>NW_025999913.1:8275534-8340165 GCF_001458135.2 Marmota marmota marmota
TGCCCCCCACCCTCTCTTTTTCGTCCATCCTCTACACTCATCTAGACTGAAATAGTCATTCCCTTGCATCTGGGCTGATAAAATAATTGCAGATATTTTTCATGCAATTAACTCAAAGGGTAGGCTCCAGCTATTATGCAGGGTTTTCTATAGCACCACATACTGCTATATCTAATTTGCAACTATACAAACCAGTGACATTTTGGAATTTAAGGAGGTTCATTAGCTTACAATGTTTATTCTGCAAAATCTTGGCTGGTATTAAAAAATAACCTCCCCCACTTGACAAAAAAAATTTTCAGATCCCTTTATGTTGCTTCAGGGTTAGACCATCAGCTATGTGTCAGTGTGGCACCTGGAATCTCAGTTTCTCAGTCCTTTCCAGACATTTGTGAGTGGGCTACAATGAGGCAGGCAGGCTGCCGACAAGAAGTCACAGAGATGAAATCTTATGTCCCACATTGGAAAGTCTTAGCACCTGGCAGAATTATTTTGGTCCCCAACCCATTGTTGGGTCTATGCCCAAGAAAGCTAAGGATGGAATTTGCAAAGCTAAGTATGGAAGTTGGGTGGCAGAATATCACCAGTGTGTCCTTACTGATTAGAAGGTAGAGATGGGATAGATACAGGAAGAGCCACTGTAGCAGTACCACCAGGATGATGCACCCTAACCCAACACTACACACACACACACACACACACTCACACACACGCGCGTACACATTCTACTGGATGCAGTCAAACCATCGCCCACACCTGCTATACTTATGTGCAGGTCCTGGAAGTGGGACCACCATGAAGCTAGGAGATGTTTTGAGGGGGAAGAATTAAAAACTAGAATTAGGCTCAATGCAGAAGAGGAACAGAAACTCGTGGTGAACTAGAACAAGGGCAGAGATGGAATCTGTTGACCTTGAGAAGCATTAGAAACTATAAGAAGGGAGGGACACATAAGGTTTCTGAGGACACCCGGCCCCACCCATGGCCAGGAGCTGCCCAGCACTCCCTGGTTAAGACTGGCTATTGCTGAAAGAGAAGACCATCTGCCAAGGACGGAGTTGCTGAGGCAGGACAGAAAGGTCCTATGGCCATTTGAAATACAGAAGTAATTTCCTACCTGGGGAAGCTTTTCATACCTAAGAAAAATTCCAAGGTGGGTAATCTTAAGAGTGTAGGACATTATTGCAATTATATATATTTTATGGAAATTATAGTTGTGACATTTAGCACTACTGTGAAAATAACAATAAAGTCTACTTTGAAATGGTTTTATGTCTAGAAGTATTTTTTTATTCAAAGGAATTTTTTTTTTTTTGCAATTTAAGCTTTAAAATCAAAATGAGAAAATATGGTCATTAACTGTAAAGATGTGAAGACCCAAGTTTCAACATCTAGCGAAAATGTCTTAATGCTTATGTGATGTGTTAGAATATACACTTGCTGATAAGTTTCTCTCTACAAGAAAGTGAATTAGCTTTCAAATGTCAACACAGGTCAAATAAAAAGGTAGCTACACACCCCTGGAGAGTGGCTGGCTGAGCCCGAACATCTGGATCCTTGCACACCATCAGGCTGCATCTGTCCTCCACACTGAGCAAGGGTCAGCCATTCACAGTGCAAAGACCTAGGCTCCACAGACCCCTTCACAAGACCACTCACAGTTCTGACAGAGCCTAATGTCACAGTTCCTGTCAAACCAGAGGACAGAACATAAGTCAACCTGACACAGAGAAATCTTCTCTTATTAAAAAGATTACAACGCAGTGATACGTACCTGAGTCTAGACAGAAGAGGCAAAGTTATCCCTTCAAACAGAAAAGCAGAATAAATAAGTTTGCCACCAGCACATTACTAAATCTGACATCGCTTTCATAAAATTAACCATATTTTTCCCTCCAGTCGTTGTGCTTATATTATAAATAAAGGTGTTTGTGTCACAACCCCATGAGCCACATGGTCATCATGTACACCACTTACTCTCCTATGGTTTTTGGCCTTTGTTATTGTTGTTTTTGTGCAGTGCGGGGGATAGAATCCAGGGCCTCACACTTGCCAAGCAAGCACTTGGCCCCGGAGCCACATCTCCAGTCTGTCTCAGAGTCCTTATATTGGCAAAGTTCTCTGCTCAATCTTCAGTGGACACTCTCTAGGGAAGGTTCACCCACATCTGACATTTACTTGACAAGCAAAATCCAGCTGCTGCTCCATGACAGCCCAGTCCAGCAAAAGAGGACAGTTCTTCAGCTCCCACATGTTTCTTGGAGAACATTCATTTAAACCAGTCTTGGGAGTTCCTATTGGTAAGTGTGTTCATAAAGGAAAATATTCCACTACATCTGTATATAATATCCTATACACACGAGAACCAAGAACCTAGACAGGGCAGGATGAGGGATCTAGTGGTTCCCAAAGTATAGTATACCAGGGTCCCCATGACCTTTGCAGGGGATCCACAAGGTCAAAGCTGTTTGATGAGAATGTCAAGATGTTATTCACTTTTGTTAAATGTCAGTGTTGCACAAGGGTGTCATGAGATTTCCCAAAGCCTCCAGCCTGTGACATCACAGCCAACTCAGCTACTGAGTACGGAAACACATATGAGAACTGAGCTCTCTTCTCTCCAGCCAGACATTAGAGAGATTTTTAAAATGTAAAGCAACATGATGCTTCTCCATCATGATTATTGTCTTGGAAAAACACGGTTACTTTTCGAGAAATTATGTTATTGATAGGCACATAATGGTTTATTGTTGATATTTATAAATTAACTCAATTACTATTGAAAAGATGTCTCTCAGGGGAGGGCTGGGGTTGTAGCTCAGTGATAGAGCACTCACCTAGCAAGTGTGAGGCCCTGGGTTCGATCCTCAGCACCACATAAAAATAAATAAAAAAAAAAGAAAGAAAAGGAAATATGTCTCACTCTTAACTTCTAGCACAGTAAATATGGATAGATACAGCCTGCATTGTCAAAAGCTCTCAGGGGTCACCCATTATTTTCAAGTGCAAAACATTCCTGATATCAAGTGTGAGAATGGCTGGACTCCACAAATGGCTTGGATACATTAATGTCAACTTGGGAACATTCTTCTCTAAATCTTTTTTTTTTCCCCCCCAAAAAAATAATGTTGCAAAAAGACAGAGGGGAGTTGCATGACTCAGAAGGGAGTTTTCCGATAGGCGCCTGTTGACTGGCTATCAGTTGGCTGCACCTGGGCTGGCTTGCCCCCGACGCTATCTTTCACATCCCTCTCTGGCTGCCTGCAGGCACACAGCAGAAGAGAGCACGGGGAAGTTCAAGCCTGACCACATTGCACTCTGGGCAAAGGCTTGCCCTGGGTCTAGGCCACCTCGGAGCTTAAGTCAGAGTAGGCAAAACCTTCCAGAGAGGTCCCACCTTCCCCATCTGCCTATCTCAAATTCATCATGCTTGAGCTCTCTCGGAGTAAAAACAGTCATTCCAAAAGACATGTCTGATCTCTGATTGCTTAAGAATTACCTGGAACATTTTTAAAACACAGAAGTTCCCAGGCCCCACCCCCAACCTGAGGAATCCCTGACACAGGGCTGGAAGGAGCATATCTGTTCCTGGAGACAAGCTCCACCCATGACTCTTGATACACACTGTCTCCAAGAGTCCACCTCCTGGGCCCAGAGACATAGGGAAGCCCAAAGCAAAGTCAGTACCCAGCACCCAGCACCCACTGGGAAGTCAGGCCTGGGAGGGAGTCTAGCAAATGGTAACCATTCAAGAAGTGGGCCAGGAGATGCAGGGCCTTGGGAAAATCTCTGGTTAGAGCGTGGTGATGAAAGGGAGGAAATTAAAAAGAAAAGAAAAAAATGGGAGAAATACCATGTCAAAAAGGAAAGTTCCACCTGGGCACAGTAGCGCATGCCTGTAATCACAGTGGCTGGGGAGGCTGAGACAGGAGGATCACGAGTTCAAAGCCAGCCTCAGTAAAAGCGAGGCCCTAAGCAACTCAGTGAGACTCTGTCTCTAAATAAAATACACAATAGGGCTGGGGAGGTGGCTCAGTGGTTGAGTGCCCCTGAGTTCAATCCCAGATACTAAAAAAATATAATAAAATAGGAAGGTTTCAGAAGTAAGAGCCACCCCCAAGCCTTGATTTAAAGACCCAATGCAGATTTGACGAGTACCCCCAAAGTCCAGCCTCAGTGAAGGCTTTTAGGAAACATGAACAGAAAAAAAATGTTAAAAGCCAGCAAGAGTGGCACACAAATATGACCTAGAATGTTTATGCAAATAAGCATAGAAGTGTTCCTGGGAAAACTTTGAATAGAAGATCTGAAGTCAACCACATTTTCACCTACCTAGAGTGTGTTTCGAGGAAGAACCCCTGTATCTTCTGTTCTCCCTGCCTGGCTCAGGGATCCAGAGCATGAGACCTTTAAGCCTGATCCTTCCAATGTTATTATTGTAGGACACCTTATTTAAAAAAAAAAAACGTAGCCAGAAGCAGCCCAGGAGAATTTATAGGCTTTATTAATCTTTTCTTTATTAGCGGTGCCATGAATTTGTCAGTGACATTTAATGCAAAATAGTTTAAGGCTCAGCCAGACACTAACTTCCAAACCTCTCCTAATCTTTTCAGTCTTCAGTTGCAAGTTGATTTCAAAGAAGAGTTTGAGCTGGTAGCTCTTGGCTTGGTCCCTGAGCACCCTATGAGCATTCAGGCCACTCCCATATTGATGGTTTTAAAGCTAAAACTATTGCCTAATGAATTTGAGAAGAGATGGTTAACAGGAAACTTCAATTTATTGGGTCGGGGTTTGGTTGCCAGAATGCTTTCAACTTTCACTTATTTTTATTGCACGGGCAAGATTGGACCGCTCTAGCCAGTCCTACCCAGGTTTTACAACACATTTACAAGCACAAATCAGTGTGACCAAGAGCACTTTCTGTACTGTGGGCAGCTTTGACAACAAGCCGAGGAAAGAGGAACTCCGAGGAGCCCAATCTGTAATTCCTCTGCAAAGCCCTCTGCTCTTTTTGCCTTGACCTTCCCCATTCTCAAGATATAAGATAGGAGAAGAAAGAAAAGTTCACCCTGCACAGACCTTTCAGGAGATAGGCTGCAGGATCAGAGAATGCTGAAGGATCCACCAACCCTTTCTCCCTGGCTCACGGCTGAGAAGGATCCCCTTCTCGTTCTTGGAAAGAGATGCTTTTTACTGTGTCAGATGTATTTCGCAAATGGCCTTTCCAGGCCTGTCTGGCATTAGATAGTCCAAAAGCATTATGGCATCTTCAGTAAACATTTTTTTTCTCTCCAAATCAATGCTTAATGGACTTTACATATTTGTTGATCAAAACCATTAGTAACTTAATTTAGGATGGATTCTTTTAAATCCATGTTTATTCCCCACCTCAGAGGATTTTCTACATCACAGGTACTTACTGAACCGCACAGGAAGGAAAGTGACCCAGTGCCCCATTTGGGAACCTGGTTGATCAGGACTCAGGAAGGAAACCTCTTGGGTCATTCATGGAGCTAGCTCCAGATCATGTACTCAAGGAAGGCCAGGCATCCAGGGATCCCCAACCTGCATCTGTCCTGGAGAGGACAGAGTGGGGCCCTGGAGTGCCAATGGACTGCATTCTATGGCCACTCTGCCCATTGACGAGAAGGACCTTAACTCCATGTTCTTAACTCCATGACCTTAACTCCAAGCCTCTCTTGAGATCACTCCAGTGTTAGTTCTATCTCTTCCAAGATAACATCCAACATTGTTTTCTCTGATATTTTAATTATGTACTTTATTATAATATATATATTTAGCAGGCATTTGTAGGAGAGGGAGATACCCCTCTACATCGCCCCCCACCAACTCCACCTTTAGCATTCATGTGGCCTCTGGAGCTAGATTAGAAACCCAGTGAATACAAAGCTGATTAACGAGGGGAAAACATGCAAATTTTGTTAAATTTCATAATTTAAAAAACTTCATAAAGAAATCCAAATAAAAGATAAAAGCATGATGTTTTATACTTTTTTAAAACAAAGAACAATTTGTCAAGGAGCCCCTGCAGTGGAGCATATCTATAAACCCAGCTACTCGGGAGGTTGGGGCGGGAAGATTCAGAGTTCAAGGCCAACTTGACCAGCCTGGGTAACATGGTGAGGCCTTGTCTCAAAAATAAATCACATAAATAAAGAAGGAAATAAATAACTTGTAAAGGAATGACAGGATAAATTTACTGCCATAGCTCAGGGCAGTAAATTGAACACTAAGAGATACACAGTGGAAGATAAGGGTTATGCCATAAGTTTATTCATTCAGATTCCTTACAATCTCACTACTAGTCTCTAATGATTAAGGCTGTTTTCCCACCTTGGTAGTAGAAGACACTCTTCCCAAATAAAGCTTTGTTGCTGCATGTAGAAAGCAGGCTGGGCAGTCCTTTCTGAAGTTTAGAGTTCCTCAAGTGATTTCAGCGTGAAAAAAACGACTATACCAGTTGAGCATCTTGTGATGTGACATGTCCTTAACTCTTTCATATTAATTTATTTATTCATTCAAAAACATCTACTAAAAAATACATATCTATTCAGTGTCTACCCTGTTCTGAGATCTGTGGATTTCTTAATGAAAGGACATATTTGATTTATGTGGTATTCTGGGTCTATGCATATGATATTTATTTATTTGCATTGTATTCACTTATTTTTCTATTTATGAACTTATAATCGACTTGAGGGTAAGGGATATTGTTTTCCTTATATTTGTATCTCTATATCTCCTAGACAGCAGGTGCTCAATAAATGTTGAAAGAATATTAAACAAATCACACCAACTTCCATAGTGGAACTAAGGTTTATATTCCAGCAATCTAATATCTAAACATCAGGGGAAATCGTTGATAAGAAATGGGGAAGGACATTAAGATATAATCGATGCAAACTTGGGGTATGAATTAGGCTCTGAGCTGTATGATAATCAGTGGTAAGGACTATTTGCCAACATACATTGAACATAAGGATTGTGGATTCAGAGATATTGGGTCCTGGATGTTAATATATTTCAACTACTAACAAATATTTTATTAATATTTTATTTTACTACAGGACTTTCCCAACTATAATAGCACATTTTTCTTGGGATAAGTTTGATTCCACAGACAAAATCTTTTTTGTATTTATGTACACTGGGTACTTATAATAAAATTCTCAAATAATTTATGAAAACACAAAAGTATATTTTATTTAAAGAGAAACTTTCTTAGCCTGTTTCTCTCAGAAATAATCAGATTATTTATTTCACTGTTTGAGACTGTAAACTTGACATACAATATGTGACAACTGCAAACCAAAAGCTTACCTCCAACCCCTACTGCCACAGTCCGGCTGCAGCAAAATAACCGGGGGGTGACGAACAACTTGTGTACATTGATACAGCAGGAGTAGGAGCCATTTATTGTAGGACAACAGAGGTATTTATACATTCCACACAGCTTATCTTAATTAACATAAACTAGATACAGCAGTCAACCAATAAGGAATCTCCACACTTAATGGCTTGCTGGCGCCACCTCACAAACCACTCCCCCTGGCAAAATACCAGGCGCCATCCAGACTTGTTTACAGACTCTAACATTTGCCAGGCGCCACCCTGACTTGTTTACAGACCCTAACACCCTACCAGTGAAATACATCTCAGAACAAGATCAAAACCCCTGGAGTGGTCAGGCAGTCCAATCGGTAAAGTAAAAGTGGGTCTTACCCATGAGAAATTTCCTCAAGTGGTGATTTAGACTAGCTCCTGAATAAATAGAACCTCTTGCAACCACTCAAACAAGGAAACTAAACATTTCAGTGAGCTGAACGCTCTGATTGCTAATTCAGAACTAAGAAGAGCCTTGACCTTCCTATTTCTTTAGTACGCACTTGGATCCAGGCATGGTGGTATACACCTGTAATCCCGGTGACTCAAGAGGCTGAAGCAGGAGGACCACAAGTTCCAAGTCAATCTGGGCAACTAAGCAAGACCCGGGGGTCAAAATTTTAAAAATAAAAAATGGAAAGTTTGGGTGTGATAATTCACTGGCAGAGTGCCCCTGGGTTCAATCCCCAGTATCACAAAAGTAAATAAGTAAAAAATAAATATGCACTTGGGGTCAGCCATCTGGGCTCCAAGATCATTTAATTTATTCAGATGATCCTACAAAAGTGACTAATCCTCTTTGAAAATCAATTTCTTATCCAGCAAAATGAAAATCATCTTACTTATCTAATAAGAAGTGAATGCAAGATGCAGACTATAAATTCTAAAGGTATAATTTTGATCCTATAGATTCCAGTGTGGACAGCCATCAAATTTGAGTTGGTAAAGAAGCAGCCTTCTCACAATCATGCCCACACCATGAGTCAAACTAATGTGATCTGCTGCTGAGATCCACTTAATTTTTCTTTTGCTCTATAAATGTATGCAATTTTAAAAGACCATTGAGTTCAGTGGCTCAGATAAATCTATATTGCAAACCTTATTAAGCAAATTGATTTCATATTTTAAAACATTTTTTTTCTATAAGAAGCATGAATTCACAGGGACTTTCTATACATTCAAAAGTTATCTATTATCATCACACTATAGTTCTGTATGTAATGAAGTTCTACTTCTTTTTCCAGAATATTCTTTTCTTGGCTTTGTTTACACTTTACCTGGATAAACATGTTTAGATAATTTAATGATTCAAGGGGTTACACCACACTTAGGAGAAAAATTGGCATATATAATTATGCTTTTAAGCAAACTTGTTTGACTGTTCTCAAAACAAAGCAAAAACCCTAACTCTCACTAATTTTTTAAGTGACTGTACCAGCAGGTTTCGAAGCAATCAATCAGCAGCCATCCCATTTCAGATAAACGTCAAGGCCAAGATGGAAGAAAATAATGAGCTTCAGCGGACGCACAAAAACAAACCTTTAAGTGAAGGCAGAGATCACAATCACCCACCTAGTGAAAGGAGGCTGATGATGAGAGAAATATGGCAAGAGGAGCCAAACCTCCCCTGCCTGGTCTGCCTTGCTGGCATGCAGAGCTCGGGAACTGTCACCAACATAGTATAGGCATAAAAGGGGGACAAGGTATCAAGGACTTGAGAGTTTCCAATGGCAGAAGGGCAAGGAAATGAGCAATTACCTCATCCTGATGATATGTGAACAGGCCCCACCACCACTGGGTAACAAGTCACCAGGTAACAAGTACCTGGACAACATGAACTATAAAACCCCAAGTCTCTCTCCTTCCAAGGCGCCCATTGTCCCCTTGTCCTGATTACCCCCTCTATACCCAGCCCTCATTAGGTAACAACTGGGATTGCAAATGTTTCCGGATTTGTTTTGTTTTAATTTTTGGTATTTCATTTCCTTCATCTCCTTGCTTGTATCCAGGAAAGAACCTACATACCTAAAGGGAAAACCCTACATAAATAACATCTATTTCTCCATACAGAACTAAAGTGTGTGACCTCTAAAGTGTGCTCCGAGTGTACACACATACACATATCTTACATAGATCATATGATCTTAAATCCTAAACAAAAGTCATCCTGAGAGATTCCATTTGGTTTTTTATATTTTCTAGCACTTTTTTCCTATTCTTCTTTACAGAGAAAATGAGGTACAGCAATGTTGCAACTTGCGGGAGGCCCAGGTCTCAGCCCTGTGAACTGGGATTCAAATGAACTGGAGTTTCTCACTGCACACTAGGCTGCCCACTGCCCTTCTCCAGGCCTATCATCTTTGTACAAGAGCTGAAACAGAATGCAGCAGCGGCCTTGTTGACCTCCTCCGGGACAACGCGCATGGGGAAATTCAAATTCTTCCCCCCTCTGCGCATGTCCACAAATGACCAGGAAAGTGCTGCCATATTGATCTTGCAGCCACACATAGGTTTTAGAGAGTTGGCTTAATAGTAAAAGTGAAATACAAGAATAACGCAGTTTTTACCAACCAATACAGCTCAGGTTTGAACAAATTAAACCAGCTGCAAATAACTGGCATGGCTTTATTGGCATGTAATGGGTAACATTCTGAATTACCCCAAACTCTTAATGTCAGTAAGCTTTCAAAAGCATATTTTCTGAGATGGGGATTTAGCTCAGTGGTGGAATGCTCCCCCAACATGCTCAGGCCCTGATGGGAGATATTTATTACTGCAGCAAAGCATAGCCTGTCCTGACTAATAGAGATAGTAAGCATGAATTTCAGACTTGAAATCCAAATAAAAATATCTACTCTTAGACTCTTAAACATTTTCAATAATTTAATTAAAGACTTAGTTAGTAGACTAGAGTTAGTAGACTATAACCAGGATTGGCAAACTTTTTCTATAAAGGATCAGACAATAACTATTTTAGGTTTTGGGGACCTGATAATCTCTGACACAACTACTCTGCCATTACAGCTCATAAGCAAGCAACCATAATTCATAAAGTAATGAACGTGACTATGTTTCCATAATACTGTCTTTCTAAAAATAGGTACTGGGCAGCACTTGGTGCATGTATGAACAGGCCCTACCACCACTGGGTAACAAGTCACCAGGTAACAAGTAGGACCAGGGGTTCACTGACCCCTGGTCCTACTGTTAAATGTAGAAATGGTGAATAAGTTGGTATGTTACATTCTCAGGGCTTCAGTAATAAAGTGCCATTGGATGGATCAAAAACCACATATTTGTTGTCATCTCACAGTTCTGGAGGCCAGAAGTCCAAACAGTAATTGTTAGCAGAGTTGTTTCCTTCTCAAAATTCTGAAGGACAAGCAGTTCGTGTCTCTAGCCTAGCTTCCGATCATTGCCAGCAATCCTGGGCATTCCTTGGCATGTATAGACATCACTCCAATCTCTGCTCGTCTTCCCATTGCCGTCTTCTCCCTGTGCATCTCCCTCTTCCCAAAAGGAGATGAGTCATGTTGGATTTTTTTTTTAATTTTTTTAATATTTATTTTTTAGTTATCGGCGGATACAACATCTTTGTTTTGTATGTGGTGCTGAGGATCGAACCCTGGCCGCACGCATGCCAGGCGAGCGCGCTACCGCTTGAGCCACATCCCCAGCCCCGAGTCATGTTGGATTAATGTCCAACCTTACTCCAATACAACTCCATCTTCACTATCTAGATTTGCAAAGACCTTATTTCTAAATAGGGTCCCATTATGAGTACTAAGGGTCAAAATTTCAACAAATCTTTTGGCGTACACAAATCAACATGTAACACTTGGATATTTCTCTCTTTCTCTCATTCTCTGTCCCTCCCTCTTTCTCTTTTCAGGGCCGGAGATAAGGCCCAGGGACTCAGATATGCTAGGCAAGTGCTCTACCACTGAGCTACCATTCCAACCCAATACTTGACTTCTTATAGAAGTTAGTTCCTTAGTAAACTAACAACAATATAAATGAACTTTAAAGCTCATAGACCATGGCTGTACTCAAAGAGATCCACTCATAGATTTCTTTGACAAGATTAAAATTTTAGGTGTCTAACAGATCAGTTAAAAGAAAAACCATGTGGGCTGGGGCTAGGGCTCAGCGGTAGAGCGCTTGCCTTGCATGTGTGAGGCTCTGGGTTCGATCCTCTGCACCACAGAAAAATAAATAAAGTAAATAAAGATTGTGTCCATTTACAACTAAAAAAAGAAGGAAAGAAAGAAAAACATGCTCATAATTAGAATAATAAATAGGACTTTGTCATGCACACTTACCATTTGGTATTATTGTTCAGGCTCCCATTTTTTCCAAATCATTGAGAAAATTAGATTTGATTGACATCTTTTAAGTTATGTCTTGAGACTGTTATTAAAGCCTGGGATTGAGGGAATGACATTCATTAGAGTCTAAATTCAGGCACCTATGAGAATTTATGGAATACAAAAACCACAATTTCCTTAGCAGATTTTGGAACCTTAAAATCTGAGAAAGCAGATGAACAATCCAATAGGCGCTGTAGCCAGTGCATACAAGGAGAAGGGTGTACCAAGGCCGTAACAGGCCCTTCTAGGAAGAGGAGGCACCTGAGCTCCAGGGAGGATCTGGTATGATCAAAGGCAGGAAATGATGTATGTGTGTGTGGAGGATCAGCCTGATTTGAAACAGCAGGAAAATGCAGGGGCAAAACAGGTGTTTGCAGAGTGGTTAAGACTGATATGAAAGTCCTTGAATGTCAGCCTGAAAAGAGTTCTGATTACATTTATGAACACAATTTTTCTGAGTAAATAGCATCAAAGCTCTGTGGAATAATATACAAGGCAAGTAAGGCAGTAAATCAATGAGGGATTATCACAGTAGTAGATGTGTTACCAAAATGAGGTGGTGAACAGTGTGGTGTTGCAGGATAGTGGGGTAGAATTAGATCCTCAGAAAAGAATCAAAAAAATGTCAGTGGGTCTTGATATTTGAGTTGTAAGACAGTCTTAGTTCATTTGTGCTGCTATAACAAAATATCAGAGGCTGTGTAATTTATTTTTTTTAAAGGGTCAATAACCTCACAATTTTGGAGGCTAAAAATCCAACACCAGGCAGCCCCATCTGTTTGGCCTCTGGTGAGGAGCTTCTGCTGCATCACAACATGGAAAATAGAGTAATAGAACAAGAATGTGTGTTGGAGCTGTAAACAGCACACGTGGAAGTGACCAAACATGTTGGATGGCTCTTTTCCACACATACTATTAAGTCTGTCTTGTTCACTAAGCCTGTGTATAACTCTGTGCTAGAAATAAATACATCAGGAGTTGATAAATATAGTTCATATCATAAAATAAAATTCTAATCAAATAATGGATCCTTGTGAATTGTTTTCATTGGTGATTGGTTTGATAGGTGATTATGTTCTTAGGAATTTGAAATGTGTGTAACCAGTAATCCATTAATCCAAAACTATGCAACTGAACGCCTGTAACTGAGTCTCCTCATACTTACAAGATGCCATAGGACATACAGAGGAGTCTCATGCAAGTTTTCAAACCTTTTAAATATTAGTGAAAGAAATAGACACCTAAACTTAAGACAGTGTGCTAAGGGTTTACAAGAATGGGAATATCAGAGCAGAGAGTAAGGACACTTACCTATCTGGAAAGATCTAGAATCCTTCTCTAGAATGTGATACTTAATCTGATGTTTGATCTGTTTATTTAACCATTTACCAGGATGGATTGGAAAAGAGGGGAGGTTATTCTTGGAAACCAAACAATTTAACCCAAAGGCATGCAAAGAAGAACCCAACTTGCTTGGGGAGGTGTAATGACCCTGCTTGGTTGCAGGACCAGGTACTGTTTGACAGAGGTGGAGAATGAGTCAAGGTGTTCAGAGTACAGGTTGGGCATAGGACTGTAGGACTGTTAGGGAGTTGAGATACCCTGTAAGCTACTGAGAGCCATTAAAACATCTTGTTGTTGCTTTAGGGCTTATACATGTGCTTTTAAAAGTGCTACAAGATTTTTAAAAATTATCTACAATTTCACTATCCACAAAGAATTACTATATAAATTCTTTCATTTGTTTATATATTTATAAATGTTTTATCCTACTTCAATCTTGCATCTACATTTTTTACTTAGTATCATACTTACCTCACAGTCTTTGAATTATTTTTCATAATGTGGTTTCTAAAGTGTGATGAATCTTGTAACAAATGAGTCTACTGTTTTTTTAAACATGCCTTTACTGCTAACAGTTGGGTCACTCCAAATGCATAGCAATAATTACCATGTATATAAACACTTCAGTGAAAGTCTATGCTTTTAAGTACAGCTTAATATACTGAATTGCTAGGTCAAAAAGAATGAAGTATTTTGAAGCTATTTTTTTTTACACATTTCTAAATTTATTTCCACAAGATTTTTTTTTCTAGTTTGCTCCTAATTTGCCTCAGTAGTAGAGTAAAAATATCCTGCTTTTTTATAAGTTTATCAGCAGGACAAATTATTTGTTTTTATAAGTCATCTTTGCTGAAATTTTTAGTACGTTTTCAATAGACACTTTTATAAATAATCTTTGTTAAATAACCAACCTGTGATTTTTTTAAATAAAAGAATTTTAAAATAAAAGTTCACTGAATAAATTTTGAGGAATAGAGGAAATTTTAAAAAGATCATTTTTATCTCACTCCTATAGCTAAGGTCTGGTGACGTCTTTGTCTTTAGCCTTCCAGATTTCCAACTCTCTCTCTCTCTCTCTCTCTCTCTCTCTCTCTCTCTCTCTCTCTCTCTCTCTCTCCCTCCCTCCCTCTAAATATGTTGAACAAAATTGAGAATGTATTGTATTTGCAATTGTATATTTTGCCTTTTTCATGTAGTATTAGAGAGCAAGTGCTACATGAGATCATTCATTAGTCTTCAAAGCACGGCTTTTTAGAGCTGTGTGACATTCCCTGGTATGGATGGGCTGTTGTAAATATTCCCTCCTATGTTACTGGAGAGCACTGTCATTCAAATCTTCCATCTGCACATGGACATCCTCATGCAAACCTGTTATTAATACCTTAACCAAAAAATACTAAAAAATGGAAATGCCAAGTAAAAGATTTGAACATTTCTTATAACTTTAAATTCACTTTACAAAATGGCATCCTGCCCCCTCCTCACACACACAAAAAATTATGCCTACAAGTAGACCAAGCTCTTCACATCATGAGAGATTTCAGCATTTTAATTTTTCCTGTTGGACAGCACAGGGTTTTTTTATTCTGCTTTGCCTTCCTTATTATAACATTAAATATCATTTTATGTCTTTATGAGCTATGTCCGCCTTATCTTCTGCCATTTTTGCTACTATTCAAAGACTTTTGTTTTGTTTTTTGTTACTGGGGAGTAAATCCAGGGGCACTTAACCACAGAGCTGCATCCTCAGCCCTTTTTAAAATTTTTAAAATTTTGAGATAGGGTCTCACTAAGTTGCTCAGGGCCTTGTTAAGTGGCTGAGAATGGCTTTAAATTTTCCATCCTCTTGCCTCAGACTCCCCAGCTGCTGGGATGGCAGACATACCCCATTGTACCTGGCTCAAAGCCTTTTTGAAAACCAAGATTATTACTGTGTGATACGAATAACATCTTGTGGGATACAGCATTTTCAGACCACATCTTTATCTCTCAAAATCGGTAGCCACTGCCTCCTGATATACATGCAGTGGAGAAAAAGTCTGAGTCTGGCCTTTCTAATGTGATGACTAATTTTATGTGCCAACTGGACCAGGCCACAGGGTGCCCACAGCTTTGGTCAGCTGTGATTCTAGGTGTTCCTGTGGTAGTGTTTTTGCATAAAACCAACATTCAAATTGGTAGACAAGCTAAAGAAACTTTGCCTTCCTTAATGTAGATGGGTCTCATTTAATCAGTTAAAGGCCCGAATAAAGCCAAAAATATCCCCTGAGTAAGAGAGAGAATTCCTCTTGCCTGGTGGCCTTGGAACTAGGATGTGAGATCTTGTTCTTGCTTTTCTGTTGTTATGGTTTGTTTTGTTTTTGCTTTTTATTTTGTTTTCCTTCCCTCAGACTCAACTGAAACATTGGCTCTTCCCGGGACCCATGCCTTCCCGACTTAGGACTTGGGGCTCACACCATTGTCAGAACACACATGCATGTCCTATTGATTCTGTTGCTCTAGAGACTGCTGGTTAATATGGTGTGTCACCTGGAATATTTTTCTGCTTCCATCCTTATAGAATGTATTTTCTTAATCCGTGAAATTTAAATTTTTACTTCTTGGGAGTGTGTCTTTTTCATTCATTCTGTTTAGAACAACAACAAAAATGGTCTAAATGAGCAGGAAACGGAAGAGTTCCACATGATAGCTGCCCACTCTGTGGAGCACAGAGAGGGTGGTCATCTACTCGGAGAAAAAGAGGATGGTGGTGGGGATTTTTAATTCCATGCTGTGCCTTTAAAGTTCATACCCCCGTTCTCTGTGCCTGTCCTCCCCACTGGCACTGGTTAAAATCCCCCACTCTCTGCAAAGCACTCGTCTTCCACTGCTTTGATGCAGATGTGATGAAGATTCAACCAATAAGAGACTTCTGCCCTTTGCATTTAGCAATTATATTTCATATACAGGTTGTTATGGTGTAGATATGCGAGAACGCCCAAAAGCTCATGTGTGAAACAATGCAAGACTGTTCAGAGGTGAAATGATTAGATGGTGCATTATAAACTAATTGGTGGATTAATCCACTGATATAGATCAACTGTGTATTAATCATCGTAGGCTGGTGGGGTGTGGAGCTAGGTCACTGGAAGAGTGCCTTTGGGGCATGTATTTTTTTCCTTCTGAGCAAAACTCTCTCTGCTTTCCTCCACCACAGCCTTCTGCCATGATGCTCTGCCTCACCTTGGGTCCAGAGCTAGAATTTGCAAGCCACAAACAGAACCTCTGAAAAGCCAAAATGAACTTTTCCTCCTCAATGTGGTTCTTGTCAGATGTTTTGGTTACAGTAATGAGCTCCCTTAAATACAGATAATCCCCAATGATCCCAGTTTGACTCAGAAGTGCTCTACTACTGATCTCCATTTCCACCCTTTTTATTTTTTTAGTTTGAGACAAGGTGACATGAAGTGCAGCAGCTGTCCTTGAACTTTCGATCCTCCTGACTCAGCCTGCCAAGTCACTGGGATTACAGGTGCGCACCACCATGCCCAGCTTCCACAGAGATTTTTAACGTACAGCATCAAACCATGCTACTTGCACAAGGTACCATAATTAAATTTAGTAGCCTGTTGGTCACAGTAAAATGATGGCTTTATGTAAATGATGCTGTGCTTCATGGTTACTAGCTACTTAAGTGGCCACATTTAATAGAATTCTTATTCACCCAGACCACATGGTGGACTTGATCTCTCCTCATTTTGTTAGGGTGATTTTTGTGTGTTCATTTCTCTTATGGACAGTATGATCCCTCGGTGGGAATGTGCACACTTCCATACATAAATAACCACATTGCCTGAACAGTAACCCCAGGTGCTACACAACTCTACAAGGAATTCTGGGAGCTCCAGCTCACCCCCAGGGCCCTCGGTGCTAGGCATGCACCATGCACTTCTTTCGCTTTCTTGTATTTATTCAGCCTATTTTTGTCTATCTAGCTTCCACCTCCCTCCTGGGGGGGGGGTCTTCAAAGCTGCTTCTAGCTATTTCCTACCAATTACATTCACTCATTCGTCACTGGCTCGACCAGTCAGTCGGCAAATATTTCCTAGAAGTCACACAGCGCAAAGAGACCTAAACAGACCAGGAAGTTCAGACTTTTCTTGAGAAGATCACAATTTAGTTTACTGTCCCTGGGGTTTATTTTTCCAGTGTCCTGGATTCTGTGTGTCCCCTTGAAGTTCATATGTTGAAACCCCAACCTCCAGGGTGACAGTGTCCCGAGGTGGGGCTTTGGGGAGGGAGGCTCCATTATAAAAGAAGCTTAAGGGAGTGTGTCCCTTCAGCTGTGTGAGGACACGCAGAGGAAGGTTTCAGGCAATGGATAATCTGATCGTGGAAAAACTGCCTCTAGCAAGAGTTCCTCCCTACAAAAAGAAGGAGGGCCTGTGGGTACTGGGTTTCCGATGCCTGTGTCTTAGAAGAGAAGGGGGTGGGGTGGAAGAGGAGGTGGCTGGTCCAGCGTGGGGGTGGGGAGGGAGCCCGGCACTGCAGAGAGACTTCACAAGGCCAGGATGTCTCTGAACCCTGGGGCTCGGACAAGAAAATAAACAACAGACCAAATATTGAGCAACACCTCAAAACTGTCGTCATTCCTGTTAATAGGCTTATTTATAATAAATCCAGCTGGACCAGCCCCCGGACAGCAAGAGCAGAACAGGGAAACAGGGCCATTTCTCCCAACACCCGGGTCTCCATGTCGCTCTAAAACAACTCCTGGATGAACCTGCTAAGTCCTCCCTGTCCACAGAAGTGATCTGATTTCCTAGATGACAAATGATCAGTCAGCTCAACTTCTTACACACACACACACACACACACACACACACGCAAATCCACTGTTTTGTTAGCCTAACATTATTTTATCTGTAGGCCAGACTTGAATTTCAATTTCAAGTCAGGAGACACTCAGCCAGAACAATGCTGGGAGTTGACTTGTAATTCAAGGGGAAGCTGCCAGCACCAGGCACCAGCATGTTCGCATGGGACATGGAAGTGAGACACAATGAAAGCAAAAGGTCAGCGAATTTGGAGCTTCGTGGTTCCAAAAGTCATCCCCACACGCGTCATGGTTTGGGCCCTGCACTGTGAACTGCGGTTGTATAGAAACTGGCTCAGAAGTATTTTAAGTTACCTTTATATCTGTATGCTTATGGGAAATACAGCTTAAAAAGGTGTATGAGTCTATCCCGTCTGCTGTAACAAAATACCATAGACTGGGTAGCTTAATAGAAATGTGCTTCTCACCATTCTAGAGGCTAGAAGTCAACATATGCTTCATTTTCTGAAGCTAAGATACAATGTCTTGACTAGACATTATAAATCTATTTACTTCAAAAATATTCCCTGATGAAGTTTCCAATGCCATGACTAATGTATTTGAATGCCCAGCATGAGCAATGCCTGTTCCACACCTTTGCATACCCACCAGTACCCAGGGAACAACAGAGCCCTGGGATAGGAGAGAGATTTTTTCTACCCTAGTTCCACCAACCTTGCCGTAAATACTTGGGACAAACCATAGCACATCAAGGACTACTTGGTGTTCTCAGTTGGAATATCCACTCAGGGCCCTAGGAAAGTTCTTAGTAAGAACATATGCACACCAGCCCCCTCTTCAGAGTTAAGTAGCTCCTTGAACCAAGATGTCCTGTGGAGGTCAAAGCCCCTGAGGTGATAAGATTCTCTGCTGTTTCATCTGCTATGTTTATCTTTGATTCATGGACCAACACCCCAACACAGAAACTAAGAACCTCCAAAGGTAACTTGCTTCATAAAGAATCTCACTGGCACTTGCATTCAACCCACCTGGGAATACCAGCCGTGCTGTCTATCCTGTGGCGTGTGGGCACAAAGGCTGGGAGACCTAGTGAAATAAATCCAAGTGGAGTCAATCGTCAGGCTGCCTAAATAATGGTGAGGAAGGATATCACCTAAGTAATACATACGTAATACATGCAATCCTTTAAGAAAATCTCACACACTTACTTCAGTATATACTTAAGCTCATTCCATAGTGTTATTTAAATATTAAAGACATAAAAGCATATATAAATACCTAAGGTTTATATCTCAAATCCATCTACAGAATTATAAAAAAATACAATTAAATGCAAATGAAAATATATCAATAAAGTTAAAATTAAAATGCATTTTCCAAGTTGGGAGCTCTTCAGTTAAATTGCTGCTGGTAACGTGATTGCATGAGATGGCACAGCATTCCTTTTATCCTGAATTATGAAAATTTTGATGGTTTTATGTTTTATAGTTATATATTCATAAATCACATTATGTTTAATATAATAAAACTATGGATTATATAACTTATATTTTAGATGATAAGATTTATGCATTTAAATATATTTATATTTTATCATAAAACTGAATAACAATTCTTATTTTCATTTTATAATTAGTTTTTTAAATTATGAAATTAAAGGAGCATAAAACCAATTAAAATTATCCAAATATCTAATATGCAGAGATCTACCCAGTATTTTTTTCTTCTCTTTTTAAATGCACAATGTAGAAGGAAGAAATAGGAACAGTAAGTCAATTTACAGACAATTCTTTTCATGACATCTCTTGCCTCAGGCTGGGTGATCGACCCTCCCTGTTTACTGGGACTGTGGGGTTTCCTGGGACTCGGGACTTGCAGCACTAAAAGCAGGACAGTCCCAGGCAAAGATGGTTGATTACACTTTTAGCATTCTTCTTACTAAATATTTGCATATTTTGAGCTCTAGCTCTCTGGCCCTTGTGGTTGGATATATGGTGGCCCCCTGCAAAGCTCATGACAATGCAGGAATGCTCAGAGGTGAAATGATCAGGTCATGAGAGCTGTAACCTAATCAGTCCATTCAAACTAGGATGGGCAGTTACCTAGGCAGGTGGAAGGAGGTGGGTCACTGGGGGCGTGCCCTGGAAGAATTGTTCTTCCCATAGCTGCTGCACCTGCTGCTTCTCTTTCTCTTTCTCTTTCTCTTTCTCCCCCTCCTCTTCCTCTTCTTCTTCTTTTACTTCTTAAGTTTCTCTTCCCTGATGCTGCCATGAGCTGGTCACCTTCACCTTTCCTCACTAGGCCCTATCCCATTGTGCTGTCCCACCTTGGACCCAGAGAAATGGAGTCAGCCATCAATAGACTGAGACCTCTGAAATTATGAGCCCCAAATAAATTTTTCCAGCTCCAAGTTCCTGTTGGGTATTTTGTCACAGCGACAAAAAAGCTGACTGAAACCCTTGCTTTCCTACATTAGTGAACACTCTTCATTCAATTTCCCAAATTTTGTTGAAATATTTTAACTCCAGTGTGGCCCGTCTTGTTCTCTTGGACGATCAAGGCTGAGGACTATGTCTGATCTGCATTCCACGCCTGTCATTTTCTTGGGCCTCAGGAGACACAGCTGACAAGCAGGTGCCGTCTGTTCATAACCTTGAACCAGGAGCTGTGAGATTGTTTTGAGTTTCATGTGTTCGGTCTCCATGGAATCCCCACGTGTCTCAAGAACTCTCCTGAGTCCATCTTGGACATAGTCTGAGTGCATCATTTACCATCTCTGTGCAGTTTTTAGAGCAAAGCAGACAGAATTCCTCAGTTCCAGTGCAATCCTGAATTTAAAAAAATTAAATTAAATTAAAAAAAAACCCATTAGGTTCACACAGGATTTCTGATTACACAAAACTTATCTAAATGCTATCGAATAGCCACTTTTTAGAACATCCTTAAAATAAGCACGCATAAAATTTAAAGCTTATTTTAAAAATGCCTCTTAAATCTCCAGGAATAATCTACACAATCAAGAGTGACTTCTCGTAGATCATCTTTGCCCCAGATTTATATAAAAATGAGTTTTAAAATATGAAAAAGAAATAATGATTATGAGTTAGAGTTGACTTGAAATATACTAAAATCTTAGCAAGTCCTTTGGACATAAATAGTTCTAGATTCTGTTTTCTGAGGAGAGTTTTTTGAAGAAAGTTTCTAAATAAGATTATATAATAACAAAATAAAATGTTCACCTGTCTTCTCATTTATAGAAAGTCAGTCCCTAGGATAAAATCTTTTTCCTTTTGCATTTGTGAAATATTGTCCACGTTCTCTCCTTGAATATTCTGATTAACTGTGTCCTATCAGTTCAAGTTTTTCAAGGGCTGAAGCTCACCACCATAGGTAGACTGCTTTTACATATGTTTTCACCATACATTAATGCCTTGGTTCAAATGTGTAATGCATCAAAAGTGAGACAATTAGTAATGTCATAAAACTTATAGGACCCATTTCAGAAGGTCATTTAGACAATCTGGGGATGAGTCTTTTTCTCACCATGAAGCCCATTGATGTTAATGTGAGGGATGAGAATAATTTAATCAATCAGAAACCGGTGAACTTAAAAAGAAGCATTCTCATCTTAATAGATTTAGAAGATAAAATGCAAGTCCGTTTGGAGGATAATATTTGCTCATTCTAATTATTGAAAATGTATCTGTTCTTTACAACTCCCTGAATTTATTTTTGGTTAGCTTCTCAGAATAATGGCATCTATCTTTTATTTATTTATTTATTTTTGACTCAAGCTTATTTCTTTTATTATAAACATTTTGAATTTCTGGATTGAAATAAAGAAAAAAAAAGGAGTCCTTTGAGAAATATTTTTGCCCTTGATAAATTTTTTAAAAATGTTCAATAAAATATTAACTATGGAATATTACTATGTTTTCTGAAAAGCATTGATTATGATGTCTTCTACAATATGAAGGCCCTCTTTAAAGACAGTATTACTCATTTGGTGGTAAGAATTTTCATTACATGATTACTTAAGTCACAAACCCTTTAATGTTTTGTGAGATGGCAATTTTATAGATCATTTTTTCAATCAAATAACTCAGAAGTAATTCTCATTTCCTTAAATCACACAAAGCAAGAACATAGTTCCCAGACTTCTAATTTTAATGTCCATAAATATCTTGTGTCAGGATAAAGATTTGTAAGTAAATCAGATTCCCAAAGTGTGGATTTGACTATAATACTTCACAACACTCATCTTC
Source organism: Marmota marmota marmota (assembly GCF_001458135.2). Taxonomy (NCBI): domain Eukaryota; kingdom Metazoa; phylum Chordata; class Mammalia; order Rodentia; family Sciuridae; genus Marmota; species Marmota marmota. The sequence continues at coordinate 8,297,734 of NW_025999913.1, forward strand.
ATTTATTTGATAATAGAGGATATGAAATTAAAATACATATCAAGTGCAAATGGAGGGAGAAAAAATTCAGATGGGCAGCTATGCAAGTCTGAAATAAGGAAGCCATATTCTCTTTGAGGATATCAAGGATGGTCTGCAAGATTGCTCTAAAGGTATAAAATCTTCTTGACTTTCCTTAGGATTAATTAGCTCTTTTCTCCCCACAAAGAAGACTCAGCTCTTCTTACTGGCTTTGTAGATCTCCTCAAAATCCAAAGCAATCAGCCCATTCAGCCTTTTCTACCCAAGGCTAGGACTAGATCTATTGAGTTTGGGTTAAGATTTAGGGATTAACAAATTATAAATATAGCAGAAGCAAATTGCTGAAATTTTATAGACATATGAACTCAAAAGGGTATCATAAACTTTGACTTAAGTTCCAAGTTGATGGTTAGAAATGTTTTCCCACAGAATTAACAATACTTGCAGAAGGTAAGTTTTAATTTACAACATATATACATTGTTACTGACTGATATTAGATCTTGGTCATCCAATGTAACATTGTTTTGTAGAAAAACAAACTCCATGTTTCAATTGCCAGATGCCCTGGGCACCTCCCTCCCTAGCTACCTTCACAATGAGGACAAACTCTACCACTTTCTGCTCCTGATACAGCACTGAGTCACTCAAAAAGAAAAAAAAGAAAGAAAAAAAAATGTCAGGATCCTAATTCATCATCAAAATAGGATTCCAGATGTCCATAGCAAGGGAACACGATTTAAACACTGAGGAGGCTTAAAGATCTGTCCCCCCCGCCACACACACACAGGTGATGTGTCAATTTTCAGGCTCAAAAAATAAGTGAACACTCCTGGGGGCTTCTTAGCCTTTTATATCAACTTTAGAAACTGTAGTCTCTGTGACTGAAATATAGTCTTGAAAGAAAAGATGCTAATACTATCTGTGGAAGAGAGAAGAAATAAAATCCTGTCTTTACATCCATGCCATGTAAAATGATCTATAAACTTTTAAGTACCTCTGAGGATTTGACTGTATCCATAATTGTGGAAAATAAACATGGAATCCTTTTTAACAGCACATGAGTGGTGTGTCTAACTTCTCTTTTTTTTTTTTTTTTTTTTTTTGCCTTTAGCCATATTATATACACAAACCATTCTAACCAAATGCTTTACTTTTTTTAATCAATATGGACGCATCTGTATAGAAATAGTGGAGGGAAAAAATGGGTTAGTGCCTCATTTCAACAGTGAGCTGATACCCTATTTCCTTTCTAATCTCTCCTGTGAAATATACACAATATTAAAATTTTATATCCTGATAGTTAAAATTTTCTTCTTCTTGTATTTTACTTCTTCCTTTTGACAATTTAAACACTGAGGTTCTGGATTTTCTCATTTGTAAAATAATTAGACCAACTGATATCGAAGGATTTTTCTAATTGAAAAATCTATCATATTACTTAAATTTGTACTACAATTGAACAAACACATTAATGTAGATAATGAGAGTTGTGTTTTTTTCCTGTTTATAGGAAAATAGGTTAGAAATAAGGAAAAGGAGAGACAGAATAAACTCTGTAGTATTGGACTGAAGCTAAAGATATTTGCAGGAATTCGAAGTTTTGGTTCAGATACAGGTGGATAGACAGTATCCATGGATATCTGATAGATATGTGCATAGGCATAGATTCTTATACAAACCCATATTTCCCAGCTCTGTCTGCTTAGTAGGCCTGGGAACAATGACAGCCTGCTAGCAACTAACAAACCAAGAGCCCAAATAATGGTTCTCAATCTGGTCTCTGATAAAAGAATCCAAGGCTCAAGCAAGGAAAATTATCAGAAGATCCCAGAACATCTTGCGGTGCTAAAAAGTACAAATGTATTGGGAAAAGTAATGGGGCATGCCACAGAAACAGAGGAGCCAATTTGGAGAAGTTCCCAATGGCCAAAGCTGGAAGAATTTGAGTGTCAAAACAAGCATGGCTGTATCAACTTGTAACCCACTGGATAAAATAAGTATCCACTAAAGTCCACACTTAATCAGCCAATCCATCCAGGAAGAGAAATACCTCTTTCTTACAATGGAACCTCTATTAGCAAGTATAAAAGAAATGAGGGAGCTACGAAATGACAGAGAAACAATTTAAGAAATGCTAATATCCAAGGGCAAACCCATGACGAGAAACCAGGATAAAGAGTTGTATGGCTTTAAAGTTTTTCATCACAAGAAAATTATTAATTGAAAAAGGTAAAATTGTGGTTTTCTAATGGAAAATCAATGAACCAACTTAGCCAGGTCATCAAAACAAACATCACTAATAAGATCCTGAAATCATGCATCCCTGATATGATGCTCTGAGCAGGTCAGGATATCCCTTCTACATTCATTCCAGAAATGCACAATCCCAGTTGAATGTTGAGAAAGTATGAATGTAAAGTGAGGACATTCCACAAAATGACTGTCCAGAACTCTACAGAAGCATCAAGGTTGGCTAGGGGTGTGACTCAGTGGAAGACCACTTGCCTGGCTTGCACCTGACCCTGGGTTGTGTCCCCAGCACCTCAGAAAAGAAAACTGTCAAAGTCATTAAAAATAAAATGAAGATGGAGAAGTTGTCACAGATGAAAGGAGAGGAAAAATATATCACAATTAAATGCCACATGGTTCCAGGATTGGATCCTAGAACAAATAGACATTAATGGAGAAAACTGGTAAGAGCTGAATAAGGTTTGTGAGGTAATTTTGTTATACTGTATCTGTTCATTTGCTCTTCACAATGATTACTGGGGTTACACAAAGTGTTTATGTATGGGGTACTGGGTAAAGGTCTGGAGTGTTTTTACAACTTTTTTCTAAGACTGGAATCATTTTAATTTTAAGGCAACAATAAAGACATAGTAGTAATGATTTATAGATTTTTTGAAGCACTGACAATCATTTAACAAATAGTTTTGAAAGACCCCTTTGTGCTAGTCAATGTGCTAGGGGACATCTGAGGATGCAGCACATGTCTCGTTATCCTAAGTAATCCATAATCACCAATATTAAGATAAGAGTCCTCATTTTCCAAGAAATAAAGATCAAACATCACTAATTACAATACTGACAGTACAAGAGTAATAAAGAACAAACATATTTTAAATTAATTTATAAGCACCATGCATTTCCAGTATTAAAAATATCCACAAAATTACATGGGATTTCCTAAATTAATTCTAAAATTTATCTGGAGGGGAAAATATGCAAGAATATCTAAGGAAATTTTAAAAACTGACCCTAACAAATTATAATAATGTGTTTGAAAATTTATAGCAATTAAAATGATGTCATCAGAGTACAGAAGAGATTAATGGAAAAAATAAAAGAAGATGAGATCAGTGGAACAAAATAAGGGGCCCAAACCCATATGCCTATCAATGGGAATTAAGTACCGGAAAATGATGATATTTTAATCTAGTGCAGAAATGGTGTTGGGATCATTGAAATCTTTTGGGAAAAATCAGGCTCATTTATTCATTCAACAAATATTTAAAAACTTCCATGTTTTAGAAATAGAAGCCAAATCTCTAATCATCTTATGTACAGAACTAGAATTTTAATATAATAAAGAGCTCAGTAGTTTTTTTAATTTACAAAAAATATAAGGATGAAACATAGGAGAATCATTTTTATAATCATGGATGGGGGAAGACCTTTCTATGTAGAATAGAAAAGCAAGTTATTAGAGAAGAAATGGAAAGATTTAATTTCAATAAATCTTTAAAATTCTCCATGATTAAAGGTACCATAAATAAACTAAAAAACTGTGGGACAGGTTGCAAACATTTTAATGTGTACAGAAGATTAATTAGAATTAAAATAAAGAGATCCTATTCTAAAAACTCAACAGAAAAATGGGAAAAGAATATGAATTTACAGTTTACCCCAAAATAAGGGCAATGGAAAAATAAATACACTCAGTTCATCAATAAAGAAATAAATACAAATTAAAACAATACTGTGATACTATCGACAATTTGTCAAAAATGTATGGGGATTATTAATATCTAATATTGATGGTTGTAAGGATGTGAACCAAGAACTCTTTGGACAAAACCATTGAATCTCTACGATTCTATCAAAAAATACTCAGATACACAGGAAGCATGTACAGGAAAAAAATCATTTGAATTATTTGTAATAGCAAAATATTGGAAATAACCTCAATATCCTTTAAAATGGAAATAGTTAAATTTGATAGAACATTCAGACATTGAAATACTTTCCAATTATTTAAAGAGATTGAGATAGTGTTACATATATAAGCATGAAAAGATCTGAAAGACATTTTGCTATGTATGACAAGCTGCAAATCAATCAGAGTACCAGTGTGTGTGCGTGTGTGTATTTGAATGCATACTTATATGTACAAAAAAGAAAACATACATATTTTATCTATATTTGTTCTATATAATCCCTGGTTTGAATTTTTACATTGGGAACATATTCATTTATGACATATGTACCTAAAAATATAGAGTGAAATAAATACACTTCCATATGATTTAGAGCAGCTCTATGTAAATATTGCCGTTCTGTCCAACTTTTAAGGTCAAACTTAAAAGGGGGGAAGATGGCTAAAAGTAGAATACACAACCAAAAATATGTATTCCTTAGATTAAACTAAGCAATAGGTTCTCTTGGCAAAGCTTGAAAATGTGAATGAGTTCCTCCTGAACATAGTTAATCGAGATGCACATCCACTGAGTTGCTGGAAGGAGTGTCTCCACAACTTACAGTATTTTGTAGGGCAGATCAGGAGGGAACTTAGCTCCCATCAGGAACATATCTCTTCAGTGGCCTGTTCTGAGGACTCAGTAGCCTGACTCCCAGAGTTCACCAAGTTAGAATTGTAACAGCAAAATGAATTTTTTCCATTTGAATTCATTTCATGCATAAAATGGAAATAAATGTTAGGTTAAATAAAGGAGGAAAACTCAAAGTTTCTAGAAAGCCAGATGTAAAGAATTAGAGAATAAGACTGTGAAACCAACATTTGTCAATCAGTGAGTGAACAATGAATCCATGGGTGATGCTGTTTTAAAACAAGCATTTGGATTTTGTAAGAAAACCGAAGGGGGAAGTTCAGAAACTTAAAATTTCCCAGTCATCTACTCACTGACCAACCCAGAATCCAGGGGTCACTTTTTATATTCCCCATTCCCTCTCCTTCACATCCAGTTCATCACTTTTTTTGAAAGAAAAAAAAAAAAAAAAGACTTCAATTTCAGCGGTTCAACCTCCAAATTACCTCTCCAGTCTTCCACTGCATTCAATCAACTGTCAATGTCCTGACTCTGGTTTTGCCACCAGCTTGTCTCTCCAGGTCGGCCACAGTGATCTCCTATCCCTCCTTCCAGCCTTCCTTCCTGCCTCCCCAACCCATCCCCACAGCACTGAGGATGACCTTTTACAAGTTGAAGTAGTTGGTCCCTTTCTCTTTAAGGAGGCTGCCTGCCACCACCTTCAAGACCACAGTTCTTCACCTCTCCATCTTCATCCTAAGTCTCTCTCCTGTTTGCTAATCCAGTCTCACTTCCTCTCTCTCTCTCTCTCTCTCTCTCTCCATCTCAATCTTCATGCCCAAATTTTTGCCATCAATTCCTTCTCCTCATTCAGTCCTCAATTTAAATGATATTTACCTATAGGTATTTCCCTGCCCACACAATCTAAGAGCCTCCAGCCCCAGCATGTGGATCTCTGATAGCAATTATAGAAATTCATAATTACCTAGTCACCTAAGTGTATGTCTGTTTAATGTAGACTCCCCCTTAGTGTATAGCTTCAAAGAAGGGGGAAACCACGTTTATCTTGCTCATTACTATAGTCCAAATTCCCAGTTTTGTGCCTAACGTACTAAGAGTGCTCCATAAATAAATTGGTAAGAATGCCAGAACAATTGGGTCAAGATAAATTTTTAAAGGATGGAAATGCCTAGTAAGATGAATAAATGTCATTTGTGTAATTTAAAGGTAAAAATGATGGTATAAGGATAGATACAGGGACCTTTAGAGAAACTGAAGGGCCACCCATTCAATGCATTAGAGTTGCAATGTATCTACCATGTCTGATCTTTGGGTCTAATAACAATTTGGAAATGCATCTATTAATATTAGTAGCTGATCCATACTGAATAAACTGTGACAGATTTATGTGTACATTACAATGCCATCTTAATTTAAAATAAAAATATAACTATCAAGTCAAACTGATCCTCAATTCCTTTTTTTTTTCTCAGTCTCTCACTGCAGTAGAGACAGATCACTAGATTATATCCAGATGATTAGATCTCAGAAAAGATCTCCAATCACAAATCAGTCATGCAGCAGAGGCACCATCACCTTAGAGTAAGCTACCATGTCCTGTTTCGGGATTCATATCATTCTCCTTCAACTTCTCCCTCTCAAATTCATAAAGTACAATAGTAAACATCTTCCTTTAAAACATACATACAGTCACATTGTTCCTCAACTCAAAATCCTTCAATGGTTCCCATTTTTCCAGAAGTAAATTCAGCCTCCTACTTGTGACTCTCACATTTCCACGTGATCCAGGCCCTGCCGTCTCTCCTACATTTTCGGGTGCCCTTCTCCCCAGTATTCCAGATTCCCAAACATACACCACGCTTTCAGATTGAGAGGCTGAACACCCAAGCAGACAATGGCCAGACCATATGTCAAATAGAACTATGACCCACAACCTGCAGCAGGAAGCCACCCCATATCTAGAGTTACCAAACCAGGAAACCACCCTGCTATCTGTACATCAGACAGATGACTGTCTCTAGCAACTGGTCTGGGAACCCAAATAATAACCCCTCAATAATAGAACCCAAACTGTCGAGGGCTTGATTAATAACAGACAGGTTCCCTAAGTTTTATTCCTACTTCTAACTGAGGACCAAGCAGAGAAACTGCATATGCACTTTAGCCAATCCCATAAATCCCTGATTTTAGTTGAGATTATCAAATAACATGGAGAAAACTAGGAGACAGCAGACTTTTTGGTGAAGAACAGGAGTTCATTTTTTAATATGTTGATTTTGATGCCCAGGTAATGAAATCAAGCAGACATTTGTGACAATCAATCTCTGGGAATACACATGTGGGGGCCATGAACCTTTAGAGTAAATCCACGAGACTGGATGAGATCCACAGGGGATTGAGTGTAGAGAGGTGCCAGAGCCAAGATCTGAACCCCGGCCACTCCACCAGGAAGAGGTCTGAAGAACAGGAGCCAACAAAGGAGAAGGGAATGGAGCCATTAGGCTGTGGAAGGAATAAACCAGAGTATGGAGTCCTGGGTAGCAATTGAGCAAAGTGATTTCCCTGGTTAACACCCCTCCTACACCTTTACCCCTCTAACCAGTAAGCAGGGTGGACATTCTATGTGTCAGGGCTCTGGCTTTTGTCATGGCAACACCACTCCTTGGAGCTTCCTTGATTCCTCGCTATTCACTGAAGGACTGGTCTGACCCCTTGCCCAAAACTACTCCCCACTTTCCTGACTCCGGAGTCAGGCTGATGTTTATTGAACTCTTAAGCCCCCTCTGGATCCAGCACAATGGGTTCCTGTTGGTCTGAGGGTGGGAGAGGAGATTGAGTCTGGTCAAGACTCACTTTCAAGGAAAGAAAATGTGCAGTATATATGCAGGGCCTGGAAGTCCTGCTTTGGATTTTGAGCGAATACTAAAACATTGATGTAGCAGCCAAAAACGATGATGTTAAATGTTCTAAATTTATTTTTTTCCTCTTTATCTTGAGTATCTGTAAAATGACAGAAATTCTTGGAATCCCGAATCTAGAAATAGATCCTAAGATATTTATAAAATCCTGAAACTACAGGATCTTTCTCAATCCCTTAGGCTATGCTGGAACTAGGCTAGTGAAGAAGAATTGAGCCTACAGATTCATCATTCAACATGGCGAACTGTGATAATGGCCCAGCAAGGTGCTTGCCACCTACAGATTCAGTGAGGAACCAAGAAGGAGCAGGCAGAGCTTGGGAAGGCCTATATGATTTCCAAATCACTTCCAGATCTAACACTCTATGTAGGCAAGAGAGGACACGGCTCAAGGAAGGTCAGACAGGAAGAACAAGAATGGGATTAGCATGATCAATTGAGAGCCAAGACTAAGAGCAACTGAGGTAGCTTATGGGTTCCAATAAGTGGATAGGGGAGCTGGGAAAATTGGGCATCATGGGACTGTTGAGGAAAACCACAGGAGATAACAGTGGACATCTTACATTTTTTGAGTACCTATGTCCTACCAAGTATTTTCATAGGGTCTTTAAGAAATTAGGCACTATCATCTCCACTTTACAAATGCAGAAATTAAGACCACTCAGAGTGGATGAAGTGTCTTATCTTTACATATGTTAGCAACATGAGAATCAGGATTAAAATTCAAGTGACTAAAATTCACATCATCTCTCATTTGTTCCTTATGAATCTTTTCTCTTTTCCTGCATTGAACAGAGGCACCAATGACTCTATTGAACTCCATCAAGTGAAAATGTCTTGAGCATCTACTGCATACCAGGCACATTCATAGTGCTAGAACTCTCTGCCCCTGTTTGCTATGTAATTAGTCTGTGGTCCAATGGGAGCACATTATAGGGAAAAAATAATGGTGAACCAGGTGTTTTGTAAGCTCTGCAAATATGGTACCAGCATCCAAAACATATCAAGCTTACTGAGTACCTCCGATGCTTCATGCCCTATTCTAAACATCAGAAATGTCTTAGGCATTGAAATAATTCTTTTATTTCCTGCCTGAGCTAATTTCCCAGCTCCTCTGGCTCTGGATGCAAGCCTATATGAACTTCAAGAGGGGTCTTATATGGTCTCATGATCTTTAAGTGAGGTATCCTAAGGACTTGTTCTCATTTGAAGGAAAAGTAGACCAGTTGGCATAAATGGAGTCAGCAGAAAGAAGCCAAAAGACTTCCAGTAAATACATGGCTGGAGAGATTGGACAAGATCCAAGTCCAAAAATCCTGTCTCAGAGTCATCTAAAAAGAGTAGAGAAAGAACATGATTGTAACTGAGAAAGTTGGAGCCTAATCAATATACTCCATCTGAGCAAATGTGTTAAAGGAAAAGATGATCTGAGTTGAGCTTAAATAAGAAATATTAAGGTGGAGATCAGGAATTTCTTAGTGGTAACTTGATCCTGCCACCTGAAGCCAGGTAATAAGTCCTCAGAGAGGTATTAGCTCCAGGAAGACAAGGATGGCTGCTTTCCTGGTTCATATGAGTCTCTCTTAAGATTATTCCACTCTTTGTATTTTCAATTCCATGTATATAAGCAGCCTTCCAACTAATATTTTGACTTTGGCATCAGAAATTGAAGTCTGGATTCCAGGCAAATTATTAAATTGGAAGTCTCATGTCTGCATTGGTCTTTTATAAATTTGATTAATATTTGTCTCAGAAAAGCTGAATGATCACTTAGGAAAAAATGGCAATATTGGACTTGGTCATTTCCCAGATTTAGTCCTTAGATTTAAAAGAACTAAAAAATAAAGAAACTGGACTTTGAAGCTGAGGACCAGGCCTGGGGAATAGGATCCAGGCCCAGGTATTACATCACAAGGGCAACTCTGGAGAGGGGTTCTGCCCTTTCTGTGATATCTCTGTGACTTTGCTAATCGCAAAAATCCATAAGAGAAAATTCCTTGAAATGGCCATGGCTGAAGTTTGCTTCCTTCTTAGCCACAGAAGAGTCCTGGAAAAAGCGAGACTTCTCATCCAGGAATCTATAGGTTCATGGGGCTTTAATGCCCAGAAATGTTTTTGTAATACTAAACTTTATTCTGGTTGATGGTGTATGACTTTTTCTTTAGGCAGTCTTGCTCAATGGAGCTAAAGGTTAACTCACCTGTGCTGATCCATAGCACCTCTGAAGGATGTTTTTCTTGTATTTTCCTGACTCTATGGGAAGCTTGCTGTTTTTTATATGAGACACATTTGCTTTGATTTCTGTGGCAGGAAATGAAGCTCTCTCACTGGTTAGAGTCTTTCCTTGGGTGCCCAAAATGAATAATTGTAAGTGGCATTTCAGAGACGTAGATTTCTCACATAGGGTAATGTGAAATGTCTTCCAGATTTCAATACAGAAGTAGATGGCTACAACCAGAGAGCAATGTTTACAGCAGGTTGTAGACTCTGGTTGATGAATATAATGTCTAAATAATGGCTAACGAAGCTTATTGATAATACGCCTTTTAAAATCTCTTATTTTTAATTGTGATCAATAGAACACATGAAACATAACATAAAATTTACCTTGTTGTTCTTTTGGTTTCTTTAACATGAAACTGGGGATTGAATCCAAGGCCTCCCACATACTAGACAAGTGCTGTGTCACTGAGCTATGTCCCCAACCCCTTATTCATTTTTAAATGTGCAGTCCAGAAGTGTTGAGTATATTGTACAACTGACCTTTAAATACTTTTCCACCTTGCAAAGCTGAAACTCGGTTCCCATTAAATAATAAACTCCTCATCCCTTTTTCTCTAATCCCCTAACAATCCCTATACTCTGTTTTTCTACATCTGACAACTCTGAAGGCCCCAGATGAGTGGAATCATTCAGTATTTATCTTTTGTGACTCTCTAACAATGTGCTTTTCATGACACAAGTTACACATCTGTGTATCCCTCTAGTTGAGAAGTAGCAGCAAACTTTATTGTGCCATCATGATAAGAGCTCACCTTTGCTTCAGCATGCCAGGCGGTGGGTGGATCTTCACCACAGCTCAGAGAGAGGGATGCTGTAATCCATGTTTGCGGATGAGGACTCAGGACTACAGAGGCCCAATGTCACATGGGCAGTAAATCATCAGTTCACACCCTGGCAATAAATCCTGAGCCTAAGCTCTCCACCACTGGACCACACTGCTCCTCACTGATATCCTAATGTGCCAGGAATGCAATCCTCTTCCAAGATGGATAGCCATTTCTTAGATGAGAACCCTGCTAAAGCTAATATATAATTCTGCGATAGCTTCAAAACAGCCATCCTATGAACACACTGTGGGCTTTTTCAGTTTTCTGCAAGGAAGCTTGATGCAGTTAGTGGAACAGATGCCCTGTATCCTCCCTGCATCTGGGTTCATCTGCATCTGCAGGAAACAATTTCTGGGCACCAATGGCTTCTCTCTCAGCTGCTCTGCTGAGACTCTGGGCATGCCATAACTCTCCAGGGATGGGAGTGGGGAATTGATGTCCTAGCTACCCTGAGCATTACTCCTCCCTTTGCATTTCTTCGTTGCCAGCACCTCTCTCTTTCCCGGTGTCCTCATTTGTATTGCCCAAGATGACTCAGTCAAGTACTTTCCCAAGTCTTTGTCTCAAGTTCACCACGGAACCCAACCTAAAACAGTCAACAAGTGCTAAAGTGGAATTGCAATGCCAGCCACCCGCTGGATTGCTGTTTTCAACAGAATTGCATCCTCAGACCAGATGTTTGTAGAGCACCAAAGGACATTCCCTCTTGACAGTGGAGCACTGGGCAAATATGACTGTGAGCTAAACAGTCCAATTATCATAGCATGGAAGTGCCGAGACTCAAAAGGAACCTACCAGCCTTGTTTAACACTCCTCTGGTAAATAGAACAGATACTGAGACATTTTGAACAACAAACAGCATAAATTAAATTTGAACTGAAGTGTACATGTCATTGTTGGTTCTTTACAGAATAAGTGAAACGCAAGCTGAACAAATCCAAAAGGCAAATCCTTTCCTCTGTTTCTGAGGAAGCCACCTGTGGGTCTCTGTTTATTGGTACCAAGCCTCACCCCCAGAGCACTGTAAACGGTTATACAATGGGTCTCCATGTATTTCCCATTTACACCACTATTGAGATAAATGAAGCATTCAAGAGAAAATAAAACAGTAAATGCATGTTACAAATCGATTTTATGAAAGAAACATTTTACTTCATCCAAAGGAGAAATAACCACATTGAACTCATTAGAAAATGATGAAAACACCATTTTTGTCACAGTCCTGAACAGCTGGTTCTAATCTAAGTGATTAAGTGGAAGTTAATCAATCATAAACAATCAAGTTAATGCCTTGCTGGTCATTTCTTCCTAATGAGCAGTAGCCTGCCTTGCATGCTACACAAACATGGTGGACAAACTTCACATAACCTGAGAGGGAAGGAATTTCACGTCTGGGGAATCCTGTGTCCTCATCGTACTCCACGTATGAAGTTTGGTTCGGGAAACTCAAAAGCAAAGAGCAAAGACTCACACCAAATACAGTACAATAAAGTGATTCCAAATGGAAATTAGTGCTTTCAGTTCCTCAAAGGAAATTTGTTTCAAGGGGGAAATGGAAACAATGGTTAGGATGACAAAATTAAAAGAGGATGGTTCTAAGCAATAAAGTTTTTTTTTTAAGTAAAAAATGGTTGGAAAATTTCCACACCATGATTTGCCCTGTGAAATTTCTCTTAATCTCATCTTGCTATGGCAACAATGGAAGAAAAAAGAGTGATGGGGAAGGATGGAGAAATCACAAGGTGAGATCAAAATAGCTCATCCGCTCCTCTTCCCTGGAAAAGAAAACAACAAAGTGGGATGCTTTGAGAAAGGAGAGAACTAGGAGTTTCTTAATTTAGTTTGGAATGTTTCCATTGGAAGGAAGTCAGAACCACTCATTCTGTTTGTCGATGTTCTTATCTATCTCTAGGTGTGTCAGTCTCATCTAATTTTAGAAGAAAAGATTCTCGAGGATAAGAACTCTGATTTGTTTATACATACTGTAATGAAATTTGTGGACAAGACTGAAAACAATTCTCTATGTATTGATCTGAGACATTATAAGCTGATTTTTGCCATCTTATATATAATATTGTGAAATTGTTGGATGAAGCCTGTCTGAGAAGATGGATTTCTGCAAACATCCCTGTTAGACAGGCACCCTCTGCAAGTCTGGGTGACATTTTTGAATGTTACCTGTCAGTAAATGAGGACATCTGTCTTGCCAGGGCAGCAGAACGGTCCCGTAGAATCTCACTCTTGCACAACCATTAGGGAATAAACCATCACACACATAGGTCAGAATTAGTCTTTTGGTACCAGCAATTTAAATAATTGACCTGTATTTTAAAAATAATGTGAAAATGTTTGACCATTTACATAGGTTATGTGGTGCATAATTTTTTAGGGTATAAGAGGATTATTTTAGCTTACTTCATATTTCAAAACACGATTTGTGTTCAAGGTAGTACAAGAGGCTTTGGGGATATAAAAATGGGAATAGGCTTTTTCTTGTGAACTTATACTCTGATGGGGTAGATGGATTGATTATTTTTTACATAAGGTAGTAAAGATATAAATATAACTAATAAATCCAGATATAAATACAATTAACTGTATTTGTATGTATCACAGAAAGTAGTGAATGAAATTATATATATGCATCTTTTTTTCAAACATATTCTCAAACGTGGCTACTAAGCCATGGAGCACTATGGATAAGAGGGTAAAAATTCATCAATGACTCTTCAGATAAATACAAAGAGAATGTGTGGGTATATGAGAAGAAGCCTTATTTCCACTTTAGGGAATTGACTACATATTAAATGTGTTAGCTTTCTGTTGCTATAACAAATACTCAAGACAAATCAACTTCAAAAAGAGGAAGAGTATATTTTGGCTCACAGTTTCAAAGGTTTCAGACCAGAGTTGGTTGGCTCCTTGCTTTGGGGCCTGTGATCAGGCAGAACACTACAATGTAACCGTGTAGAGGAGGAAACTGCTCACCCTGTGGCAGCCAGGAGGCAAAGAGAGAGTCGAGAAGGGGCTGGGTCCCAATGTCCCCTTCAAGGACACAACCTCACTTCCCCCACTGAACCCCACCTCTTTAGAGTTCTAATACTTCCCCATAGCACCAAGCTGAGGACCCAGCCTTTACCACACAGGCTTTTGGGGGACAGTCCGGACCTAAATGGTAGCATAAAATATGATTGAAAGAGAGAGAGAGAGAGAGAGAGAGAAATCTAGACTGACTTCCGAGTTTCTGGTCCAGGTTCCTGTGTAGATTGTGGAGGCTTTAGTGAAAGGGGGATGGGAGTGGCCTACAAGGAATGAGGATTTGGGGGTGATGAGGAGCTCATTTGTGAATTGCTATAGATGTTGATGAGTATGATGTTGGACACGTGACCTCAAGAGAACTCTTAGAATTGACTTATTAAAAACGTCATTGATGCTAGCATGCTTTATGGCTCCTGGATCATGCGTGTAAGAGTAGAATGAAATCCTTCATATGCCCCCCTTCACAGACACACACATTCATAAATCACTCCTGTCTCGAAGGATGTTGTATCTGTAGCTTAGCGCAGGTGGCTCTCTGCGCCTTCAGAGTATGGAGTACCTCTTCTAACTTCTGCACCTTTGTCCAAGGTCATCATCCTTCTGTGGCCAGAGCGTCACCTATTTCTGATCACCTGGACACAGTCAACTTGCTGTCTGAGCTGAAGTAAACACTCACCACTTCAGCTCTCAGCTGAGTTATTTTTTTCCTTGATCTTTTTTTTTTTTTCCAAATCTTTAATGCTTCTTGGCCTCCAAGCCAACAATCCAGTGCAAGTGGGTCTTTTCTTGACATCAACATCTACCACAGTCCTCCTCTTCCCAGGGGCCACGGCACCTATCAGAGTCATCGAGCTCTCGTCTCTGTCTCTTGCCTCCAGAAAGGTTGGGCTGGGTGACTTTATCTTGGTCTCTCCTCATTTCAGTCATTACACAAGATTGAAACATTAAAGTGCCTCAGTTTCCCCAAATCATACTTTTATCATATGTGAATTCTGAGTTTGGTGCTTTAACTGAAGACAAGCATATTCAAATATAAAAGTTATTTTTTTAATCTTTGTTTCTGCCAAGAAGTTCTTGAAATGATGATTCTCGTGCCAAAATGAATCTGGAAAAATGGCAACTAGAGACTACCCTAGTTTCACATCATGAAGGGACTTGTATGCAGTGTTCAGGGGGCTGGACGGTATTTAAAAGCAACGACAAGCCCTGGAAGCTTTTGATTAAGAAATGACAAGAGACCTTCCTCTTTTCATTTCTCCCTTCCTCCTTCATGATAAAAGAAGTCAGTTTGCGGTGTTCCACCTGAGGATGAAGCAGGACACTCCAGCTTCTACCACCACTCTCAAAGTGGCTTTAGTGTGTCTCTAGTTTCTGAAGTCAAGAGGACGGCCATCCAGATGACTGAGATTAGCTCCCGCTTGGTCCCTTCATGCCTGGTCTGCACCAGATCCTTCTGAGTGAGCTGTGATCATCCACTCCTCTAAGTTTCCTGCCATGTACATTTCCTAAATGGTCTTCTCCCTCTTAGGGGACATTTGACATCTTTTTTTTTTTTTTAGTTTTATTGATTTTATTTTTAAAAAATACACAACAGCGGAATGCATTACAATTCTTATTATACATATATACCACAATTCTTCATATCTCTGTTTATATATAAAATATGTTGACACCCAATTCAATTCTTCATACATGTACTTTGGATAATGATGTCCATCACATTCCACTGCCTTTGCTAATCCTCTGCCCCCTCCCTTCCCCTCCCATCCCTCTGCCCTATCTATAATTCATCTAATCCTCCCATGCTCCCCTCCCTACCCCACTATAAGTCAGCCTCCTTATATCAGAGAAAACATTCGGCATTTGTTTTTTTTTGGGGGGGGGATTGGCTGACTTCACTTAGCATTATCTTCTCCAAGGCCATCCATTTACCTGCAAATGCCATGATTTTATTCTCTTTAATTGCTGAGTAAAATTCCATTGTGTATATCTGCCACATTTTTTAATCCATTCATCCATAGGCCCTAATGTCTATCATGTGGGATTAGGCCCCAACTTCCTTAATAAGACTCCTATAGCACAAGAATTAAAACCAAGAATCAATAAATAGGATGGAATCAAACTAAAAAGTTTCTTCTCAGCAAAAGAAACAATCTGTGAGGTGAACAGAGAGCCTACATCCTGGGAGCAAATCATTACCCCTCACACATCAGATAGAGCACTAATCTCTAGGGTATAAAAAAGAACTCAACAAGCTAAGCATCAAAAAATCAAATAACCCAATCAACAAAAGGGCCAAGGACCTGAACAGACACTTCTCAGAAGAGGATATACAATCAATCAACAAATATATGAAAAAATGCTCTTCATCTCTAGCAATCAGAGAAATGCAAATCAAAAGTACTCTAAGATATCATCTCACTCTAGTCAGAATGGTGCTATTATGAAGACAAACAACTACAAGTGTTGGCGAGGATGTGGGGAAAAAGGTACACTCGTACACTGCTGGTGAGACTGCAAATTGGTGCAGCCAATTTGGAAAGCAGTATGGAGATTCCTTGGAAATCTGGGAATGGAACCACCATTTGACCAATTAGACCCTCGGTCTTTAGCTAAAGGACTTAAAAACAGTATACTACAGGGACACAGCCACATCAGTGTTTATAGCAGCACAATTCACTATAGCTAAACTGTGGAGCCAACCTAGACATTTGATATCTTATTGTTTTCACTCAGCTCAACCATGGCTCTTTGGGAGGAACCATCACTTCCCCCATCTGAGTTGCCACATCATTGACTATTTTTATCTCCATGGAGTTTTGATCACACAGTAGCATGGTTATTGTACATGACTATCACCTGGCTAAGGGGACCTGTTCCGTGGATCCCCAGAAATCAGGAAAACACCCAGCCTTTCTCAGAGTCAATATGCATTTGTGAATGGAATGGAACTCATGGAATTAAAGAAGAATAGTTTGGCTGGAACTGTTACTTCTTTGAGCCTTTCAGCCACTCATTGGAGAAGGTCACATTTTCAGCATCATTTTAGCAAGAGATGATAGATGATGTAATATCACAGAAACATACTCCAACTTCCGAAATTTTCGCGTTCCTGCTCCCTACAATACCAAAGAGTGTTCAGTAAAAAGAGAAAACCAAGAGAGGAGTCAGAATTTACACAAAGTAAGTATCGGGAAAAGAAATAACTTAAACATCAAAAAAGGCAAAGCAATTATGTGCACTTTGACCCAAGGCAGGTCTAATCTTTCCCCCCAAATTGGCCTTTTGGTTTTTGTATGAGTTTTTTGGTTTTCAGTTTTTGTGTGAGTTTCTTCTCACACAGGTCACAAGACCAATCCTAGTGAGGCTGTCCCTCCCTCTGCCTTCAGAAACAACAGCTCTGCGGGCCAAGCCTGGAGCAGCAGAGGGATGAGGTTGGTACCCCTAGGCCTCTCCCTTCAGCACCACCTCTGTGACGGCCTCTCCTGCATGTCCCTGAAATGCATTTTCTATCACTCATTCTCTGCAACTTTGTTGACTCCCTGTTCCCTTCAGGTATGTCATAGTCTATGTCATTGGCTCTAATTCAACTTGACTCATTGGAAAACTCACCATTTTCTATACATCAATTTTGAACAATGGGCTCAAACACAATTATAGCAGAATTTATCAATTTCTTTATACATGTGGCTCAAAAACTGAAAATTTAGTAGTTTCTCAAGTAATTTTAAATTTTAAAGGTAACTGTTTCTTAGCACTTTAAAAAAAATTAATTTGAATTCTTTGTGGTATCAGAATATTTTTTAAAATCTATAAATGTTTTTCATTCACGGAGATGTGTGTACATACATATGTGCATGTGTGTGCATACAGTTGGCCCTCTGAATCCGTGGATTCCATCCATAGATTGAAAATAATGTTTAAATTCATTTTTTAATAATTTTAAAATAAGTTTTAAAATTGCATTTGTACTGAGCATGTTCAGGCTCTTTTTTCTTGACATTCATTTCTAAACAATAACAGTAGAATAACTATTTACATAGATTTACCCTGTATTAGGTATTGTAAGTAATCTGGAAATGATTTAGAGTCTATGGGAGGGTGGGCATAGGTTATATGCAAACACTAACCCATTTAATATAAGATTTGAGTATCCAAGGATTTTGGTGTCCACAGTGTGGGTAGGGGAAAGAACCAATCCCCATGGATTCCAAGGAGTGGCTATAATCACACTGGAGAATAAAAATAATATTTCTAACAATCTATATGAAACAATTGTCTATTTTTAATTGATGTGTTTTCTTCTGATCATCTGATATATATTTAATATTATATAATTGATACAAATTGTTATTTTTTATCGATGTGTGGCAAAATTTTTCCCCACAGGTTATTTGCCTTCTAACTTTGAATGACATCCTTGAGTTACAGTGCTCATGCTATTTAGCTGATCAATATTGTTCTTTATTGACTTGCCTTTACGTATAGGAAAGGATTGACCATGAAGCTTTAAGCCCAGAGTTCCTCACTTACATGGGCCTTTCCAGGGTTTTGAAAGGAATGCTGGTAATATGTTACCCCAGGCGTAACACTTTTAAAAGTCAAATGCTAATCACATTCCGTCTCTTTCATTCCCACTTCCTCTGTTACACTAAACTTTATGTCAGTTAGTGTCAAAAGATCATGAGCAATTGAGGCATCTAACGAAAAACAGTTGAGTTCAAGATTTTGAGATTAGTCAGATCTATTTATGTGGTTTGCTCTCATTTCTGAGTAAAGTTTAGCTCTTGCTAACTGTGTCTCTGTAGGAATGGCTCCCAGGGACAGGTACAGCACTCTTGAAATGTACAAAGTGAGGAGCTTGGCTGCAAAATTATAAGCACTAGATTTGGTTGTTTAGTTCTTGCCAATGCCTGGTCATAATAGAAATGTTCTCCTTATAATGCATATATGTCAGCCAGTGTTCTAGTACTATAAAAAATAACTGAGAAAAAATAATTTAAAAAGATAAAAGGTTGCTGGAAGTGTAGCTCAATGATAGAGTGATTGCTCAGCATGTGAAAAACCCTCAGATCCTTCCCCAGTACTACAAAAGTCAAAAGAGAGAGAGAAAGAGAGAGAGAGAGAGAGAGAAAGAGAGAGAGAAGATTTATTTATTTTTTATTTTTTTATTTGTTCTTTTTAGATATATACAATGATAAGAAGTTTTTGTTTGTTTTTGTTTTTGTTTGTTGTTGTTATTTTGTTTTGTTTGCCAATGGTTTTGAAGGTTTAAGCCCACGATCTCTGGAGTCATTGTTTTGGGCTTGTTGGGGCATAGTACATGAATGGCAGCAGCACATGGCAGAAGAAGCCCATTCAACTCACAGACAGGAATGAAAGAGGTAGGGGCTTTTGCTCATTGAGGGCACAGTCCCCAATGACCTAAAACTGCCCACTAGACTCCACTTTTTAAAAGTTCCATCACCTCTCAAGAGCACCAAGTTGAGGGCCACACCTTCAATGCTGGGCCTTTGGGAGACAGTCCAGATCCAAATTATGTCAGCAGAAAAATAATGAAAACTCGATAATCCATTACACATGGCTTGTCAATGTTCACCCAGTAAAATTACTTGTCTTGCATTCTATCTGATGTCAATAGAATGTATTTTGACATCAAGAAGCAAATTCTAACCAAAAAAAAAAAAAACCCTCATCTAATACTAAACACATAATTCATTAAAAGAATGAGATCAAATTAACATAGACATAGTGATGAAGCCATCAGACTATTAGATTTTACAGTTAATGAAGACAGTGAATCCTATTGTCAAATTGGAAATGGTTTACTTTCTCTCCCTGCCACCACCCCAATTTGTCAGGAAATAGAAACACTAAGGAAGATAAAATAATAAAACATTTCAGTTTCATCAAGTACAGATTGTTAAATGAGTACAGCCAATTCAGAGAGTTTTTTAAGGTTAAATTCCATAGAAGAGAACTTGAAATGCCCCCAAGGTCTTCCAATGCATACATGAAAGAAACTTAGAGGTTTTCCCAATTGTGCAACAATACTGAAAAAATGTGTGATGTTATCTTAGTTGTGCAGCAGTACGAAACTTTTCTTAATCAAATTAAAGAAAGTGCTTTGATCAACCACGACAGTAAAGATTGGTTTCTCTCTCTCTCTCTCTCTCTCTCTCTCTCTCTCTGTAGAAAATGCTACTAAAAAGTCATTGTCATTTTGGAGGAAATCTTGTGACAATCTGAGAAAAAAAGTCGTTGAGTGTGTTAGTAAAATCTTAATTTCTCTGGAAGTTAGTGATGTCTATGGTATTTCTCAGTTTCCCGTTTTCAGGCTAAGCAGATATTCACTTTGTTTCCAATTCTTCACCCCCATTTTGACATTATGTTGTTTAATGAAAATTCTAAAATTGATTAAGCTTGGTTCCCATAGAATCTGCACCCAAGCCTTGTGTCTGGCCTAGAGAATTCTTCTTGACTATGAAGATATTTATTTTTCATATTTGAAATATTTAATCTATCTGGGATTTATTCTATTGTGGTATGAAATAGGGACATTTTCCTTCTTTTTCAAAGTGGGGTTGTGGTGCCAGCAATATTACTAAATAAGATATTTTCCCCACTGCTAATAAAGTTTACATTAGCATACATTCAACTTTGAAACATACATGAAAAACCCTCCTAGAATTTTTATTCTCTTTCATTGTTCTGTTACCGTACCACTATTGCATTCCATTTTTGAAACAATTGAGCAAATCTCATTCTTGGTTTTCAAAAATTTCTGGATTATCAAAGTCTGGTTTTTTTTTTTTTTTTTCTGGTTGAGCTTTGAAATCACTGTTAGATTTTACTTAAAAATCCTATTAGAATTCTGTCATTTTAACTAATTTCGCAGAACTGATATTTTAATAACATTGAGTAAGGCTTCTTATCCAGTAGCATCATTTTGGGGGAGTTATTGGGAAATGTTATAAATATTTTCATTGGATTCTGTGCATTTCTAATTAGGTATATATCTAGGTAGTTTGTATGTTGTTGGAAAACTGTTTTACAATCAATACATCTCTGTGTGTGTTGTAGATGCCCATTTTATTCAACTTTCTTATTTAAAGAATTTTTCAACTGCAAACATTGATATTCTGTTTCTGTTTGGATACTTTGAAACCTATTTAGCTTTTTTTTCATTATATTGGCTAAGATTCACAGAATAATAGTAACTGTGTACACCAAGCAGCTGTGACTTTGATAGGAATGTCTCTGGGGTCGGGGGAGAGAAAGAAAAAGAGTCTTCTTGCTACCTCTGTATGCATCCCTATGTATGTGAAAGGCTGAGAGAAACAGTCTGTCTAGTTTCCTTAAATACTTTGTCAACCATAGTTGTCGAACTAAATTCTAGACTTTTGGAGAACCCCTTTTGATATGAAAATATACTTTAAATAATTTGAATCTTTTACTTTAATAGATTTTTTAATGTTAAAACATTCTTGAGCCCAAGAATAAACCCTACTACAGTAGTAATTTGTTGCACTGTGAATACATCTGGGTTGATGATTTTATTTAGGGTTTTTTTTTTCCCTCCTCTATAATCATAAGTGAAATTTAGCTGTAGTTTTCTTTCATTGTGATAATTTTATCAGGTTTTGGTATGAGGTTAAAATAAACTGGGAAGATTTCCATCTTTCTTTATATGCTGGGATATTTTAAATTGCAAAAGAAATCTATAATTTCAGAGTCTAAAATAACATCCATAAAATCATCTGGTTTTGGCAAATTTGGGGGGATAATTATCATCTTTTTCAATTTTATTCAGGGTGGATCTTCTACATATTGAGCCAATTTTGGTTATTTATATATTCTATGCAGACCGTCCAGTTCATCAAGATATTTTAACCCAGTTGTCTGAAGTTTTAGAGAGAAATGGCTCCTAATGTTTTGTCCTTGAATTCCACCAGTTAAAAAAAAATGTTTGAGTAAGCACCTCAGTTGGCTTACTTAATAATCATATTTACTACTATACTCATGAGTTACATGAATTATAAAATAAACGTAGTAATAAAAATTTTAAAGGATGAAATAAAATATTTAAATATAATTTTTCATGTTAGCTCATAATAGAATAAAATACATTTTGCTCTTCTAAAATAGTCTATTAATATTTTCAAAATGAATATGCCATTAAATAGGCTTTATAGTTGTTTAAAAATCTTGGTTTGATACTTGGTGATACCAAATGATCAAAGACTTCTCTTCTAAATTAAATATATTTTTATATTTGCTATAAAAAAGCTGCCTTTGCTATAAAAAGACCTCACAAATACACATTGGTCCAAGTTGGAAAAAATAAATGCATCATTGATAGCCTGGCTATATCATTATACTTCTTTTTTCAGTACCATTTACCAATTATGTAGAAATTGGTAGAAATATTGGGAAATGTTCACCTTTCCTAATGACAATCAGTGGTCTTTTCAAATAATCAGAAGTTAACAAATTTTAAGCTTTTTTAAAGAAATTACTTCAAAAACCACTGGGACTATAGATTACAAGTCCCAAAGCAGGTCAGCTCCTGGTGAGTCCACGTCAGAGTAGGCGGATAAAAGAAATCTGTTAAGTGACAAATATTGTTTTCAACAACAAAATCACATAATAATGGAAACATTTCCAAACTCTGATTCTCAAAATGCTTTCCCAGAGCAGAGGTTTCTTTCTAAAGCAGTCATTTTTCTGTTTCCTAGAGCACCGATGGTCATTTACCTTCACAGAAATGGTCAGCAAAATTTGAATTATTGTCTCTCTAAAGGAAACATAACTCACTATTATCTCATATCACTCAGCTTAAATTTAAATAGCTGAAATAATACCTCAAGTTTAAAATGCAGATATCCTGTAAGAGAAAATGAAATGCCATGAATTTCTTCATTGATTTTTTTTTGAGTTTGTTTTTTTTTTTTTTCTTTTAAATTGACACATAGTAACCACATATTTCTGGGATACAGTGTGATGTTCCAGTATATGTAGGCACCATGTAATAATCAAATCAGGGTCATAGCATACATGTCACCTCAAACCTATGTTATTTCTTTGTAATAAGGACATGTAAAATCTTCTCTTCTAGGAGCTGGACATGTAGGTCAATTGAAGAGCACCTGCCTTCCTCGCATGCTTGAGGCCCTGGGCTCAATCTCCAGCACTGAGAAGGAAAAAACCTCTTTCAGATATTTAAAAATGTACAACGTATTGTTGACTATGGGCACCCTACTGCATAAGAGAACATCCTTCCCTACTATAATTTTGTCTAACTGTGACTTTGTACCCATTAACCAGCATCTTCCCATCCTCACATCCTCCACTCCTTCTCTCCTTTCATAAACCCTTCCAAGCCTCTGGTAACCGCTGTTCTGTCCTCTGCAGGGGATCAGCTTTTTTATAGTCCAAAAATGAGTAAAATAAGACTTTTTTTGTGTGTCTTTCTGTGCCTAGCTAATTTTACTTAAGATAAAGTGTTTCAGGTTCATTCACAAATGACAAAGACTTTGTCCTTTTAACAACTGAGTAGTATTCCATTGTGTACATATGTCATTTTTCATTCATTCATCTGTCTATGAACACACAGATCTATTGCCTATCTTGGCTGTTTTGAGTAGTGCCGCAATAAACATAGGAGAGATGTAATGATTTTATTTCCTTTTGAAAAATACACAATTCTGGGGTTTCTGGGTCATATAGAAGTTCTATTTTTATTTTTATTTTTATTTTTGTGGAATTTCCATACTGCTTTCCAAACAGCTGTACTAATTTTCAATTCCATCAGCCATAAAAAAGGGTTCCTATTTTTTCCACATCCTCACCAGCATTTAGATCTCATAATTTTCATCAAAAGCTTTTAAATCTGCAAAGATGTGATTTGTGGAATTTGGTAAGTACAATGTGAATATTTTAAAAATAAAACAAATTTTATCATTTCCAGTAGCATCCCTATACCATCACAACTTGATACCCACCACCATTCATTCTCAAAATTATATCACTTTCTTTCTTAACAATGAGAAACTGTACTTTATCCGTTTTCCGCCTTGGACTTCTATTCCCATTTCACTTCAAATCCCCCTCCCATAGAATTTATTTTAATGTATGTTTATGAAACTGTTAATCATTTTTTTTCTATAATAAAAATATGCACATAAGTTGAAAGTTTGATTTTTTTAATTACCTGTGAACATAAGGCTCTAAGTGTTAATTGCCTCTTGGATAGAGCTATCATTACAATTGTTAGCACATAATTAGTCAAAACAACATAACTATGTTACCAATTTTATAAATAATTATTAAGCAAAAAAAATTAAAATTATTGGAAATAAAGCTCATAATGAGATGAGTGGGGTCAAGTTATGTGTCCAGGGATAATTATTATTTATGATTTGAATGAGATGGGGTACACATCAATTCTATTTACATATTTCATATTTCTAGATGTAAGCCCTGAGAAACCTCACTCATATAAATAGATAGAAACAAAGGTTTTGCTACATTTCTGCTGCTGTTCAGTTGAAGCTCTTCTAGATCATATGCCAAGAAGCCACCCAGTGACAAAATTAGTTTTAATAATCTGCTTTTGATGATCTCAATTCATTCCTCAATTTTGTTAAAAGCAAATGATTGACATGTTGCTGAGTCATTCAAGTTCATTCACTTAGGTTTTATTGAGAATTATGAAATGATTATTATATTGATCAGCCTTCGCTGTGGAACCAGTAAAATCTCAGTGGCCTACAACAGAAAGTAGTTGTTTTTCTTCCTAGCAATTATAGAGGTAAACTGAGGCAGGCCAGGATGCAGGTCAGTCCTGATTGGTTTCATGTGTTTTGTGCTGGGGTCCAAGAGGAAGACACAGTGGCTCCCTGGGGCAGTTCTGCTGTACCAGAGGAGAAAGCTGCAGGGTATCTAGACTTGGAATGGCTCACACCCTCTTGACCAGAGAGTTAGATGACCACTCCCAGCATCAATAGGACAGGAAAACTATTCTTTAGCTTGAGTGCTTGGGGTGGGGACATGAATGTTTCCCAATTAATCTAATCCACCTGCCTATTGGCTAGTCTAACAAAGGCTAAGTAACATAATGTGCTTATCCTGCAGAGGTTGGAGCAAAACCCTCCCCTCCAGTCTTTGATAGTCATGTTCCACCCATCAACAACTTAAGGCACAGAGTGAGGGCAAGAGGATGCAAAGACCTAAACCTTCCCTGGAGAATGGATGGCCTAAATGAGAACTAAGCCTGCATGTTTTAAGCCACTGAGATGCTTGGGTGGTTTGATTCCCAGACTATTCTAACCAATTAAAAAAAAATTCACATTATATACTAGGGAAGAGTATACATATGGTCCCCAAACTTGTTTGACCTGTGATTTTCATGAGTGAACAATGGTATGAAAACAACACACATTTATTTGAAACTCTTGTTTCACATTCTGAATTTTTACCTTTTCCTATCTAGTGCTGTGTGCTATAATGTGCAATAGGTTAGGTGTGTTAAGTGCATTTTTGATCTATGGTACTTTCATATTACCATGGGAGGGCCTGGGGTGCGGGTCAGCGGTAGAGTGCTTGCTTGCCTGGCTTGTATGAGGCATGAGGCCTGGATTCTGTCTCAAGCACAAAAGAAAAAAAAAGAAAAAAGAAAAACAACCCCCCCCCCCCAACTACAATGATGGATCTGACAGGATGATAAATTATAAATTAAGGAATATATATATATATATAAATTATGAATTAAGGAATATTTATATATCAAAGTTGTGCAGAACATATTGAATCCTTTAAACAATCCACATTACCTGGCCTTTAAAAAAGTCTTCATATAACCTTTTGTAAAAGTCTCCATTCAGCCCACTTTGAAAACCACTGGTTTGGTGGGTGGGGGGAACTCCTTTAAATACTTGGGCAAGACAGCTAAGGAATTTTCATTGAAAATAAAAGATATTCGTGATAATTTATCATCTAATTTCAGAGAATTGTAAAGTTTCTATTATTTTGAATAACCTAGTCTGAATCACATTTAGCTAAATTATATGGGCAAAATATGGCCCAGACCACTAAAGCAGAGCCAAGGACATCAGCACACACAGGTCAGCCTGGTCCCCCTCCCCCTTCCCACTCAAGAGACACAGGCTGACCTATGGGCCCAGGGAGGGCCCACTGTGAGACACAGCCTCAGTACTAGGAAAGGTTATTTTCAACTTTAAAATAAAAAATAAATGATGGTTCAATATTTTATTTGGATCAATCCTTAGTATGCATCCACATCACACAAGAGAAAACTAAGAATATTTCCTTCTTTCTAACCTTTATTGAAACCTCCTTTCAATCTGTAGTTAGATATCCTTTATCATTCCTGATTTTAAGTGTCTGTGATTTCAGTTTTTTTTTTTTAATCCATTGAATTTGGCAGTTATCTGTCAATTTTATCGGACCTTTATTCTTATCAATTTTCTATTCTTCTAATTTTTCATTATAATTTTATATTTAATAATTATTTTCTCTTCCTCTTCTTAGGCTTATTTTATTGTGATATCAGCTTCTAGAGTTAAATACCTTTTTTTAGTTTTATTCTTTCTGACATGGTGATAAAAAAAGCATTTAAGTACTTTTTTTTTGGTCAAAATATAATTCATTGTACAGTGTTCAACATGATGTGTTCTGTTTTGTTGGTGATTCTGAGTGCTCTGAGCAAGATTTCTAGTACTACCCACATTCTCAGCCAAACTGAGACAGACAGACAGATAGATGGATAATGCTAAATCAAACTAATTAACATATAAATCATCTCACATACTTGTCATTTTTGTGGTGAGAATGGTCCAGATCTTTCCCAGTAATTTCCACATAAATACATTATTATAAAAGATAGTCACCATGAGGCTTTACAATACACCTCTCAAACTTGCTCATCCTGTCTCACTGCAGCTTAATATCCTAACCATTTTTCCTAAGTATAGTAGCTTTTGTTGCATTGATAAAAAAATATTTTCCTTACGCCAATATCTGAATACATTAATAATGTTTAAATCTGTAACTGCATGCTTTTTGACTCAACTCTTATTTAGGAATGTGTTGGAATATTTGCAAATACTTGGATTTAAGAGAGAAGGAAGGTTTAGATTTGTTTGTTTATTTTCTCAATTTCAAATTTTGGGTTGCATCCATAGCAACCAAAACCAAAACCATAGTGATCAAAAAATTGATCTGTACCACTTCTGCTTTGAGGAGTTCATAAAATGTTTTGTCCTTGTTGGTTGGAGGCATATGTTGTTGAGGGTTCTGTGAAAGGGTCCTGTTTTTCAGAATTAATCCCTAGTTTTTTTTCTCACTAGTTCTAGAAATGGAACAATTCATAACATAAAGT
This sequence comes from Marmota marmota marmota, assembly GCF_001458135.2. Taxonomy (NCBI): domain Eukaryota; kingdom Metazoa; phylum Chordata; class Mammalia; order Rodentia; family Sciuridae; genus Marmota; species Marmota marmota. The sequence goes on from NW_025999913.1 coordinate 8,325,012, forward strand.
GTGCCAACTTGCTTGAGGCGTGCAGTAAATACTGGTAACAGCTGTGATAGAACTGGTCCCACTGGCTGATTACCTCACCCACTGGTGGATGGCACCTCCCAGCTGTGAGCAGGGCTTCAATGACGGGACTTGGAGGTGGAACATTCCACAGTGCAGTTGACCAGGACCTGAATGCTCTAGGAAACAAAAACACAGACTCTCCAAAAACGCTTGCTCCAAATGTTATGGACTAATTATGAAAATAACTTACATTTTTTATTTTATCAGCTTTTGTAAATAAAGGTCATAAAAGCCACTCCTTACCTCACATCCAGCCTGGGGGAGAGACCAGTGGCTCTGCCAGCCCAGGGTTTCCTCTCATAACAAACCTAAAGGGACCTGGACTTAGGGACCTGTGGTTCTGTGGATCCCAGAAAAGTACAGACATTCTCTGAGGGACCAAGTTTCTACCCGTGACAGCATCACCATCAATTATACTACTAGATACTTCACATTCATGTTTATGTTGTTGGCTGCTTTGTTATTATCATCTCACCTTAAAGACAGAGTTGATCAAGATGGATCAAGACCTAAATTTAAGACCTGGATCTCTGAAGCTACTGGAAGAAAACACACAGGAAGACACTTCAAGGCCTTGGTACAGGCAGTGATTTTCTGGACAGAGCCCCTTAAGCACAGAAAACAAAAGCTAGAATTGACAAATGGGATGCCATCAAACTAAAAAGCTTCTTCTGCACGGCACAGGAAACAATCAACAGAGTAGAAAAACAACCCACAGAATGGGGAAAAATATGGCCACCTGTCCATCTCACAAAGGGTTAATATTCAGAACACACACACACACATGAACTTAAAAAAAAAAAAACACCCAAAGAATCCAATTTAAAAATGGAAAATGATTGGAATCAGGAGAAAGAATATTAATGACCAACAAATATATTTAAAAATGCTGAATATCATCAGCCTTCAGAGAAAGGCAAATCCAAACTACACTGAAATACCATCTCACCTTGGTTAGAATAGCCGTTAAAAAAGTACAGAACATAACAACTGCTGACAAGGACATGGAGAAAAGGGAAGTCACACGGTGTGGGTGGGAATCAGTTCAGCCATTGCGAAAAACACTATGGAGGTTCCTCAAAAAAATTAAAAAACAGATCTACATATGACCCAGCTATCTCATGTCTTGGTATGTATCCAAAGGAAAGGAAATCAGTAAACCAAAGCCATACCTGCCTACCCATACTTATTGCAGCACTATTAACAATAGCTTAGCAATGGAATCAGCCTATGGTGCCCATCAACGGGAGACTGGATAAAGACAGTGTGGTGTAAATACACAATGGAGTATTATTCAGTCCTAGAGAAGAATAAAATCCTGTCATTTGCAGCAAAATTGATGCCACTGGAGGATATTCTATGAAGGGAAATAATTCAGATTCAAAAAGACAAGAATCACATATTTCCTCCCATATGTGGAAGCTAAAAAATTCAACTTGAAAGTAGAATGATTACTAGAGAATGGGAAAGGTATGTTGAGGGGAAGGGAGTGGGGGGGGAAGAAGATTAGTTTTGATCCGTGCACATGTATGGAAATATCTCACTGAACCCCATGACTATGTACAATTAATACATGTTGCTAATTTTTTTTAAAGAAAAGGAACTTAAGGATATTATTTTAATTGCAAGGATAATTGTTATGAATTAGATGTGGTGTCCCCCAGAGGCTCATGTGTAAGACAATGCAAGACGTTTGGAGGAGAAATGACTGACTGGGCTATAGCCTTGACCTAATCAGTGCATTGATCTCTTAAGGGATTAACTGGTTGGTAACTGGAGGCAGGTGGGGCATGGCTGGAGAAAGTGATTCAGTGGGGGCTTGGCTATGGGGTATATATTTTCCTGGAAAGTGGAGACCTCTCTCTCTGCTTCCCGATCAATATGTGAGCTGTTTCCCTCTGCCTCTGCGGACTTTTCTGCCATGATGTCCTGCCTCACCTTGAGCCCTGAGGAATGGAGCCAGCTTTCTATGGATTAAGACCTCTGAAACCTTGAGCCCTCAAATAAATCTTTCCTCCTCTAAAGTTGTGCTGGTTGGGTCCTTTTAGTCACAGCATCGAAACAGCTGACTAAAACAATAATACAGCTTATTAAAGTTTAAAAAAAAGAGAGACATAATAGAAAATTTAAACTTCTGTGCCCCAACTCCTTCCAAGTATACTTCCCAAAGTATTAAAAGATTGTATCTTTTCTTTAATGTAATTTGGAATCTTTTTTTCTTTTTGGTAATGTATTTTAATACATCCATGCTTTTGCATTGGGACTAATAATATTTCACTTGTCTCTATCATCTAGTTATATATATGCATATATATATTTACATATATATACACTTATATGTGTGTGTGTGTGTGTATATATGTATTTTTTTTTTTTTTGGTACTGTGTGCCCAGGGGCAGTTGCCACTGAAATACATCCCAGACCTTTATATTTTTAAATTTGAGACAGGGTCTCAACAATTTGCTGAGGCTGGCCTGGAAGTTGGGATCCTCCTGCCTTAACCTCCCAAGTCACTGGATTTATAGGTATCGGCCATAGTGCCCAGTTAGTTTCATACTTTCTTCTTAGAATATCTGACACTTATAATTTTTCTTTTTCTAGATTTTTCTATATCCATTTTTCTTTTCTCTTTCTTTTTTCCAGAATTTTCTATACTTAATTTTATTTTTTCCCTTTAAATATTTGAAAGGAATATAGCGACTTTCATTCTGTAGTAGTTATCTTAAAGATAAATGTGTATTTCTCTCTGTGAGATTAATCTATAGTTTTTTTTTCATGTTTTCTCGTTGCTTTTTTCTTGAGATGGGGAAATGAAGGTTGATTGAGCCTCATAAAATCAAGAATATCCTTTCCTTCTTGTCTTTTGTTAGAATCTGGCAAAACTAGTGACGTTATCTTCTTAAATGATTAGAGTTTTCTTTTTGGAAAGGCTTTTAATTACGGATGCAATTTCTTCAATGGAAAAAACGACTCTGCAGATATTCTATTTCTGTTCTTGTCTGTTTTTCATATTTCCTCTAGACATTTGTCCATTTCACCTACACTTTCAAAAGTATTGAGATTTTTTTTAATGTTCACAGAATCACCATCATTTTGCAGGATTGAATTACGTTACCTTATTTTATTGTTGATACTGGTTATTTCTGCTTTCTTTTATTCTCAAAGAACATACTTTTTGCTTTGTTGATTTTCTTTAGAGTGTGTCTTTTTTAATTAATACCTGCTCTTCTTTTATTATTTCATTCCTTTTTTTAAAAAAATAAATCTAGTGGTTTTGCTTCTAACTTCTTAAGATTGAGGCCTAATCCACAAATGTCAGCCTTTCTGCTTTATTTTTTTATTTATTGGTACCAGGGATTGAACTCGGGGGCACTCAACCACTGAGCCACATCCCCTGCCCTATTTTGTATTTGAATTAGAGACAGGGTCTCACTGAGTTGCTAAGCACCTCACTATTGTTGAGGCTGACTTTGAACTACCAATCCTCAGGCCTCAACCTCCTGAGCCTCTCTGATTTAATTAATGCATTCAAAGGCATAAAACTCCATCTGTGTAGTGTTAATTGCATTTCACAAGTTGATACATAATGCCATGTTTCTGTTTTCTAATTTCCATTGTGATCATCTAGGTGGATGTATTATTTTGAACAAATTCAGAAAAATCTGTATTTCTTAATTTCCTAGTTTTCAGATATGAGGCCTTTTTTCCCTTATAAAAAGAAAGATGACATTTGAGTGTATTTTTGTTTTGTTTTGTTTTTTACCATTTAGTTACATCGGATCCGACAAATTCACTATATAATTTCAATCCAAATGTGTCAAGTCTGACTTTATGACCTACTGTATTGTCAAGTCTTGCAAATGCTCCACATGTGCTTTATAAATGTGCATACTGTGGTGATTTGGTCCAGTATTCCATATTCATCAGATTAAGTTCTTCCATTCCTTTCAACTTTTTAACACTCTTGATAACTTTTAATCTCCTGATTCTATTGGATATGAAGAGAGACATCTCTTAGTAGGGTGGAATAGTTTCCTGTTTTTCCTTGATTCTGCCCACCTGGCTTTACATATGGTGGCAATATTGAGTGCATGTAAATAAAAAATTTTAATTTCTTCCTAGGCAGCTAAAATTTTATCACTAGAGTGTCCCCACTTCATCTCTAATAGAGAGAACAGATTTTTGCCTTAAAGTCTAATTCGAGATACAGATGTCTAAGAGACATTAACTTTGAGGGATGACAGCTTATGTAGTATATTTTTTTCCATTCTTTTCTTTCTTTCTTTTCTTTTCTTTTTGTGGTGCTGGGGATTGAACCCGTGGCCTGTGCATCTGTGCATGCAAAGCAAGCACTCTACCAACTGAGCTATATCCTCCAGCCCCCCATTATTTTATTTTCAACTGTTATACATCCCTTAAGTTTTAGATGAGTCTCATTTAAGCAGCTGGGTGCTACATTTTTACTCAGTCTAACATCTTTAATCTTTATTTCTTAATTGAGACATTCAGTCCATCTCCATTTCATGTAGCTATTCTTTTTTTTTTTTGTAAATCTACTATCTTATTGAGTACTTTATTAATTACCTCATCTTATGTATGTCCCTTTGTAACATCCTCTCTTCCCCTCCTCTAGACTATTTCTTATTCTTTGATTTCCCCTCTGTTAATTAGAAAATAATGTACTCATTGGGTACCCTTTTAGTAAGCAGGAATTCCTAACTTTTCAAAGTCTAGAACAAATCCTTTTTTTTCCCCCTCTTTCCGGAAAATATAAGAGCATTAGAACACTTTGTTTCTGTTTGTCCTATTTTCACACTCTTCCTTTTTTCATCACTACACGTTTCTCTAATAGGCAAAAATGTGCCCTCAAATCAAGACCAAGATGTCTTCAGACAGATTCTATGGTTTCTTGCAGTTAATAGAGGAGGCGGTGGGGAAAAGAGATTTACTATGTCGCCCTCATCAGACCCCTTTTCTGAACCACCATATCTTCTCGTGTCAAACGATTTGTTGTTGTTTCGGGTTAGCTTTTCCTGTGGAGGAATGTCTTCATCTGTTCAATACCAATGGTCTCGGTGGGCTTACTAGCTCTGTGGCTTTCTTTGGTAGATTTTATAAACACTGATAAGAATTACTTCTCTCATCCAATGAAGATCCCTTTACTTTCTCACTTTGCAAATTCTCCCGTCAAGATTTGGAGTTGCTTTCCCTACTTGGCTGGCCTGTGACTTGCTTTGACAAACAATATACGTCAGGGGCAGGTACCATTTCCAAACCAAGCCCTCAGAGATTCTGTGAACTAAGATTCTTTCCCTTTAACTTGTCACTGTCACCAACTAAATGTCAGTCTCGATTGCTACAGGAGGAGTAGCAATCTATGAGATGACATGAGGCATGCCTGGAATAGCCATCCTAGGTCAGCCAGCCCCAGCCGAACCAGAAACTGACCGTACGCAAAAATGAACCCCGTCAAGGCCAGAAGGACTCCCCAGATAAGCTCACCCAAGCAACTGCAGCATTGTGGACTAAACACATGGCTGTTGATTTGTGCTACTATATTTTGGAGCTGTTTGTTATACAGCAAAGACTAACTGATACCGTCCTTCTTCAAAACTTTCAAACTCCAAAGAAAGAAAAAAAAAGAAGGAACTTAGATTTTTCTCAGGTTTTACCTTGGCAAGTTAGAGTTCTAGCAATCTCAGGATACGAAGGCAGTGGTGGGTATGAGAATTCGTGAGTATGCTAAGACTGGCCAGTGTTAATGGACCTTATTCTCAACTATTAGTAATAAAGTATTAATTAAGATAAAGTCAGTCAGCCAGAAGATTGTTCTTATAGCATAAGTCTGGCCTGTGCCGGAAGAGCAGAAAAAACCCATGCTCCCACAGCCCACGTAGTCATCTATGCTCTGTGTCACTGGAAAATATAGAGAAAAAATTGGATTAAAGAACTAGCAGCCTATGCCACAGAGGCTACCCCTCTGCAGTAATCCAAAAGATCAAATGAGTACAGAGATTCAGAGGTTAGTTCCTGAGAGATGGCCAGTGTTAAGTATTGATGGAAGTACATGGCTTTCAGGCACCTAAGAAAAGAGAGGAATAACTTACTATTGATAAAGCCCCCATAGATACTATTACGTAACAATCATCATTACAAATTTTCTAATAGAAAGTAATATATATATAATTGCTTTACTTTATCATGCTAGCAAAATACAAATGTAAGAATGCAAGAACTTCAAACAAAAGAATAAACAATAACAACAACAACAACAATAATAATAATAAACCTCCAGGTGATTCTTTGTGCTGCATGCACCTTAACCCTGAGTTATTCCTACAATGCAATCCAGCAGGAAAGACAGTCAGGCAAAGGTTTGGAGACCAGTCATTTAGCAAGTTTTATCAGGTGCCTAATTTATAAGTGGTTGAAGAAGATATTAAAAGAGTCTTAATCAGAAATAAGAGCTCTCTACAAGGAATATGTAAACTAAGAGGGAGTAGAACAAGGATGTTAGTGACGGTAATGCATCCTTGAAAATGACGTGCACTGCATTAGTCCTATTCCTGTTGCTATAATGAAATACCTGAGATAATTAATGTATAAGGAAAAAAAGGTTTATGTTGGCTCATAATTTTGGAGGTTCCAGTCCATGATTAGGCAGGCCCATTGCTTTGGGCCTGTGATGAGGCAGCACATCATGGCAGGAATGTGTGGTGGGGCAAAACTACTACCCTCATGTTTAGGAAGCATAAAAGAGAAAGAGGTCAAGGCCCCAACAGTCCCTATGAGGGCATGCCCCCAGTAACCCCAGGACTTCCACTAGGCCCCACCTCTTAAAGTTCCACCACTTCCCAATAGGTCCATCTTGGGAGCCAAGACTTTAATGCAAGGGCTTTGGGAGGGCATGCAACATCCAAAGTCTCTCAGGTACCATCTGAGCGTGTGAAGAGACTTCGGGGAGTTCTGCAGAGTGGGATCAGCAATGTGTCATCCCAAGGGTGTTGGCTGATCTTCAGGGAAAGGCAAATTGGGTAAGAAGGGCCTGGGTGGAGGTGGGAGGAGACAGAGGCATGGACACTTTAGGCCCTGCAGTGAATTCGAGTCAGCGGGCCCTTTCCTCAGGAGGTAGCAGGAAGGTCACAGTTGGAAGCTAGAAGTGTCTTACCAGGAAGTCTCTACGCCTTGGGCTCCCTTTTCTTACCTGTGAAATCCAGGTGTTAAACTCCCTGGTCTCTAAGATTCCTCCTGCCAGTCCTAAAATCATGAAGAACTTGGAACAAAATACTGGAGCATTTTAACTTGTTAAAGAGAGTTATACCTGTAGCTTGATTTTTATGGCATATTGTGGGTCATATCCTCGCTTTATTTAACATAGAATCCTTGTTGGGGAAGTCAATAGCTAATTATAACACTGAAACTGTAGGGAAAAATGGTTTATTTACAGCAATGTTTTTGAGAGGAGGTCTCAGAAGGCCCTCTATAAACAAAGCAGACTTTATGTAGGAGTAAGATCTATAGTAGAAATTTGGAAGATAAGACAAGAGGATGGGAATTGTTGGATAATAGCAATAAAGCAAGAGCTACCCGCTTGAGAAAGCTGCTTTAAAATTGCAGAAAAAAAATAAGGATTAAAAAAAAAAAACCATCAAACAACAAACATAAATCTGGCATTTAAAAGTAATAATGAGAGATATTACAGAATGAAGTTTTCCTTGACATTCATTCGATGGTTTGGTTATGCTGAAAAGGGAAGTTTTAGAGCTTGCTAATCATCTTTAATTATGCCCAGATCAGAATAAAATCAGAAAGAAGTGAAACTTTGAGGTCGCACTGGGTGAGAACTGAGGCCTACGTACAGACACCATGATTGAAGAATGGTCTGCTGTGACTTCCAGCCTCTGAGACCATAAAAATGTACCCTATCATTATTCAGTAAAAATAATGTTGAATCTTTAAAAGTGTTTTGATGGTATTTCTGATACTTCTAAAGGTATAACTGGAATCTAAAGTTATTCATTTAATTCAAAATGTTTATGATTTAGCTAAAGTAATGATCATTACCCTAATTTTCTCCAGAGACCTTATCTCGGTAGATAAAAAATCTACATTAAAATAAAGCTTGATGTCTCTCCTGAACCTCACCTTCCTTTCAAGAAACTGGCAGGTCTGTATTAAAGAATCTCAATTTAAAATGTCATTTCCCATCCAAATGTAGGTTATTGATTATTCTCATTTCTTCCCTCATTATCACTGACCCATATGCCAAGAGAACACCAGAATTCTAACATCAGACAGAAAGAAAGGATAAGAGACAATCTCTAACTTTTGGAAATGTCAGGCTGAAAAACGGCTAAACCAACATACAGTCAGTTAAAGGCAAATTCCTAGACCAGATAACTTAGTATTTCATTCAGACACAAGTAAAATATTACACAAAGGGGGTGGACTCATTTTTTTTTAAATTCAGACATATAGTTTTCCTACCTAAAGCATATTTGTGTCTGCTGGCAGACTCATACAGGTAATTGCCTCCAGGTGTTTGCCTGCAGGAAGTCATTGAAATTCAGTGCTAGTAATAGCAGTTTTCTCAGAAGCAAAATTTAACCTGCAGGAACCTCACAGGCACGGGTATATTTTAGAATACAAATGCCAGCCAGCCAAAAGGCCAGAGACCCAGAATGCCCAGCTTAACAGGGTACAAATTAGGTAAAACATAAAAGAGGACATATTTATTAATTAGGAAAAAAATTGAGGTTGAAAAATTTTTTCTGGCCTTTAAAAAAATATTCGAGATTTTTTTTTTCCAGAGGGTGGGAAAAATTGCATAAGCATAATTACACTTTTCCTTAAAGGTCTATTTTCATGGAAACTGAGAATAATGTATTATTAAACAATAACCCAGATCTTTTTTTCCACTGTGAATAAATACTCTAGGACATTAATTAAAGATGGAAGATTAACCATTAGCCTTTAACTCAGTTCCACCATGGAAATGACAATAAGTTTTTTGAAAGGCACGAACCTGCAAAGACAAAAATAAATAAGAATGGAAAGTAACCACAATAAAAATCTGAAAGCTAGAAGCAAATTTAAGAAGGCAGAGTTCTCAGTCACCTGTGTGAGAACTGAGAAGTAGCCTTTAAAAAAAAAAAGTTTTAAATAAAGGTTCAGGAACGCGCATCATCAGGTACCTCTAGAAGTTCCGTTGCAACTGGGCTTGGTTTAGAAGCAATGGGACCTCAGGGTCCCCTCCCTTGCCCATGCAACAGAGCAAGTAGCTATGCTAGCAGAAGACCTCACAATCCAGAGGACTGAGTTTATGTACCAAGTGCTAAAACCTCTAGTATTTCTTGAGCTTTTGTAGTCTGGAATATTGGTACACGCATACGCATGTGCACATACACACACACACACACAGGTGCACACACTCAAACACATACCAGCAGGTGAGTAGAAGTCTTCTCTGGGGAATCGGATCAGCCCACGAGAAAGATCTCAAAATATTGACACTGAAGTCTCCAAAAGGAACAGCAAATCCAGGTCACCCTACCGCCAAGTCCCTGGTCAATAAAAACTAGCCACACCTTCCTCTGCTAATTAGCTTTTAGTGTGCCATTCTTAGTAAGAACAGGAGCAGGATTAGATTCTAATATGGGAGAGACAGATACAATCAGGAAAAAAAAATAATGGGTGAAATCAGAGCATGGGGGAAAATCAAAATCGAAAAGTGTTATTAATACACTCAGATAACATATTGTAGGGATAAGACAAGAACAGGTGGCTATTTTAGAAAAAAAAAGTATTTTGGGGCAAAAAGAGTTCTAAGACATTCAAAGTAGAATTATGGAAATGAAAACTGTAGTAAGAGAATTGGAAGATCAATTAGAGAAAATCTTCTAAAAGTGAAGCATAAATAGAAAGTCGGAGATATAAGATAAGAAATATATAGGTGATAGCCAATAGACCCAATATCTGCATGACAGGACTTCAGCAAATGCTGAACTCAGGAAAAACAGAAGAGGAAATCATCAAAGAAAGAGCTTAAGAATATTTCCCCTGAATGCAATGACATGAGTTCATAGATCAAAATAGTCCACAGTGAACCCATGTCTCAAGAGCATTGAAAAACAACATTCAACAACAACAACAACCACATACTTTATTGTGAAATTTCAGAACTCTGAGATAAAGAGCTTATGCTATGAGCTTCTAGAAAGAGGACATTTCACAAGAAGAACCAAGATTCAGAGTGAAACTTCTCAATAACAATGCTGGAAGCTACAAGACAGTGAACTTAATGCCATGGAAAAATTCTCTGCACCCTAGAATTCTCTATCCAACCAAACTGTAAATTAAACATGAAGGTAGAATAAAGACATTTTCAGATGTACACGGTCTCAGACATTTTTATTTTCAAAGATTTTTATTTCCCTTTCCTAGGAAGACGCTTGAGAACAGCCACTCCCAAAAAAAGACAGAGAAAAGGAACCCCAGCATGGTTTGGAAAAGATCCAATGAAAACCAGTGAGTCACCCTGGGCATGGTGCACATGCCCTAATCCCAATGACTCGGGAGGCTAAGGCAGGAGGATCGCAAGTTTGAGGCCAACCTAGGGAGCTTAGCAAGACCCTGTCTCAAAATAAAATAAAATCAGCCTGGGGATGTACTCAACATTGAACCCTTGATCAACCCCAAGTACTGCAGAAAAACCCTGGTGAGGTTTTTCTCTTTACTCCAATGAGGACTAGAATAAAGGGAAATACATTTACAGCAGAATACTTCAGACCTAGGGTAAAGTTCTTAAGAACAGAGGTCTAAAAGCTCAAGAGACAACTGTTTCTGAGACAAAATTAATACTATACAGAGTGAATTAGAATATCCCAAGGTATTGATGCATCTAAGGTTGGATTAATAAACACACTGGAGGCCAAGCAAATACACAAACTAAGTATTTTCTCCAGGAAAATGCAAACAAGAAAAAATAAACAGAGTATATATATATATATATATATATATATATATATATATATATATATCGTATTGGTTTAGCTGTGAATATGTTCATAATACTGTCCACGGTCATGAGGATGATATACCTGTAAACACTGATAGTTCACCAGAGCAAAATTATAATCTACCTGGGGCACATAGGGCGATGGGAAATGTAACCATCTGTACTGTGGATAGAAGTAAAATGAAAGGCCAATAGATGGTGTCTAATGTTGAAAATTCCAAAACTAACAACATATTTATGTCATGTAGAAATACAAATGTAGATACTAAAGAATTGGTTAAAAAGAGTTGCAAATATTTCCATCTAGGTAATGGGAAATGGTAAAAGGGGAGATGCTAAGAAATAACATTTCATAAGATGCCTTTACCACCATCTAACCCTTTAAATCTTAAATTATGTTCTGAGGACAGGAGTTATTGAAAGCTCAGGTCTTGAATGTTAACCCACATAAGTAAGGACTGGAGTAAAGGGAAACACATTTACATCAGGATACTTCAGTTTGGAAAGATTTACAAAACAAGGAATTTTTCTCTTAGAGAACAGGAAGACTTTCTGGATTCAATTGGGAGTTAAAAAAATATTATTATAAAAATAAAAAATTATTATAATTGAATTATATAGTATATAAAATTTTATAGAATTATAAGTTACATAAAATGATATATTATAATTTTAAAAATTTATTATAATTTTACTGAATGAAAGAACAAGAAAGAAAAGTAGTTTGCTCTATCTTTGAATGATTACAAGGTAAAACTGCAGGAGAAGGGAACAAGTTTTATAAATGGGATATGCAACACAAATTAGAACTCATGCCGGGTGTGGTGGAGCACGCCTGTAATCCCAGAGGCTCAGGAGGCTGAGGCAGGAGGATCTTGAGTTCAAAGCCAGCATCAGCAAAAGCAAGGCACTAAGCAACTCAGTGAGACCCTGTTTCTGAATAAAATACAAAATAGGGCTAGGGATATGGATCAGTGGTCAAGTGCCCCTGAGTTCAATCCCTGGTATCTCCCCTCTCCCCGAAAAAAGAAACTAGAACTCATAAATTTAAAAAAATAAATGGAATTTATATTTTAGACCAGTTTCAGGTTTAACAGAACTCAGTTTCTCACCGCTCTCATTTCCCCTTATTAGTAATATTTTTACATGGGTATGGCACAGTGGTTGTAATTGATGGACCATGTTGACATATTGTTATTAACTGAAGTGGAAAGTTTGCATTAGAGTTCAATCCTGTGACATACCATCCTCCAGGGCCCATTGCTTTTTATCTACTAAAAGCTCTAGAATACAGGCTGGAAAGTTGTGAAACTTCAGAACTCTGGAATAAGGAGAATATGCTATGAATTTCTCGAAAGAGGTCATTTCACAAGAAGAAACATGATTCAGAGTAGGAGGAAATTTCTCAATAGGAATGTTGTGTGGCCTTTTCATTGTAACATCTAGAAAATAATTTTGCTTTGTTAATTTGTGAGTTGAGGAACACATTCAAAAGATTAAATGAACATTTTAGTGTCAGATTTGTGGTCCTCTTTCTAGCCGGGATTCATAGCAATCATTACAAAGGCCATTATTTTGGACTTTCGGATAACCTTTTAAAACTTTTCCAATCAATGTCTCTAAGATACCTCAATATTCCCTCAAAAAAGTAATATGAGCAGTTTTTTGAAATTATAATTTTACTGAATAAGGTTTGGGGAAATGATCACAAAATTCTCAGAGTCATAAAAAAATTATATATACAGGAGAAAGGGACAAAGTGCACAGATTGATTTTGTTTTCAAATCAACAGTTTACAGTAAGTTTAAGTACATCAAGCCGCTCTCTTAGATTGAACTGAGCCCAGAATATTTCATCTGAATACTGTGACTGCAGATTGCTGAAGGTCTATCTGGATCAGAAATGATATGTGGTTTTGACCACATCATCTCCAACAGAACATAACAAAAAGAAAAGAGCGAAGGATCCCTCCCTGAGAGAACGAAGAAAGCCTAAAAAGATGAGGCCCAGGATCAAATTTTCATCATCACCAAATAGCCTGTTTAGAAAGTGGCCAATCTTTGAAGCAGAAACAAACAAACAAGCATCATGGATTATTTTAACCTAGAATGGATTTTAGTGAGTTAGTCCCATTTACTGGTAAGAACTGAAGCCCAGAGAGGTAACAATGTTAGTGGCAGAAGGTATCACTTACTCACATTTCCCATCAAAAAACAAAACAAAACGAGGTACAGAAACCAATGGAGTATGGGTCCCATTTCCCTGGAAGCGTTCGTGGTTAACATCCAGAGTTAGTTATTAATTCGTTAATAAGGGAGACCCCAGAGGAGAGGGAGAGCCTAGGGAGTAAGAAGTTAGAGCCATCTATTCTTGATAGTTTATAGCAGAAGATGGAAAGTTAGAAAAAAGAAAGCAGGACTTGGGGGGAACAGATATGATTAATTACTATTACAGTTTGAATCTGGAACATCCTCCAAAGGCCCAGGCACTGAAGGCTTGGTAGAACCTTCCACAGGGCCCAGTGGAAGGCAGAAGGCCACTGGCAGTGTGACCTTGAAGGGGATAGTGGGACCCTATCCCTCTTCTCTTTGCTTCCTGGCTGCCATGAGGTGAGTAGCTTCCTCTACCATGTGCTCACGCCCTGAAGTACTGTGCTGCCACAGGCCCAAAGGCAGAGGGCCCAATGGGTTGTGGATTAAAACTTCCAAACTGTGATTCAAAAACGAACCTTTTCTCTTTGTAAGCTGATGACCTCAGTTGTTCAGTTTAGTGACAGAAAGCTGACCAACCATCATCTAATAGCCAATTATGTATGAGCGTACCAGGTCACTTCCTAGAGTGGGCGTGGAAAAGGACAATTCAGTGAGATCTTGGAGGATGGATAGGCTGTGAATGAGTGAATTTTCTAATGGGGTACTTTGTGGGACATAAAATTTAAAGGTAGGCATTTGGTGCAATGGCAATGATTAGAACAAGAATATGGAGGGAGGGAAGGACCGAACTGACTAAAGGAATGGTAAATGGTACCAGTTAGCAGAACCTGAGTCCTCCTTTGGGGAAGCACCTGCACATAGTGCTGGAGATGATCATTTGGATCCCACTGAGGTTTGAATACCAGCTAGGAAAAAATGGGCTTTGTTGTTAGATGGAAGCTACTGGGTTTCTTCAGTGAGACAGTTCCATGATCAAGGCACTATGTGGGGGGATAATTAGGGTGGTGTGCCTGATTAAAAGAAGCTTGACTCCAGTCCTCTGCCAAGTTGATGTCATGGTGGACAACTACGTTCTCTCCCCAGATACCTGTAGATGTTAACGTTGGCAACGCGGGAGCACAACTGGAATGTTCTGCCATCAAGCCATTTCTATGACATGTGATGTGCTTGCTTTTCATCTTTAGCAATCTTTTGAAGAAGAGCGGGGAGAAACTTTTAAAATGGGTCACACTTGGTCTTGTACAGTCCTTCTGGAGGTAAGAACAAAGCTGGGAGGTGAGGTCCAGAAAACACACGGGAACGTGCGAAGAGTGAAATTGAGGGAAGCGGAAAGTAATGCCAGAAATGAAGTCAGCATTGAGGGTTAGGGGAGGCTTTAAAGAGAATTCTGACTTTAGTTGGTCAGAAGATCTGTATTCAAAAAGCCAGGTGTTGTTGTGGCAATCAGCCAGAAGAAAGAGAGACTATGCAGTCATTTCCACCCAAAGAATTCAAAGCACCTGTCATTATTAATAGAAGAAGTAATTACAAATGAATTTTAGAGGGCTGATGTCCAATTCATCATCTTCATAGAATCTAAAAGACCTTTTTTTTTCTGGTTTTAGGAATAAGTTATGCACTTCAAAATAAGAAGCAAAGAAGAAAAAATAAATAAATAGAGTAGTCAAGTGGAAAGTTGTTACATGTGTGAAAACAAATGCAAAAGAGGAATTCAGGAGCTGGGGGTACAGCTCAGAGGTAGTGTGTGTGCTGAGCAGGTGCCAGGCTTAAGTTTCAGTCTCTAGTACAGGAAGAAAGAAGAGAGAGAGAGAGAGAGAGAGAGAGAGAGAAGAAGAAGAAGAAGAAGAAGAAGAAGGAGGAGGA
>NW_025999913.1:8340546-8347297 GCF_001458135.2 Marmota marmota marmota
GGAGGAGGAGGAGGGGGGGAGGAGGAGGAGGAGGCTGCTGCTGCTTCTTATTTAGGGGGAGAGAATAAAGAGCCTTATTTAGGGGGGAGAAGGAAAGAAAGAAAAAACGAAAGAGAAAGGAAAGGAAAGGAATCCAATCACTATGTAAGTGAAAAAAGAAAAGAGAACGGATCGTAAGTTCAAAGCCAGCCTCCGAAACTTAGTGAGGCCCTAGGTACCTTTTCCAGACCCTGTCTCGAAACAAAATATTTTAAAAAGGGTTGTTGGATGTGGCTCAGTGGTTGACCATACCTGGGTTCAATACCCAGTATCAATAAATAAATAAGAAAAATAAATAAGATACACCTAATGGAAGGATTAAGGAAAGTAGCTGTTTTGTTAGATACTTACAGAGGTAGTTTGTTTAACAAGCATGCAATGCTCTTCCACAAAGCATCACTAGGAAATAGTTATTATTATCATTGATTTAAAAGATGAGGACACTGTAAAATGTCCCTTGGTACTTTAGCATATTAAGTTCAGGTTGCTGATTAGCAATATTTTTGTGTTGGACTTTGACCATGGCAAGAAATAGTAATTTTTTTTTTCCTTTTTCCTAGTGCTTTTAGTTTAACCTAGAAGAATGATTCCTTTTGCTTAATTGATACCCAACTGGTCAATACAGAATGGCAATTTCTTAATATTGCCACATGTTTAGATTGCCAGAAAAGAATCAAAAAAGCTTCAAGGAGATTTTAGTACCAAGAAATCCATGCTATTTAAAATCTGCTCAGCAACCCAGAATTTCTCATTCAAATACTGCCCAACCTTGTTCTGGTTTTCTTTGAACTTGTGAGAGCAGACACAAAATTTTTTGTTGTGATTTATTAGAGAATAAAGCTGGCCTTTTGGGAATATGAATCATAAACCACTGTCATAAAATTAACTTATGTATGGAAATTTTTGAATAGTAATTGGTTTGGGAAAAAAATCTTTTTTTTTATTTTTTAAATAAGGAAATGAGATTTCTTAAGAAGAAAACCCATTAGAGATTTCAATGAAAAATATTGTGTGAATTTGTTTTAATTGTGTCAAAATGGATACAGGATCATCAGTTGCTCAGAATATCTAAAAGGAACAGTTATTGAAGCAGTAGGAACATATTTTGGAAGAAAATTCAGAAACCAACTGTTTACCTTCCCCAAACCAGATCTTAGGTAAAAGAAAACTTTGCTTTTAGAATGATTAAAAATAGGAGAGAGAAAAAAAAAAAAAAAGAAAAACTACTGTTAGACAACATCTGATTTACTTTTCTGGAAATTATTTTGTTCCAGGGGGGTGGACTATGGAACTTTCTGAGAGAACATGGTTACGAAAGCCCTGTGTGATCAGAGCTCAGGCGGTGGGGGGCGGGGGGGGGATGTTTTGACTCTCTTGTTACTATGTGAGGGATGGAATTTTGCAACCAGAAGGTTCCACAGCAGTTGGGAACAACAGTTGTATGGAGTAGCAAGCACAAGACAAATGTGTGTGTCCTGTTACTCTTGCTCTGAGCACTACATACGGGGACTGTGCCAAGATTTGCTGCTTGTCTCAATATTTTTTATAATCACCCAGCCCTTGTGTGTATAATACATTAATAGGAGAGAGAGAGAGAGAGAGAGAGAGAACAAAACAAAATAAAACTGAACCCAAATCTTATAAATGATATCTACACTGTCTTTAGATTAGACAGAGAGACCTGGTTAGCTGATGGGCACCATGCACCCCACCCCCATAAAGAGTCTTATTTAGATGCTTTATTTAACATTTGTTCCATTTTTCAATCATCTACCATAAATCAAGCTCCACCTCCTCTTGCAGAAATTAGCTGAACCGTAAAGAGTATCTGAAACATATCAAAGCTTCCCTTGAGCTAAAGTTTACTCTTGTCCTCCATTTCCCTGCTCATGTCTCTTAGTTGTCAGTTAATATTACATTCATTTCCCTTAACTTCTAGAATGTTCACTGTGTTCACTGCTCCTTCTTCAACTTTTCCCAAGTTAGACTTGACTGTAGATTCTTGGGTTCCTTCCTATTGATACCCATAGGCATTTTGATAGACCATGACAAGAAGATGCCAATAAATTCAAATCACACATTCATAACCATGGGATTTTTATGTACAGAAAATTATACAAAATAGTACAGAATTGGATGTACCGCAGAGAATTTAGGGAAAGGAAAAATTGAGGGCTTGAGAGATGTTTGCCAGGAGCAATTCAGTGGCAAAATTTGATCCAACAAGCAGGCATTGGGAGAAAATTTCTTAGAGCCCAACAACATATTTTACAAAGTCAGAAGCTGGTGAGTTTGGGTTCTGGTAAGGTTTGGGGAAGTGGAATGTTTGTGTGGGAGGCGGGGGGGTGGGGAGACTAACCAATGGGCATACTCTTTCCAGGCCAGAAGGAGTAACACTGAGCACTGGTTTTCTCTCTTTATTCCTAAGACTTTGCCTGATTTTTTAACTCTCTTTAACTCAACAATTGTAGCAACCCAGAAAGGAAAGGGAATGGATGTAGATTGGGTTTGGAAGGATCACTTGGTAAATAGCTTTTCTTATACACTTTTAAAAAATCCTCCTCCTCCCCACCCTCCTCCTTCTTCTTCTTTTTGTTACTGGGGATTGATTGAACCCAGGGGTGCTGAACCACTGAGTCACATTTTCAGCCCTTTTAAAAATATATTTTATTTAGAGGCAGGGTCTTACTAAGTTTCTTATGGCCTCACTAAGCTGCTGAGGCTGGCTTTGAATTCAAAATCCTCCTGCCTCAGCCTCTCAAGTCACTGGGATTATAGGTGTGTGCCACCAACAACTGGCTGCCATATTTTTCTTAATATTACACACATTTCTTTCCTTCCTTCCTTCCTCCCTCACAAAATGCTTAAGCTCCAAAATCTCTATCAAAATTTCAGTACAGGAGAACTACTTTAAAAAATAAAACCTAGTAATGAAGATTAATAGCAAGCAAAGGGTTTGTGGTTGCTGGTGAGGGTGTAAAGGGAAAAAGGACTTGATTGCAAAAGGAAGAGGGGGAGAGGATGGACCCCAAGTTCTCCAGTCACACTCGGCCAGGAGCCAGGTGGTGATACTTTACAATACATCCAGCCACTCCATATTTCAGCTTCCCTGGTCTACAACGTGAGCAGATCCCTTTTTAACTGCGTTGCATAATTTTGAGTCCAGAAATAAAGATTCACAAGGATATTCAAGGAAAAAATATAAAAGCAAAAAAAACAAGCTGACATGAAAGGCTTAGGAACCAAACTGGAAGGTGAGCAAGATTCAGACTTCAATATTCACTGAACATGTATCCCAATACTGCTCTAGGTGGTGAAGATGCACTGGATATCTTCACCACAAAACAAGACCCCTCACTCACAGCCGTGGTGTTCTAGTTGGAGGTTGAGAAATGACAAACATGGAAACCACCAAGATAATTCTAGATTGTTAGATGTTTAAAAAGGGATCAATAGAGTGATAAGATAGAGGGTTTGGGGAAAGGCAGGGGGAATCCACACTTTAGATAAATAATGCTTAGTTTACATAAAATCAGGAAAATGAGACCCTCTGATCCTTTGGCAGTCAATAAAATGCCTTTATTTATAGCATACCCAGGTGGTGTTCCATAATTTAAGAACTCTTTCACTAGAAGTATTGAAGAGGAGGGTGCACCATAATATTTTAAGAGTTAATTAGGAATGATTCTTCCTGAAAACAAGAGAGATTAGAACAAAGTGCTTTTGGTCCTTTCCAAGCATCCCACAAACCCCCTTCCCAGGTTGGCATGAATCTACAACTCCCCGTGAAAAGACTTCTGGTGTCAGGTGTGGGCTGAGTTGTACCCCTGCCCAAATCCCTGTGTGTAAGTGCCAATGTGACTGTATCTGGAGATAGGATCTTTAGGAGGTTAACACTGGGGCCCTCATCCCACAGGATTAGTTTTCTTCAAGGAAGAAGCACCAGAGAGCTCCTTCTCTCACGTCCCCTTTCCATGCCTATGCACCCCTCCAGGAAAGGCCTTGGGAGGACATCGTGAGAAGGTGGGCCCGTGCAGACCAGGAAGGTGACCTTCAGCAGAAACTGAACCTTCCAGGAACTTCATCTTGGACTTCCAGCCTCCACAACATGAGGAAACCGATGAGCACCCTGGTCTGTGGTATTGTTATGCAGTCTGAGACGGCCAACAGAGGGTCTCAGATTGTGGGGCTTGTTTCCACATCATTAGGTTATAGACAAGGTTGGATTATTTTTGTAGAACGCTGTTTGCCCCAGGTTCTTAGGATGTCACCTGTACACACTGCTTATGGGGAATTCTGTTAAGAACACCTAGTATCACTTGTGTCAATCACGTCTAGTCCTCCAGGCCCACCCCATGAAACAGGTATTGCACAAAAAATACTCATTAAACAATCATCTTTGTTGTTGAAGTAGGTGCTTTTCAATGAAACCAGTCTCCCTTTAACAGTAAGATTAACTCTAAAAACATTGGCATAAATGTGAAATCTCCTTGAAACTAGACATGATTAAACTCAAAAACATTTTCTTTTCTCCCACTTAAACATGAACTATTCCATCTCCATTTTTCATGACACAACCTAACAAGTAAGTTCTTGAAACTTGAACTACGACCTTTAAAAAAAAAAATCCTTTTTTCCCCTCTTTGTTCCACAGATGTAGAATATTATAAAGTGACTGTAATCTGTTTTTCACAAAACACACTTCTCATGCTTTAAGCATCTGATATTCTCTGATATTCTCATGTATTTGTCATTTAATAGTTCTGTGACTTGGGCAGATTATTTAGCATTTAAAAAAAAAAGGCCAAATAATTTTAGTCTCTGCTTCTTCATGTGCAGTAATGGGTTTATGGAGTGGGCTAAGTCCACGCGGGAGAACTGGCTCATGGTAAGCTGTCGGTAACTGATCACGACCACCACTACTGTTAGCACTACTACTCGTACAACCAAGGCTGCAGCTTCTACATCTATTCTAAATCCATCAGTGGCAATAACTTTCCCTTAAAAGACCATTCTCAGTCCAGATGTCTCCAAAGGACTACCAACTGTTTGCAGTATCATGTCTTAATTCCTTCCAAATGATGACTGAATCAGCTCTTCCTGGATTGCCTAGTGCCTGCCCACTCTGTCTTTATGGCTCATTACTAGAGAATCTCCCTTCCCATTTGTGGGGACAGTCCAGGTGTAAGGCTCCTATCTGGGTATAATTATTAATAGCTTCCCTTTCACTCTCAAGTGGCCTGGTTTGGGTGGTTCTCCTTTCACATTTGCTTGGACTTTCTGTTCTAGGTGGAAAAACCATCACACACAGTTCACTTGTTCTCACCTTCAAGCTATTTCCCTCCCCTGGAATGCTGACCTCATCCCTGCCAAATCCTGAAATTGCTTTCAAAGTCCCACGGAGAACTCACCCTCAGGATGAAACTTTCTCTGCTATTCCTGCCCTCCACACAACCAGAAACCTCTCAGCAATCGTGTAAATAACTCTGTATAACTTTAATTGGCTCTGTTTATAAGCTTCTTCTTGTATCTTTTTTTTTTCCCTCCAGGTATTTTTCTGGGTGTTTATCCAGTCTCCATTAATTTGTAAACTCCCAGAGGGCAAGGCTGGTGTTGCCATAAAGGGGATGTGCAGGTAAGGATGAATGGGGGTAGGTGCCTGACTTCTTCATTATTAATCTGTTTAGAGAAAGAGAGAGAAAAGCATCTTTGGTTAGTACTTTGTTAGTGATGATCTGGAGCCTGCTAACCTAATGTAAAAATATATCCAGCTTTTGCTATTGACCAGATAAGCAATGTAAAATCCACAGTTACAAGCTCTCCATAATGTGAGTGGGAAGGTGTGTGGATATTTTGGCCCATAAGGGAATCTATGATGCATGTAAGCCTTGTTATTATAGTTTATACTCTTCAGGGGTATGTCTTTTGTCTCTTTCAGGCTGCAGGACTATCTCAGGAAGCAAATAAGATTTACTTTCAAAACTGAGATCTGAAAACTGAACAAATACCATTGTATTGCAAGTTTGTACTATGGAGGGAAACCAATCCAATTTTGGAGGCCTTCTAATGTGTGGTGTTGTTGTAGTAGTAGTAGTAATAATAATAATAATAATAATAATAATAATAATGGCCACAGACCCAACTCTCCAAGATAGCTGGATAGTTCTTTCAGCCCAGGTAACAAAGGGAATCCTCTGCAAATGTTCTCTTCTCACTGCAGGGGTTAGAAGTGGGGATCCTTTACCGTGACCACCTGCTATCCTCGCTCCCAACTAGCATATAAAATGCTGAATATCTGTACATTGCTCTCTGCACAAAGCCTAAGGTATAAACCCATGTAGGCGGTGCGCTAGATAACATCAAAGCCCCAGGCAGGGACCAGAAAGGAGGTGTGTGTGTGTGTGTGGGGGGGGGGGCAAAAGCAGCCAAGAGCCAGAAGCGCCTCCCTCTAGCATTTCCTCTCACGCCCACTTCCAACCTAGGAGGCTTTTGGTTTCTGCTTTTGTTGTTTTAAAAATTAAAAGTTAAACCCAGGAAGCTTTGGATCAGACTTTTTGCGTTGCAGTTCGGGTAAGTTTTCCTCTCGGTTCTTTTGTCTGGCGCCTGGCTTGGGAAGAGCCTGGGCGTGGGACAGAGTTGGCAGAGCGTGCAGGGAAGGTTTTGTCGCCGGGTTGCCCAGAGGAGGAGGGGATTCGGCCGGTGGACGGGAAAG
>NW_025999913.1:8348900-8493521 GCF_001458135.2 Marmota marmota marmota
AGGTTCTGTTTTGTGTTTGGGGTTGTCAAGTGAAGGAGGGATCCCAGGCGCCGCCGCCGCCGCCGCCGCCGCGCGGGGGTCGCGGAGATTCCGAGCTGCGGCTGCCGCCATCAGCAGCGCAGCGCCAGGGCCGGCTGCAGCGGCCGGGGCTCGGCCGGGCGTTCTGGCTGCAGGTCGGCGCGGGCTCCGCGGCTGGGGCGCTGCAGCTGGGGGGCGGTGGCGGCGAGGGGGCAGGACCACTTCCCTCCCTCTGGCGGGCGGGGGGTGTGCGGGCGCGTAAGTGTGAGTGTGTGTGTATGTGTGTTGTGTGCGCGCGTTTGTGCAACCGCCGACCTTGCAGAGGGGATGGCTGCGTGCGGGAGCCACTTGCCACTTCTGGGCGCCCTCACCGCGCGGGAGCAGCCCGAGCTGCGGTCCTGCGATCCCAGCAGGTACGGAGGGACCCTGCCTTTCAGCCGCAGACGCATTTTGCAAGAGGGTGCGGGGTGAGGGAGACCAGGCCTCGGCTTCCCAACCTCCTGGCTTTGTGGCTTTCTTTCCCTTTCGTTCTTTGCTCCAAGTGCCTGTTTACTCCTGGCCACCTGGGTAGTTTCTTTCCGGGTTGGAAGTGCGCGCCTGCAGCTGTTGGGCTGGGGGCTGCAGGTCGGGGCGCAGGTTGGCTCGAGCTCGCCTCGGGGTCGGGCTCGGGAAGGAGTTGCTGGCTGAAGATGGGAGGGGGCGGCGGCGGAGCTGGCGGCGAGGAGGAGTCTCAGGGCTGCCGCGCTCGCCGCTTCTTGTCCTCCTCCTCCTGCTCTCCGCATCCACTCCGGGTTCCTTCCTGGGCTGGCACTTCCATCCCCCCTCCTCCTGGCATGCGAAGCGCTTTGTTCAGTGCAGCGTTGCAGAGGGGTTTTCCCAGGCTCCGCCCTCCGCATTCATTCATGTTTTTTCTCCTTGCAACTGTCTTTACGCTTTTTGATCGTGTCCTGTTTTTGCTCCATGTAGTATTTATTTTCTCCTGGTAAAGGAACGGTTTATCACCTCTCCTAGTCCCTACACTGCTGCTGTCTTTGCAAATATCCACTCCCCCTAACACAAGGATTTAAACATGGGATGGACAGCTAGGGACAGTGGGTAGGCAGGGAACAGACAGGGTAGCGGAAAGCCCTTACAGATTGGGAATTTGCATGTCTCACATTTATGGGATCACATGATTGGATTACATCGGAGTTCACGCTTTAAAAACTTCGTAATATCGTGACCATTTAGAGGCTTTAAGTTTTAACAAGGAACTGAGCTCAGCATTCCTACAATTAATTAGGCTTTAATGTATCTAAATTCTCTATTGAATCAGATCCTTCCTGAATCAGAGAGTGGGTGCTTCTTTAGTACACAGAGTTGAGAAACCATATTTTTATAGCTCATTTAGCCCAGTGCTAAGTGAAATACATAGTATTGGCCATCATATTTCATATTTTTCCTCATGCAGTTAAAAATTACGAGTATTTTTGTACTACGCTAACATATAGATGTATCAGGAGTAAAATATATATCTTATTATATATACCCTATTTTTTATTCTATCTCATAGTTGAAACCATAAGATTCTAAAACCTTATACTTAGATACACTCTTTGCCATCCAGGCTTTCTTAAAGAGAATTACTATTTCAGCATTTTTGTGTGACAGGCAAAGCTCTAGTGCTTCTAACAGGCTTCAGAAGCAGATAATATTTTCTTAGTTTTACCGTGAGAAGTCTGATCTTTGAGAGGTTAAGTACTTTGAACAAGGGCACACAAAAGGGTAAAGCCTGGCCTTGAACCCAGGCTGGTTTGACATCAGAATATGTAGTCATGACTTTCTGTGCCATGCATCCTCTTAGGGGAGTGGGCAACCTCTGGCAGTAGCTGTTATTTCCTATAATCTCCACTGAGGAAGTAGGCACTGAGAATAACTGGGTCATATGATGCCACATTACTTAGTTGCTGATCTTAGGTTACTTAACCTCTCCAAAACTTAGTTTTCTTCTCTATAAAATGGATAAATGATAATAGCTACCTTTTCACTTATTGTTAGGATTAAATTAGGTAATGTGTAGAAAATAAGCAATTGGTAGCTACTCCGTAGGTTTTGTTTGCTTCCTATACAGCAACAGATGGGACCTCAGTTTTGAACAAAGCATTCCTGTTCCATTCTTGCCTGTTCGCTTAGTGAGTAAACATTGCTTCATGTTTAGGGCCAACATAAAAGGTTTTGCTTATCATTTTTATTGCAGGAAGTTAAAACTAAAATTTTTGCGCAGGATCCTTGAGAAAGAGTCTTATGGAGGAGGAGACTGAGGTGGCCGATTTAGGAACATAGGTGGTTAGGTTTTAGATGGTTACCATCTAGGCATTCTGTATTGCAGATCACTCTTTAAATATGTATAAATCAGGTCAGACTAGGTTATGCTGCAGTAACAAGTAACTCCAGAACCCCTCAGTGACTTCCAATAACAAGGGATTTTCTTGTTTGTGCTTTATGATCATTTGAGTTAGTGGGACCTCAACTCTTTTGTTGGATTCATTTTCCGGAGCAGTGCATTTTCAGAGGGGCTAAATGATGTGGAGGATCTTGCTTTGGTAACTAAAGGCTTCAGTCTGGAAGTAAAAAAGATCTCTCTTCCACTTAAGAGGTCATTGGCTAGATTGGTCAGAGGTTCCAGAGTAACACTGAGAGGCAGAAAGTGTCATCCTCTCATGATCCTAGAATGGGGGACTGATACTGGGGAATAGCCATAATAGTAACTTAGGCTCACTCAATTAACTCAAAACCAGAATGGCCATGATGTGGTGCTTGCTGTCCAATAGGGCAGGTGGACTGCACACAGCATAACCTCCGTAGCCTGATGCTATCCTCCAGTTGTACCTGGTGATGCTACTTTAAAACACAAAGTGAATTTCTTCACTCTTATCTGATAAAGGTACAGAGATTTTTTTTTTCTCCCTACACTCTTATTTTTTTCCCTTCATAGTTAATAAGACCCAGATATGGGCAGAATGACCTGACCTAGGCTTAATTAAAAGTTAGTGGGTAACGTTTTGCAGTGGTGCCTGGCTTGGCTACTTTTTCTGGAGTTAGGTTAATGCTGTGCTAAGCCAGAACTATTAAGTTATCTTTTACTTTGAAGGTAATAACATTTGCTGCTTGTTTTGTCTGTTTTTCTTTTTTTAGCACGTGGATTAATTGATGTACATTGAGTTTATGGAGCCACCTTTTTGTGACCTGCTCTTCCTTCAGTTTCTAAGAAGAAGAAGGAGCTCCTGAATCCAAAAAGATGCCTCGAACGAAACAGATTCATCCTAGAAATCTAAGAGGTAAGACTCTGCATTAGTAGAAGAAAGACTTATACTAAGCCTTTGAAAGAGCATGTCTTTGGTAACCGGGAATGTCAGGTTGTTAAATACTGACCCTGGTTTACTGCATTCCTTTGTCCTCAGGAGATACTTAATATCTGTTGAATGAATTAATATAATTTGAGGAAATTGCAGTTTGTAGCCATCTGCAGGGATTGAAGGCTGAGTTTCTTAAGAGGACTCATGTTGGGATTGAGGAGCTGGAAGTGAGTGGTTGATACTCTTTGCCAGCTGGATCACCATGAATTTTATGTTTTTATTTTCATTCCTTCCCCATGAATCTTTAGGGATTTATTTCTGTTCTGCTCTATAAGTGAGGTTAACCAGATAAGAAGTGAAGAGAGTTATAGTTGACATTTACCCTGGCCATCATTCATGAAGCTCAAAACAAATTGACTTAATTTTCCACAAGGAAGCACTGAGTCAAAAATATGTATATAGGGCTGGGGTGTAGCTCAATGGCAGAGCCTGTGCTCAGCCTGCTTTTGAGGGCTTGGGCTGAGTCCACAATACCAGACGACCCCCCCCCCCCCCAAATAAATAAATAAATAACTTTCATACAAAGACAGAAAAATGAGTGTTTTAAATATAAAGAGATACGTTAGTAGGAAAATATGTATCTTTGATCTGATTATTTTAAAAAATTTGTATTTCAATGTGTTTTATCAACTAGAAATAGCTGTTATCTTTTATATTTAACATTAGCAGATAATATTGCACTTATCTACTAAAGCAAAGAACTATTAAAGCAAATAATCTCAAACAGAATAAAATTTCTAGTGAAATATAGTCATGTATCTATCACTTGATAGGGCTACATTCTGAGAAACATGTCATTAGGTGATTTCATTGTTGTGCAGATATCAGAGAGAGTACTTACTTGAAGTTAGATGGTCTAGCCTACTGTGCGCCCAGGCTGTAAGGTATAGCCTGTTGCTCGAAGAAGACTACAAATGTGTAGTGTGTTACTTTGTGAATACTGTAGGCAATTGAAACCCAATGGTAAGTACTTGTGTATCTAAAGGTAGAAAGGGTGGATAAAAATATAGTCAGAGGTAAAAAGTTGTCCACCTTCTTAGAACACTTCGCAGGAGTGGAGTGTGCAGGGCTGGAAGTTGCTCTGGGGGGAGTCCGTGAGTGGAGAGTGAATGTGCAGGCCTGGATGTGACCGGAGGACACGGTGGCCTTTATGCACATCAGGCATGTAGGTAGGCTGCACTAAATTCACAAAAGTTCTTTATTCAATAATATCTTTATTTAGATATTAATTCAATAATACCTCACTGTGAGTTTTATTTGGGAACATAGTTTCTTGGCCTTCTTGAGCCTAGAAACAGTATTTGTTTCCTCCCTAAAAAAGTTCTAGAAGCAAGTTTAAATGAGAATTACAAGTACCAGTGTTTAATGAAGTGGGGCTTTAGATAGAGAATATTAAGTATGTATTTTCAAGTCCAATTTTAGAGTCCTGCAGAAAATGTTGAAAAATGAATGTGCATTTGCCTGTCGTCCTCACTTAGAGTCTGAAATGACTTGAGAGGGACTTCCTCTTACTGGAAGCCTAGCTTACTGTTTCTTTTTTACTCTACAAAGTCTTTAAGAAGTTTTTAACATTTTGACTCTTGGAATAACACTTACTTTTCTTAATATTCTTATTGTGTAAGCCTTTTTCTATTATTAATTTTTTACTAGACGCTAAAGACATGCAGCAGCTTAGGCAGCACAGGGCCACAGTCACTGGCCTCCCGTCTTCCCCTTTCTCATTTACTCCGTGGAGGGCCTGCTGGGGCAAGAGCGGGCCCCTCCTGTGGTAACGGTGCTTCCTCAAGGAACCTCTGGAAGGACCTGCCCAACACTATTTCACAGTTAATTTTTTTTTTTTTTTTAATATGTAGAGAAAAAAACTCTAAAATAAATGAGTTAAAGGATAATCAATACACGAGCCAGTAACAGGTGTTTATCATTAAGTCTCACGCACTGAACGTGGTTGTGCTCTAACTTACACAGCCGGCCGGCCGGGCAGTAGGCTGGTTCATGCCATGTCACAGACCCCGAGTGAGGTTCGTGCTGTGACACTGCGAGGTTATGGGGACTTTTCAGCTCCATCTTCCTCTTATGGTACCCTGTCCTAAAATGTGTTTTCTAGTTGACCGAAATGTCGTTAGGTAGCATGTGACAAAAAAATTCTTGAAGGCCATATGTGCAAGGTAAGAAATAATTTAAAAATCAAATAAATTAATTGAAAATATTCCTTGGAGCAATAAGTCAATGAGTCACCATGAGGTATTGTTTGGAAATGTAGTCAGTTTATTGGCCTCCTTGAGTCTGGGAACAGTGTCTGTTTTCTGCCTGAAAATGTTCTAGAACCAAGTTCAAATTGAGACTTATACTGGTGTTTAATGAGGTGGGACTTTGATGGAGAATATTGAGTATGGTATTTCAAAGCCTGATTTTAGAGTCATATGGAAAATGTTGAAAACAATGTGTATTGGTTTGTCTTCCTCACATGGAAACTGAAATGACTTTGGCAGTGACTTCCTCTTTTCTGGACTCAGGGTGCCTGCTGAGATGGCATTTGGAGCCCTGAGCCCTGCTTTTTCGGTTTCTGTCCAGAGAGGGCGCCCTGTTTCAGTTTGCCCCAGGCAGCCTGCGGGCTGGCTGCTGCTGCCCTGGCGAGCGCGTGGGAGCTGAGCTGTTTGCTGGCCAAATTAACAGTCATTCTGAGACTTACCATGGTTCAGCTCAGGATTTCTCAGCTTCACAGTGGTGTGAAAGTGATGTGCCAGGGCTGTGGCGTGTGTGGGCGTGTACTCCCAGCAGGTACTTGTGAGGCTGAGGCAGGAGGATCACTTGAGGCCAGGAGTTTAAGGCCAGCCTGGAGAACTTAGTGAGACTCCTTTTCAGAACAAAAGAAGAAAAGGAAAATTCAATAAAACCAAACTTTGGGCCTGGATGTTCCCTCAGGCCAGTGATAGGCAGTCTGATCCTGTGGAAGTGTTGGATCACCAGGGGAAACAGCCGGTGCTCCCCTGTGGGCGGTGTTGCTCGCTGGGGTGAGGTGTAGAAGGTGCACTTTCAGCTTTTGATATTTTTAATTTAGGGTAGGATCAATGGGGAATGACCCTGTTGTGGTCCAGGAGCCTCTGTACCTGGTCAATCTGAAAGCATTACTTTTTGGGTCATAAACATTTAAACTCTATTCTCTGTAATATTCAAATATCGGTTATGTTTGAATAGGAAAACTTGCATCTTTTTGAAAATACAGTAGTTTTAGAGTTTTCAAGGAGGTTTTGAAGCACGTTAAATTTTAGCCTATCATCAAGAATCTACAAAGTTGCTGAACTTAGGCAGTTATGAATCCTCAACCACCAAAGAAAGGTGAAGAAGAAGCCCAAAGAGGCGAACTGAAGGCAGGTTAGTGCATCCCGGAGAGGATGCTGCTCTGACGGGGCAGTGGGGCAGACTTCCTGGAAGAGGAGATCTCTGAGCCACTAGCTCACTCGGCGGGGCTGGATGAGAGTGAAGCTTGGTTACTGCTGGGAAAGACCGCAGGAGATGAAGGAGAAAGTGCTGAGCTGGGACTCCTTAAAATCTCTGCCAAATTCTGTCCCTGAGAAGAGTGGGGGTGGGGGTGGGGTGGGGAATGAAGTGAGTGGGGAACCCTGAGCTGCTGAACTGCACTTTCTGACACCTCTCTTATGCCTCACTGACAGTTTGGCAAGTCAGGTTGTGCCTTACCTGAGATCTCCTGCTGGCTTACAGCAGTCAGCGCTCCTACAGTTAAGTGTGAAATGGGGGGAGAGTAAATCAGAAATCCAGACCGGGAGCCACTGCCCAGCTTGCTCCCAGTGCTGCCGCCTCAGTGTCGGGTGTTTGTGGAACCCATCGCCTCCTTAGTGGCCTCCTTGGATCATAGTCTGTGGAGTATTTGTCTTTGCATGGTGATTAAGTCAATATTAAAAACCTGATGCCTTAAAAAAAAATCTTAGGGAGATGTTATGTTTCCACGGCAGTTTTAACTCTCGGTACAAGCTGTCACTGATTTATTCTCGGTTCTGCAGCTGGGCTAGGTGTATCCCTGTGGATGTGCAAAGCCACAAGATAACAGTGTTTTTCTGGAATGGGGATTTTACTTGTGGAAACTGTTTACGTGTGTGTGCACACACATATACACATATTGAAGTATCAGACAAGAATAAAAAATTGGACCCTGAGATCATTCATGGATGAGGGTGAAATGGGCGTGTATTTTAAGATCAGGCATGCACAGGACATGTTGCCCTCTGGATGTGGGGTTTCCACATCTGCTCTTCGGGGTTCTTTGGTAGGAGAGTTTGAGAAGAATTGGTATGTTCAGGGCAGGAAGTAAATTTGGGGCATAGCTGAGGCTGTTGGGCCGGATGGGTTGTCTGTCCACTTCGTAGGCCTGGGGCACTGTGCATTCAGTCTCCTCCCTGTGTCCAGGAGGAAACTTCCTCTCTGCCACCATTCCCACCTGTGCAGCGCAGCTTCACCAAGGACAGGTCAGTGGTGAAACCCAGGATGGGTTTTATCCTTAGTGAAGTTGAAGAACTTTGGAAGACTGGGAGAGAGGCACTTCCTGTTCAAAAGAAAGGCTTAGTGCTGGCCTGTGTTCCCCGAGAAGGCCTGGCACACACTCCAGGGCCCCAGCTCCCACGGTGGTCTTGGCGAGGTGACCGTAGAACCAGCCCATGGGGCCAGCAGTCCTTCCTTGCCCGTTGCTCCTCCTGGGGTGGCACTTGTCCCCACTGCCTTCCAGGTTTTTGCTTGGACTCTGGGTTCATGTGCCTTGAAGGCACTTGTGACTTGCAGAGGGTTCTCCGCCTGTCCCTGGGCCAAGAGCTCTTTTTGTGCTCTGCTCATCATTATTGTGAATATCTTTCAAAGTTTTAGAAAAAAGGAAAGAGGTATTACCTATTTTGTTTTGGGACATAAGGTTTTAAAGCCTCATCTACTTTAAGATTGGGAGTCCATGTGGAAAATACGAATATTAAACCTTTTGTGGAACAAATTTTGAGAATTTGATGTGGCTGTTTTTTGGTTTTCATTGGTTGAATATATTTGTCTCTGAATACGCTGCCCAACATGGGAACTTTTCCTCTGAGAGCCAGCCCTGAGAGTAGCACTTGGGGTGGTCAGGTCATGGCCACCATCACACAGGGGCTCGGAGAGGTGCCCACCTTATGAGATGGGGTGCCGTGTCTGGAGTTGGCCAGGGAGACTGCGAAGCTTGATGACTGGTCATCTGCCATTCCCGGAGCTCAGCATGCAGATCCAGCATTTCTGTGCCTCTGGAAGGAACCTCTTCCCCTCCCCGTTTCCACTGTTTTCTTACTGTGTAGGAGATGTGTTTGCTGAAGACCTCTCCTCATTTTGAATCCTCCCGCTTCTCTTCTCTCTTTGTCCCAATTGCCCCTGCCTCCATAGACAGACAGTGTCGTGGGCCACATGTGCCTTGCTGTACTTGTGATATTGTATTTTAATGATTCCTCACAGATCTGTGATCTTAGCTGGACTATAAATATGCCAGAAGAGACTATTTTGGTCATCTGTGCTCATCAGGGGAATATTTAGATGTGTTAGCTTTTAGCAAGATGATTTGTACTCATGAAATTTGTTTATGTTTTTAAACCTTGAGTAGGAAATGCTTCTGATGTTTAATAAAAAGTCTATGGTTTAAAAAAAAAACAACTTGTGATAAAACAGAATTTTAATTGCTCGAGCAGATAAACCAAGAAGTTATTACTAACTTCACGATGAACATTAAGTTTTACCATAGGATTCCTAGAGTTTATCCCTTTGGTACATTTGATTAGAATGAAGGTCGAGTTTGGCCTCGTGGTGTGGTTAGCTAGATGCGGCCTTGGAGAAGCCTGGATTGTAGGTTTCCTCGTCTGTAGAGTGATGGAGATTGTGAAGAGGAGAGAGCATGGCAGCTGCATTCATCCTCAACAGAGCTGACCAGGGCAGGCACTCAGTACAGACAGCTGTTCTTCCTAAAAAACTGGTTTATGTGAAACTCGGGATGCATGTGCTTCCTAGAGGAAACAGGCTCCCCGCGTCAAACATTTTACTGCAGTTTATGCCACACAGAGGAGGCATATCTGTGCTCAGCTTGATTACTGACGTGTCCCCTTCTTATCCTGACTCTTCCAGGCTTGGGATCTGGAAGAGGGAGGTCAGGGCAGAAAATAATTTTGGAAGGAAAATTCTTAGTAAGTGTGCCACCTCCTTTATTTCCCACTGAAGCTCCTTCAGACCTTGCCCTGTTTGTGGCGGAGTGAAATGGAGGGCTTGTTTCCATCTGGCTGCAGGACGCGGATTATGAGTGCTTTTGTTATATTGAATGATTGTAAGATATCTGACATCACAGATCCGACGGGATTGAAGTGAAGGGCTCTCTTTAGCTGCTGAGATGGGTCCCATCTCATTCCCTGCTCTGCCCTGTGAGACAGGAGAAACTCAGGCTGGTTTTCAAGATTAATCTAAGGTGAATGTTTTCATTTGCAGTCAATTTGTGGGTCTACTTTAGTGGTTTTATGAAATCTACCACATACACCATCTCTTATGTTCACTTGTTAATGTAGGGATTATCCTATTGAGTTTATGAGTAGAATAGTTTTAATATTAATGATTTCTATGTGGAATTCTAGCTGTTTATATGTTCTTCACATTTGAATATTAGGTTGGCAGTTCCGGTGCTGACAATCAGAAATCTTGTAGGAAAACAACCTCATAGCTTATTTAAAAATGACAAGAAATTCTGTGTATGACTGTGGAGAGAAAGGAAATAAAAATTTAAAAAATAGTCTTTGCTGATGTAGGTGAAAAAGCCACTGATGGTATTAGGAGCTGTCATGTGAATAGCTGACATGGTGTAGTCGGACTAGGATACAATGTGAGACTAGATTTAACATAGCAAAACCTTTCTGTAGATAATTATTTTCCATCTCATGTTGAGAACTTATTTGATGCTGTTAGAATGCTTATTAACATTAGCCAAATGCTTTTTTGAAAGCAAATATAAAATGTAATAATATGATTAACCAGAGTAATGATTTTATTTTAGAACATCTTTGTACAAAATATGTTCTGATGAGGTATAATTTTATCTTATTGGAGAATAGAAAAATACATAATGTGCATAAAAATCTCCTATCATATACAAACATTTTTAAGCTCCACATTTAGAATGCAGTAATTTGAACAAGTCTGGGCTAATGTTGGTTCTCATGTTATATACAAAGATATTTTATGAATAAATTAAGTCCTTTATTTTTCATTCACATATTTAATTTCTTTAAAACATTTTTGCAGTATTCTGCATATTAATTAAATATAAATTTTGCATATTATTAATATGCAAATTACAAAAGATGCCACAGATTACTGTTAGTCATTGTTCACTAAGCACTAAAACTTTAAAACCAAATAGGGTTCTTTTTTCTCAATG
Source organism: Marmota marmota marmota (assembly GCF_001458135.2). Classification (NCBI taxonomy): domain Eukaryota; kingdom Metazoa; phylum Chordata; class Mammalia; order Rodentia; family Sciuridae; genus Marmota; species Marmota marmota. The sequence goes on from NW_025999913.1 coordinate 8,359,746, forward strand.
TTCAAGCCATTTTTTCAGAAAGAAGGTCTTTTTGACTATTAGGCTTTAGGCTGATCTTTCATGATTGTATCAGTTTTGACTTTCTCCATTTTTTTTTTCTACGACTTTAAGATGAAAAGTTTTGAGAAGATTCTTTGAAATTTTCTCCTATGAATTTTGCTTTAGACAGTATTCTAAGACTGTGCTATTGTGCAGAAGTCTTCAAAAAAAATACAAAGCGATCACAAAATATTGGCAACTCTTTAACTAAAATTACCGTGTAGTTAACTTAGACGTCCCTAAGTATGCGGTGGAACTGTGGTAGTCCTAAAGAGTCACTCTGGTTTTTCTGGGGCTTAGGTGTTTCTGTGAGTCCGGATGATTAGAGTATGCATTCAGCCAGACATACTGATGGTTTTGAAGAGTGCTTGCATGTGCTTATCTTCCAGTTCTTTCAGATTTGCCAGTGACGAATAAAGATAAGTGCTTCACAGTTATAGTATCCAAATAAAAGTAGGTCAGACATACAATCAGGACAGTGTGTGACAGTCTGAAAATGGGTAAGAAGGGAAAGGAGGTGAGCTGACACACCAGGATCTGGAGGGTGGTTGCTTGTGCCTAGTGGACAGGTGGTGCTTCTCTGGGAGGATCATACAGGTGTCATGGTGGGAATGGGGACCTTGGAGACCTCATAGTTAACCTCCTCACTACAGATGAGGAATGAATTTCTCTAGAGAGGAATTTAAGTGAGTTGTCTTGGAGCAGATCATTTGTTTCTTGTTAAGATGAAGTTTGTGGGGTCTTCCTTCTGGTTTTATTTTTCTTTTCTTTAAGACAGAGTTTGAAATTTCAGCTGTTAGCTGAGATGCTTAGATGTCTCACTGTTGCCCAGGCTGTCCTTGAACCCTTGGGCTCAAGTGATCCTTCTGGTTGGCTCCCAAGTAGAAGTAGCTCGACTGCAGGAGCATGCCACTGTGCCTGTCTCCAGCTTTTAAAAATCCTGTTGCTTCTCATAGTTATGGTTTGCTGTAGGCTAAGGGGAAGTTTGCTCTGTATAGTTTTTGTATGATGTTGAAAAGAGCTACTTTCTGCCAGTCTGTGTACTAGTATCCAGTCAGAGTGTTTTTACGTGCTTGCTTGCTCACTTCGTCATTACAAGCACAGGAGATAGGTGCTGCTTTAAAGATGTGGGAGTGAAGCACAGAGATTGCTCTCAGCCCGGGGTGCACAGCTGGTGTCCCTGTCTCCAGTGCCTCTGCTCTGACCTTATGCTTTCCCTGCCATGTTGACAGTAGCAGCTGGTTCCTGATCAGTGAGGGCTTCTAAATGCTCTTTAGTTATCAAATAAAGCTTTATTAAGCATACCTCATAGAGCTGAGGTGACTCAGGAGGTCAGAGTTAGAATGATTTTTTTTTTCCCTTTTAAGTCTTTGGTTGTTGAAAGTCCCTTTCAGAGTTGTGTTTGTATACATTACTCCAAGTTGGATTTGCTATCACAAATGGGAATTTCCACGCTCTTTAAAAGACCATTAAATACCCTTGCTTGCATGATCTGCTTGAGTTATATGTGGTGGAAAGTAGAAGTGTCTTACTTAAAATGAAGAGCGGCAATACTTAAGTGAGAATCTTGGCTTAATGGTCGAAATTTCTGACATGAAGTGTTAGTATTTCTGGGGAAACCAATGTGAAAACGTTAACAGTTTTAAAAATATTTATTTTTTAGTTGCAGTTGGACACTACCTTTATTTATTTTTATGTGGTGCTGAGGATCAAACTCAGGCCCTCGCATGTGCTAGGCGAGCACGCCACTGCTGAGGCACAACCCCAGCCCAACATTAACATTTTCAGCAGGGTATAGAATATAACATCCTATAATTTGTTCTTGTAATGTGTACAGTAGAATGCAGAAAAAGCCTATTGTTTTTGATGTTCATGGACTCTTTCACTTTGCAGGTATAGATGAAGGGCAGAAGAAGAACTGCTTTTAGGGGGTCAGATCAGAGTAATTCCATTTTAATTCTAGGAACAGTAACACTGATGGTAGACTATGCTGAGAAACCGAATACCTGCCTTTTTAATGTAGTATGTCTCCAAGCACAGGAAGAAGATCCAAGAGTAGTGTAACCCAACAAAGATGACTTCAGACTGACGTGGTGCACGCAGCACACAATTCCCAAAGGCAAACAGAAAGAAAGCAGTGTCAGTGGGATAAACCGACAGGGAAAAATACTTCTTGGAGGGGGCCAGTTTTTTTTCAATGAAAACTTGAATGAGGAAGAGTTTAGATATGGGTTTGAGAAAAGGAGAGATTGGCAGGGAAAATAAGTTGTTTTGAGACTTGGGTAGAAGAGAGAATGGGAGAGTTGGAGTTGTAGAAGGGGTTGCTGATTGTGGGTCCAGTTTGCTTGATTAGAGGGGGTTTCTCAGAGACCTTGATCTTAAAAAAGAAAAAAAAGGACCAAAAGAGGAAAGAAAACTTCTTAGATTTGATATGTGGATAACTTCTTAGATTGTTTATGGAAATGATAAGATTACCAAGTGATGTGTTTTAATACTACTAGGTAGGTGCTGAGTACTTAAAGAAAACATATCGGAATAGAAAACATATCGGAGTCTGTGCACTGTCTATAGCATGCTTTAAAATTAACAAGCATCCTTGACACAGGGCACGGTATTTGCTGATATTCAAGGAAGGATGGCAGTTAAAAGAGTGATCTTTTTTTTTTTTTTTAATTTTCCTAGTTCATAAAATCATCATGCATATGAAGAAGCCAGCACAAGCACAATATGTCATAACTTTAATTGAGCTGCTTCTTTGTGAACAAGACTTGGGTGGTGGGGGTGAGTGTTGACCTGGATTTACTTTTCAGTTTTAAAAAGCTGTTATTCTAGGGCAGGGTCAGCAAACTGCAGCCCACTGGGCCAAATCCAGTCTCCACCTGTTTTCCTAAGTCAGGGTTTACTGGAACATACCCGTGTCCACTTGTTGACTTACTGTCATGGCTATTTTCATGCACCAGCATCAAGGGTCAAGTAGTTGCCTGTGGCTCACAGAGCCTAAAATATTTACCCTTCGAAATAGAGACTTGATTTAACTTATAACCCCCTTTATATTTGGAAATAAATAAGAACGTTAACATCTTTCTGTAGAGGAGTGAAATATAGGGGGTCCTACAGCTACTGTTTTAGTAGGGGTGAGTCTGTCGATTGCTCATCAGGGCAAAGTCATTGTTGCCTGTGTCCAGGGAGGAGTTCCACTGGCGGTGGGTCCACAGTGGAAGGAGGAGGCCTCTTGGAGGAACTAGTCAGTTTGTCCTTGATGTACGCTCTTTCATGGAAAGATAACCTTTTCTCATGACAGCAGTTTGCTGCCTCAGTCATTCTAAGTGGAATGCTTTATTAAGACATAAGTACTTGGAGCAATGCCAGTAGCCCCCCGCCCGCCCCGTGCAAGTGTGCCCTTTAGTGATGCTTAGTGAATGGACGGAGTTGGGCAGGTGCACCAGCATGGGGCGTGGACCCTGTCTCCTCCCCCGAGTTCCCTGGGCCGGTGGGTTTGTGGTCAGTCCACATGGCCCTGCTCCAGGTGACTGCTGCTCTGCTTTCTGCCATTTCTGGACTTTGAGTAAGTCACATCTCATGGTGTGTAGGTTTTACATTTAGCTTCTTCCATTTAGAATAGTATGTTGCAGCCATCTACATTTTAGCATGGGTTAGGACTTTTGTTACTTTTTATTACTGAGTAACATTCTTTTAGGTGAATATACCTCATCTCATCTGTCCACTCAGCAGTGGGTGAACATCTGCAGTCCCTTCAAGGTGCAGTGAGATGGGCAGTTTTCAGATCTCAGTTGGGTCACTTGGTGGACGACGTCATTCTACCTATTATTATACAGAGATTCTGGCTGGTGGAGGGTTATTGTTTGACCTGTTTTTTCCTGTCCTCTTACTTTGAACTTTTTGCTTACAAGGACCAAGTCTTGCCTCTGTGGACACCTTGCTGTTGGGATTGTCATACCTGGGGTGGCTCCGTTCTGCCATATTCATGTAATTGCTCTTGGTTTCTTCTATTTGGCTATTTCTTTTTTATTCTCTTCAGATTTTTGTTCCTCTGTTCCACCTGCATTGCCTTTTTTATGTTTGATATTTTTGTGAACTTTTGATTTTTCTTTCTTTTTTCCTACTGTACTTTTGATTAGTCTTCTTAGTGATTGCTCTGGAAATTGAGACATGCATCAGAATGGACCACTGACTGTGAGAATGGTGCTGACGGAGCTTGGGCAAGATGGGGGAACTGGCTCCAGAATTCCTTTTCTTCCCCTTCTGTCATGCCATGTTTGGTTCCTATGTGCTTAAATCTAGCTGTGTAGTATTAAGTTACTGCTTATACGATCTGATTTTTTTAAAAAATTGAGAGATGGTATGAGAAAAAATGTTATTAGAGTTTTACTAACTCCTGGCATATTGGGAAGGCTGTTTCTCTCATCTTGTATGGTGTCTGCACAAGTTAGTCACCCTCAGTTTTTTTTTTTTGTTGTTTTGTTTTTAATTTTTTTTTATTATTAGTTGTTCAAAACATTACATAGCTCTTGACATATCATATTTCATACATTTGATTCAAGTGGGTTATGAACTCCCATTTTTACCCCGTATACAGATTGCAGAATCACATCGGTTACACATCCACTTTTTTATATACTGCCATACTAGTGTCTGTTTTATTCTGCTGCCTTTCCTATCCTCTACTATCCCCCCTCCCCTCCCCTCCCTTCCCCTCCCATCTTCTCTCTCTACCCCATCTACTGTAGTTCATTTCTCTCCCTTTTTTTAAATTTTAAAGCCTCGTTTCTGATGGGTCTTCCTGTAGGGCTTTGTGTTCTGTGGCTGGTTGCTCATGGGGTGAGAGTGAGTACAGCCTTTGCTCTCCACTGCTTGGCTGTGGGCTGGGGACACTTCTAGATTACAAGCAGTTCTGAGGTCCATTCTGGCTTTTGCATCTTCTTTGTATGTGCCCATGGTGCTCTGTTAGCAAGGGACGCACGGGTGGCGAGAGCCAGTTCTAGTGTTGTCACACAGGCACCGAGTCTCTGGTCACTGGGATGCTTGGTGGAGTTACTCAAGTGCACTGTGCTGTCTCTCTTCTTGGAGGTCCCTTCCCGGTTAGCACACTGAGTCTTGATTGTCCTCAGCGGGACCTCCACCTCAGGCCGACAGTGTGGCTGTCCCAGCTCTCTTGCTGGTGGAGTTCTCACTTAGCTGGCCAGGTTCCCTCTCTACTGGGGCTGGCCTGACGGTGGCAGTGGGGTTGGTGGCTTCATAGCCTTTGCCTCTGGGTTGAACTGTGGTACTGACTGAGCTTGGAGGAGGGCCCAGGAGCAGCCTCAGCCATGGGAAGACACTGCAGGCTGCTGCTGGGCTGCAGTGCTGTCCATGAAGAAGTGCTTCCCAGTTTGTGGGTGGCTTTGGTTGGTTTCCATAGTGTGGAGAGTGGTGGGTTTTGCCTGTTCTGTGTGGCTTTGTAGTTGAGTGCTAGGGAGAGGATTTGTGACCTCTCTCCTTTGTTCTTGCTGTATTTCCTGTGAATGAGTACCAAGTGTACCCCTGGGCAGTCACTGCCCTGGGCCCAGAGAACATCAGGTTGCACGGTGTATTTTAATAAACTGCTTACGAAAGTGTGCTTGTGGAGACCCATCAAGTTGTCAGAAAATCTGGATACAAATAATGTGATGATTGTGCTTTAAGATTCCATTAGAGGCATTATTGATATTTAAAATCTGTATGCTGATGTAGATAGTAGTCTACTGCAATAAATAAATAAATATATACACACGTGTATACACACACACGTGTGTGTGTGTGTGTGTGTGTGTGTATTTATTTAAGTTTATATCACTGGAAGTACAGATGAATTGAAAAAACAAAACATACAGCAGAGTTCAGGCTCTAGGGGTTGAAATTGAATCCTTAGTCTACTATGACTTGCTAGGTCTGTGGCCAAAAGAATATTACTTAATCTCTCTGAAGTCGTTTTCTCACCTTGAAATGGGGGATAATACCAACCTTATGAGTTATTTTGGAGATTAACTATAACATTGATGAAATATTTGGTACTTAGTAGGTACATGATTCCAGTGTATCTGCAAGAGATTGTTTCCAGGATCCTTGCAGATACAAAAATCCGTGAACACTCAACTCCCTTATGAAATGTTGTGTTTTCATATAACTTGCACAAATCTTCCCAGATACTTTATATAACCTCTATGTGATGTTACATCTAATGCAATATAAATGCTGTGTGAAAAATTGCTATACTGTATTGTTTAGGGAATAACAACAGGAAAAAAAAAGTCCATACATGTTCCGCATGAATGCAGTTTTTTTAATACTATTTTTAATCCAAGGTTGGTTGAATCTGCAGATATGGAACCCATGGACACAGAGGGCCATCTGAATGTTGTAGGTGTTAGAATACTTACTCAACAGTGTTGTGATTGGAGATTAGTATTAGGTAATGTTTTTACCATCAGACTTTTCTTCTCCTTGCTTTACTTAGCTTTGCTTCTTAAGTTTTCTCCATTTTTTAGATAGACTTTTTTTTTCCCTGGCTATACTGGGTATTGTACCTAGGGCCTTGCATATGGTAGGCAAGTGCTCCACAACTGAGTTACATCCCCAACTGTTTTTATTTTATTTTGAGACAGTCTCGCAAAGTTCCCTAGAATGACTGTGAACTTGTGATTCTCCTGCCTCAGCCTCCTGAGTAGTGAGGATTACAGGCCTGGGCCACGTCCTGCAATTTTGGTATTTTATATAATAATTGAATCATACAATGTATTTATTTTTATAAATATATATTTTATAAAGAATATATTTTGCCCAATACTCTTTCCAGATGTCTAAATGTTCCCAGTACTTTATGGCGAGTTTCTCTCCAAAGACTGTAAATTTTATGTGCATATATAAGTGACAATGAAACATTTTACTGCCACTTCATTGTGAATGAACTCAGATTTGGGAAATCTGTACAACCAGAGAAAGTAGTCTTGATAACTGGACCTTCTCAGGCCATCTTTGGATGGAAGAAAACAGTCTTTTAAGGGATCATCAGAGGGTTTACAGAGAAATGTTCTTGGATCCGCTGGATCACAGACCCCTCTGCTCAGCCTCAGGCTGTCCTGTAATATTTAAGTCAATATGGAGGAAGTGATGGCTTTGGCTTAACATCAGGTCTTCATGCCGTCTTCAGTTTTGAGGAAGATATGATTGGATTATGACACATCCAGATCCTCTTAATAATAGTTATTTATTCATATGATTCTTGGAACTGAGAAGCTAGTAATTCCTCTAGTTGTTTTATTAACTCTGACAGGGTACTTTATTCCAGAATATTTAGTAATGTTTTTTGATAAGTTTTTTAACTTAACTTTCTGGAAGCTGCCTTTTCCTTGGAAGTCTTTAATTTTCTCCTGAAGACTGTGTTTGTTGTGGATAGTGTGTTGATCAAGAATAATTGTTGAAAATAGAGTGCTTGGGTGGATATAATTTTACAATATAAACATTGTGGGATTTGGACATAGGGAAACTTAAGGTTCAGGGCTTATTCATCTTAAAGCAAGACCAGGAAGTCCCTGGTCAAGGGTGGGTATGATTATGCAGGCGTTCTATAGGCAGCAGCCTCGCACTTGGAGTTGCCTTGTGTGCTTCCTGGATGAGGTCTGATTTAATAGCTCACACCTGCCAGTGATGCACATGCTATTGCCGAAGTGCTGTAGTTCAATCATGGATTTCATAAACACTAAATGGTCTTTTTGCACCTGCCTTTACTGCAGAAGTCAAGTGTGGAGTTCTGTATGCATGTGTGTCTGGATCTTGTACATCTATTAAACACTGATATAAATGTGTCTTTTGAGACAGGTCAATAACAGGTTCAGGAAGTAAAAGTCTAGCCTTTTGTTTTTTGCACATTGGATACTTTTTCTTGTGTACTCAGCAAATCCTTGATAGACAGCCCTGCAAGGCACAGTGCCCACCAAGTCCTGTGGAGGAAACCAAGGTGACTGCTGTAAATCTCAGCCTCAGTGTCCCTGCAGTTCTGCAGGAGAGGTAAGACAGGCCCCAGCTCATGACAGCATATACAGAGGCCTGAGTACCTTGGAGCTACTGAAGCTGTCCCGAGAGACTGGGAGGGAGCAGTGTTTTTTTTTTTTCCCTTTGTTTTTTGGCATCAGGGATTGAGCCCAGGGATGATTAACCATGGAGCCACATCCCCAGCCCTTTATTATATTTTATTAGAGACAGGATCTCACTGAGTTGCCCAGGGTCTTGCTAAGTTGCTGAGGCTGGGTTTGAACTCACAACCCTCCTGCCTCAGCTTCCCAAGCCCCTGGGATTACAGGTGTGTGTCTTTCCATGCCCAGTAAGGGGACAGTGTGTTCTGTTTTCATGAGGAAACTATTTCCCCCAACGCCAAGAATTCTCTTTGCTTTCTTTGTCCATATTAAAACAGTAGTCCTAGTTTCACAAAACCTATGTGTATATTTCTAATTTTCCTTCATTGTGGATATCTGAAAATCAGGAGAGAGGCTTTTTCAGTGGGTTAGAGATTTGGTAAAGGAGGCTAGCTGGGACCAGTGGTGTCCCTTCTCAGCTTGGTGGTTGGACCAGGCTGTGGGATGCTGCACGTGGCACTCTGACCTGACCACTGCTGGAACAGCCTGGAGGTGCAGAGTACCAGTGGAGATAATGGAGCAAGAGCGTGGGTAAGGCTGGGCTGAGAACATGCTAGATTTGGGGAAATACCATTTGTGTGAATCAAGCCCTTCATATCCAATGTGTGAAGAGCTACTGACACCTCATGGATGTGGATATTATTATTTTTGGTTATGGAAAACATTTCTATATATGTACCAGGACTGTATACGGGTGAGTATGAAATATATCTACAATCTTGGCTAAGGTTGATATGTGAATTTGGGGAAATGAAAGCTGTTCAATGTATTCCCAAATTACTTGAAAAATGAAATTGGAGTGTGTCTATCCAGTGAGGTCGCATAGTTGTCCTTGTAAAAGTGCCCTGATGTCTTGCATAATTCTGCCAACAGGACTTCCTGTAAGTGAATACAAGGTAGCAATTGAATACTGCATTATCCTTTTCAAATCCCCATGTATTATTGTTTTAGGAAAAAATTGCAATCATACTTTTTTTTTTTTTTAATGAGACAGTAAGAACAGTTCATAGAGGTCAGGGGTCATTGACAGAGAAATCTAGATAAATCTAATTGCAGTGAGAACTTGTACAGCATGTATGTTGCTCCCCACATGTCCCTGGCTCTGTGGATCTGTGCACATATAAGCTAAGTTGTTTGCTTTCAGAATCAATTAAAACTAAAGTGAATCTTATTTTCTAACATTTATAATTTTAGAATAATTCTTATTCCCACATAAGCACACACACATAAGCAGAGAAGGATATTTTACAAATGATGTTGGGATAATTTGAGTGGGCGTTTGGAGGGGAAAGTACTGAAACTCATCCCACAACTAGACATATATTTTAGAGTGGACATAGAGAAAATCAAAATAGAATAGAATCTGCAGAAGGACATCTAAGACTTCTGGAGAAGTTGCATTGCAGGTTTGGAGAATTAGAACTCAAAAAGTGTGACAAGTACAAAAATACAGATATCTATTTCAGAACTGACAAAAGTTAATATTTAAAAAGTAGCTTATTGTAATACATGAGAATGTAGGTAAATGGACAAAGGAAATTTTACAAATGATAAAGTAATATATATCAGAATTATTCTTTGTAATAAAAAGTGAAAACGAGAACAGTGTGGAGACAATTGTTATTTACCAGTGCATTTGATATTTTAAAGAAATAACATGCAGGCCTTCTGGGGGTTCGGGGAACAGATGTACTTCTGGGTTGATGACATAGTGGAGCTTTAAGGGGGCTTGTACACAGGCTGTTTTTGAAATTCATCCCAAGGAAATAATCCAACAGAAGCATAATTACCTTCTTGGAGAACTCTATTTGGGTGTTAGTGTTATCTTTAATAGCAACATAGCTGTAATACCTTAAATGATGTTTGATGTAAAATTGTAAATTGATCCTGTGTTCTAGCAGACATATAAATGATAAATTGTTGAAATCCTCTGGAAGCAAGGAAAACACACAACATAAATAAACACACATGCAGTATGGACTACACGATTTCGTGGTCTGTGTGGAAATACTTTTGTTAGGGCTGGGTTTGTGGCTCAGCAGTAGAGCGCTCGCCTGGCATGGGTGGGACCTGGGTTCGATCCTCAGCACCACATAGAAATAAAGGCATTGTATTATGTCCATCTGTACCTATAAAATAAATATTTTTTAAAAAATTGCTTCAAATAGCAGTTGAGCATTTGCCATGTGCCTCCTGAGTTGGTTCCTCAGGCAGCTGGGACCCTGCCCCAGACCCAGGTTGCTGGCTCTGGAGGTGACCTCATAAGGTTGAGTGGGTGGACACAGAGCCAGGCAGCAGCACAGTGGGAGGCCTGTGGAGCTGTGGGGGGGGGGCGTAGGAGTGGTGGGATCCTCTGGTGGAGGCAGCCGTGCAAATGGCGGGGGCTGATGTCGGTGTCACGGGGTCCCATGTTTATGGGATGCTTATTTTCAGGGTGAACTTGTTGTTGAGGTCGGGCACGTAGTGGGCATGGGGGTGCCACACCCAGGATGACGAGGACAGCCCTGTTTCTCAGTCGGCTGCTTTTCACGGTTAAGATGAGCATGTGCTCTTGTCCACGTCAGCCTGCTGCCCTCGTCCACGTCGGCCTGCTGCTCCTGTTGAGTGCTTTTGGTTGCTGGCAGTTTTATAAACACAAGTGCACAGAACCGAAGCGAGTACTCATCTGTGTCACGTTCTTTGCATTTTTGTTATTGTGGTCATTCACGTACTGATCCGTGATAACTTTCCTGAGACCGTACAGTGGATTAGTGGCAAAAATTAAGATTTTTTGATACATGAAACTATGTTCTTTCCTGCAGCGTATTGCTGAGCCAAAGGGGGTGCTGATATAAACATATCTGAGAATGATATCCTGGCGTTTGGTTGGGAAGCATGTTTCATTGGGTGGTATGGGAAAATTTTGTGTGTGAGACAGATGACAGCAGTGATCGCTGTGCTGCTTTGTTTTTATTCTTCAACGTGAAGAGTGAAATTTAAGTGATAAATTAAACTGTTCGTTGTTTTTCTTAAAGCATCCTGTGTGGGGGAGATGAGGGAGCGTGATGTATCTGTTAGACATTAATGCCACACAGATTCTCCGTAGCCTACTGTCTGATCTATCGCTGTCCCTCCTCTTGAAGGCAGTGTTATTAGCTGCTCTATTAGATCTTATTTAATGCTTTCATAAAGAAGCACAGATAGTTCCATTTCTCAAATGTGTTTTTTAATATTTGAGAATTGTATTTGGATGTAATTGTTTCCTTTTTTATCCTGTGTGTTATGCATTGAAAAACATTCTGAAAAGTGGTCCATTGGTTTTGTAGACTAGAAAGTTGGAACAGGGCACAGAAAAAGTCAAGGGCATAACATACCTCTCAGGCCCACTGTGCCTAGAGTAAATATCGTTAACCCCTGGGTCCTAACTCTTATCAGAAACTGGTTCTCCGTTCTTGGGAAAATTACTTACCATTTCTTAGTCTTTGTTATGTGTACTTCTAAATGTACAGGGGATTGTGTTTCTACTTACGAAAAATCACATCAGTGATTATTTTGGAAGCTGGTATTGCCTTTGTAGGATGAGGAGCTTGGTCAGCCAGGCTGCAGAGCATGGGATCTGTCTGTCTCATGTGGCTCCCCCAAAGGGAAAGAGGCACAGACCTTATTTTATTGGTTAAAGACGTGTATATGCAGATCGAGTATCCCTTTTTCAAAATGCTTGGGGTCAGAGTATTTCAGATTTCTGTTTTCTTTCTAGATTTTGGAATGTTTGCAGAGACTTCACTGGTTGTGATTGAGCATCCCTGATCTGAGGCCCAGCCTCCACGCCATCTCATTTCCATACCACCTGGCTTTTCTTTACCAGGTTCTTTCGTTGTTTGCTAGTTACCTTTGGTTGAAACCATGCCATTTATCAAAGATCTTGACTTCAACCAAAAGAATAGTTTACCTGATTGTCTCAAAAACCCAACCAGGGCCATGTTGGAGGAGCCGCCGTACCAAGCTCTCTTGGGTTGGGTCATAGGTTCCCTGCTTCAGGCTTGATAAAAGTGATCTTGTATTTTGCGACTGGCTATCCTCTCAGTGTCTTCACTTTCAGTAGCTCTTAAACCTCATTCGTCATTGGTGCCAGATTGGTTAGAAGGCCATAGGATGGGTTGGTTTTGTGGGCGGGAGCAGGGTGACCTGGTGAAGGCTTTGATAATCTGGGCAGTCAGGCTTCTAGATCACGAAGACTTGCTGCAGGCCTTTAACTCAAAGGAAGGGTTCGTTGGAAGGGTCTCAGCTTGCTGGCATACACACTGCCACAGGTGGCCCTCTGTGTTTAAACACAGCCAGGAACAGGCGAAGCTGGGTAGCCATTACGCAAGGTCCCTGTCGGAGCAGCCTGTATCCCAGAAGGGAAGGCAGCTAGCCAGGCCGCGCCAGACCTCGCTGAGAGCCTGCTGCTGTGTCTGGCCAGAGTTCAGGGAGGGTGGCATCTGGCCTGGCTGCCCAGGACTCACACAGTGCTGGGTTCCCTGTTGTGGGGCGAAGGTCCTAATGCCGGGCATCCAAGGGGAAGTGTCCTAATGCCAGGCAGCCAAGACGCGCATTTCCCCAGCGCTGCGGGACTGCTCTCACTTGTGCGACTGTGCGAGTGTGCATGTGCGAGCCTGCCTTTGGGGTAGGAAGGGATCCTGGCTTTTATCAGAGTCTTAAAAGTGCCTTTGATTCAAAAGGTATTAAGAAACACTCTATAATAAAGAGATTGGACTGTGTTTGACTCTTTGCTTTTCCACCAGGTGGTGCAAATCTTTTATGATGTTCACAGAAGTGAAATCCTCTTGAAAAGATCAGAAAAATGTAAAATTAAATTATTTCCTCTTTTTAAGAGTTTAGTTCTACCACATAACAAGAAGGCATTCTTTATCTGATTCTTGGCTTTTCTGTCTTTAGTAAATAAATATATGGGTTTATATAATTTAAAAAATGTTGACCATAGATCTAAATTATCCATAGGTTTTCGGGATTGTTTTGTTTTGTTCTTTGTAGAAAAAAACTATAGCGACTGGGGAAAAATGGTAATGTATTCACTATTGCTAATGTTGCATACTCTTTATAAAAAGGGTTAGAAACACTTAATTTTTATAACATTTCGATTCAGAAAACTTGTGCAACTTTGAAGAAAAAGTCATGGAATGACATTTTAACTGTATTGGGATGTGACTTTGGGGACAAGCGTTTGTGGTCAGATGAGGGGAAGGAAGGCCGCTGGGTAGAGCAGGCGCCTGGATGGACTTTTCAGTCCCTGTGAGTGAGTAACAGTGTCTGAGTGAAGTCTAATTGTTTCATGGCCAGAATGAAGACAAATAAGAATGCATTTTGCATTCAGATATATTTGAGAATGGTCTTAGGAGCTTAGAAGTTTCACTTTGGACATACTTTGCATGTTTTTGGAAGAAGTATTTAAATACACTTGCTAAGTTTGGTTAACTATTATATAAACACATAATGTTAGCAGAATTTCTTAAATTAATTTTAAACAATTCATAGGTAGTTTAACATTCAGATTTGACTATTTATATATATATTTATATAGTGAAGCAGTTTATACCAGTGGTTAGCTGTACATATGGCTAAAGTGTTCCAGGGCAAGAAGGATAGCTTCAGGGGCCATGCAGTGTGTCTAGAGTTCAGGTGAAAACAGATTAAATAAACCCTTTATGATATAACTTGTAACACAGTGCTTCAGGTGTGCTCTAGACTAAAGATTCTTAACCTTTTTTCATTGCCACCCCTTTACAAAGAAAAAGTAACCATTAATTAAAATTAATTTATAACTAATAAGAAAATTAAACACTAAGAAATAAGATGATGTTGGGTGGGGTTGATCTTTGGAAGTCTACAAACCGTGGTAATAGCTGAGATATTTTTGTTCCCATAAGGACCATTTTCCTCTTCCTCTGGAGCGAGGTTTCCCTGTAGGAGAAGCCGGAGCTCAGGTCCGCTGGTGCCCAAGCCCCTTCTTCACTTGTGGCTGGTCTGTAAGAACAGGGGCTGGCCTTGCTTCCGGAGCCATCACAAGTGAGTTGCTCCAGGATGTGTTTGTCTTGGGCTAGAAATTAAGTCCACTCTTCAGTTGAACCTCACTGGTGTCCTTGAACCTGGATTCCCTCCATTTCAAACCTGAATGCTGCAGTAATTTGGGGAGAAATTTTCTTGGGTTATGCAGAGCTGGGCCTTGTTTTCTTCTCCATTTTTGTCACACCTTCTTTGGACTTACGAAGGTCCACAAGGAGAAGCTAGAGCAGAATTGTGTTTTCATACATTTTGTCATAAAGTCTGTTTTATTGAAGAACAAAATCGTGTTTTGTTCTTCAGTGGGAAGGTTGCACTTTGCTTGCAGGTTAACGGGAGCAGACTATTGAAAAGGGACTAGCCAGTCTGAGCCTAGGAAGCAGCTCCAGAGGAAGAACGTAGACAAGATGGAGCTGCGCAAGAACACGACGCATCCAGGCTCTGTTGTGACTTGGGAAGGCTTGAGGGGTCCTCTTTGAGAAGCAGGAAGGAGTTCTTTCTGAATGTGCTCGGAGAAGGATCTCGGTGGTGGGCTGTAGGTGGTTGGTCCTTCGGTGCCCCCCACCCCCAAGCTGTTGATTTCCTTTTACAGCTTTCAGTTTTTAAAACTCAAAATGCCCTCAGAGAGCATGGATTGCTTGTTGTTTATGTTATCGACAGCATGGGCCGCCATAGGCATTACCTTGTTTCCTCTTTTCTTTCCCATGGTAGGAGTGTGGTGTAGGTGCCCTACGTTATGTACAGATCTTGATGCACATCTTAATTATTTACAGCGTCTAGAATATGAACATTCCCAATATGTTCAGTTATTTCCTTGATGAAACAAACTAATTTGCTAAGTCCCCCCTTTTTGTTTCTATTTTTGCCATTACAGCAAACATCCTCCGTTGGAAGTTCTGTTTATTGACGTTTTTATGTCTTTCTTGTTGTAAGATAGATTGCTCAGATCACAGTGATTGAGTCCAGGCACGATCACAGTGCTGTCCTCCTGGGCACGGTTAGCTTTCTCAGTGAAACATGGCCATGGCACTTCTTTCTGCTCAGCTGCACTCATCTGTTGTAGTTGAGGCTGTTTTTCCTGTTGAAACCTGCAGTTTTCAAGGTGTTCTTCAAATAGATTTAAGTTATCAAATAATGTTATTGATTTTAAAATGCATAGTTTTAAAAATACCTTTTTATCTCTGAAGCAGATTCTTATAATAGTGTATGATAGTTAAGTAGTAGTTTTTTCTTTCAGGGCTACATAAAATAATGATTACATTGTAATTGATGTCTTAAATTTAATATAGTTGGCAATTTTTGCATTTGGCTCTTAATCCATTTGTACTTATTTTTATATTTATTTCAGGGTAGGTAGTCTATTTCTTCCTCCTGAAATTAGGCAATTTTCCAGAATTGTTTACTAAACAAAGAATCCTTTTCCTAGAGAATTACCCGTATATGTATTTGCTATATGTACTTTGACCCCTTATTTCAGTACTAATATTATTTTGGCAACAGTAGCTTTTTAATGACTCTTTAATTCCCAAAGGGTTGATTTGGTTTCACTACCCATTTTTAAAATAGATTTCTTAACATTTGCTTTCCATGTCCTTTTGATCCCAAAGCCACTATTTTTGCCTGTTTTCTTCAATTAAAAAATTGGTCCCCTGCGCTGTGGTTTCGCATGATCCCTGCGTGCAGGCAGGTGCTTATGTGACAGGAGCCTGCTTCCTGGGGTGGTCCTGGTTCCTGTAGGCACCTGGCCTAACCTCAGGCTCAGAACCTGTTCCCAGGGAACCAGGCGCTCAGCAGCGCTCCCTTGTGGGTCTGTGACACGGAATCTGTGTTGTGACACTGCCCCTCTTTTCCTGGGATTTCTAGTGCCTCTGATGTTGGTCCCTGACTGCCAGGGGCACTCCAATAATGATGATCAACAAAACTTCCTATGGAGTTTTGTTTCAGAGGAGTCTGAGGGCTGATCTCAGGGGCGTGGAAGAGTGTGGAAGACCAGGAGAGTCGACTCTCAGACTTCTGTTCTATGTGTGTCTGAAGTGTTCTGAAATCAGCTGCAGCTGTGGGCGTTTTTTCATTGTCCCACACGTGTACATGATGCCACTGTGGGGTGATCTTGGTAGGTCTGGCCCCTGTGGAGACTGTGTGTTAATGCTGTGAATGGTAGCCAGGAAAAAGGGGTTTCTGAATAAGAAGTCTAAGTGAACCCTGCTCCTGCTCCCCATAGAACGTTGTTATAATCAATAATTAGCATCTTACTATTTTGGAGGGCAAATTTGTGGACTTTTATGGGCTGGTCAAGCCATCAACCCGATACACAATTTTTTTTCAGGGAAAATATTTTTTAATTTCTAAAGATTTTCAGTGGAACTTTAAAATAGCAGCTTTTTAGTGAGGGACATCGCTGCCCTGAAAGTGCTCATAGTCGGATCCTGGAGAAAGCCATGTGCTTGTGCTCTGCAGGCAGTGTGCAGTCCCAGCCTCCCACTCCCGTGTCCTTCCCCTGGACGCTGACTGACCCTGTGGCCCCACACAGACATTCTGGAGCCTCCACTGCGGCCTGCCTGGAGTCCATCTGGAGAGCTAAGTTAAATTTGCCTTTTCGAAGGTTCGTGTTTATTTCCTGGTTCTAGGGCTTCTGTGGTTATTTAAATAAGCTGTTTAGAGCGCTCGACTAATGAGATCACCAGGGAGATGGACCATTGTGTGGATCTTGGCTTTCTTTTACCACATTCAGCTCTGTCCTGCCTTAGTCACCGACTGGGCATTTTTATTCCTAGGGTGGTCAGAAGCTGAACTGTGGAATGGTCTATCTACCATCCATCTCAGAGGCAGCTGTATGTAGCCTCTGGCTTCTGGGAGGGCCCCGTGGATGGCTGAGAGCGTGGAGAAGAGGGGTGGCCTGCTCCACCCTGAGCACTGGCTTCTGAAACTGGCTTCCCTTCGATTGACATCAAGGGAAGGTGGGCATTGGGATTTATATTGATGCATTAGACAGATGGATTTGTCTGTATTTCCTTTAATGTATCATGAATGGGGCATATTTTTAGCGATGCTCTTGGGGTGGAAGGGTGGCCCAGGGCCATGGTACTGCCAGCTGTAGACACAGTGTGAGTGATGTTCCTTGGGACTGTGCAGTAGGCTCAGCCTTGAACTAGTCCATTAATTTCTTCAGTAAATTTATATCAAGTTAATGTTGGTAATGAAGTGTACCCGTCTATGTTAAGGGAATGTTTGTTAGTGGCGATTATCTTGGAGGATTTGTTAGCATGGTTATAACACATAAACACCTTTTTATAACAAATCTCAAACCTAATTTATTAACAATTAAAATTGCATTATAATTTCAACAGTGCATGCCTTTTAAAATGCTATCACATCTGTAGTGGTGTGAACATGCGTAATAAAAATTTGATAATAATGAATATTTCCGAATACTGGGAAGCCATGTTCTGTAATTGCATTTTAAATATACTCATTTGAAACCCAGCAGTTAATTTATATTTTTAATGGTTAAATTTCTTTTTATAAATGAATCTGACTTTCCAAAGACTGTTAAGTATCTTTTGTGAAACGTCAAGTGAAGGAATGAAGTACGTCCTTAATAGTTATTAGGGTTAATGGCCCACATTTATTGAGTTCTCATTTTGGGACCTGTCCCAATTTGATTTCCTTATTTAATCCTCCAAAAAACATGTTGTGGCATGTCGGCACTTTTTTTGGTCCCCATTTTAGAAAGAAGAAAATGGAGCCCTGTAGTGGTAAGAAGCCACAGGAAGTGAGGGTCAGAGCAGTGTAGAGTCAGGGTCCTGGTGTCCCCCTCACCGCCGCCACCTGCCTTTCGTTTTGCTGCTTCATGCTGTGGAGGCATGAACTGCTGTTCAGATGCTTTAGCACTAACTGAGAAATCAGTAGGAAGGACAGTGCGGAATGCCTACAGGGTGTATGTTTTGTAAAATTTAATTTTGGGGATATGCTGGTGGTGAAGTATAACCTGTCTACGCTGAGGAGCCAGGACGAGGAGCGACTGCAGTTTTAAACAATTGGAGGCACTTTGCCAAGGTCATTGCTAGGGGAATCAGGAAGTTATAGAGTTGCCCTTCAGATAAAACAGTGTTTTTGGAAGGCGACCTTGAGAACCTGGAGGAAACAGATCTGACTGCATGCTCTCTTCACTCCAGGCTCTCTGCTAGATGCGTTCACAGGTGCTGCCACCTGGTGATCTTCATGATGCTGGGGACCTAGGTACAGAATAGCCCCAAGCACTTCCAGGTCACATGTCCACAAGGGCAGAAGCAGGGCTTATTCAGAAGCCAGGTCTCTGCCATGAACCTGTCTTCCTACCCGGATTGGCCTTGGCCTTGCCTGCTCTGCTTTTGGGGTGGGTGGGCTGAGGGAGCCCGTGGCTCCTCTTGTTTTCAGCCTTGAGTGTTTTAGGCAGCTCTGTGCTGGACGCCTGCCGGATTGCCAGTGGGAGCAGCCGTGGCTTCTCTTAGCCAGCCAGCCGGCCAGCAAGGAAGTTGAGCCTGGTGTGGGGTTTACGGCACTCATCCACTGAGAGCAGGACCTCCTCACTTCTCACAGAGCCGCCTGCAAGGTTCTGAGATGAAGCTGAGACCCTGGGAGTTGACGAGTGAGCCATGTGCTCAACTCCTCGGCTCCCTTCTCCTTTTCTTTACCAGCTTCTGTGCCCAGGACAGTTCCAGCTTTCCTGGGCTTCCTATTAAGCAGACTTGCCATTTCAGCTGGTTCTTTGTCCCCCTTACAAAATTGTGGATTCTAGGTACTGTGGGGTCTAGTGTAAGAGCAGGGGCCCTGCGTGCCTGAGACTGACCTTGGGATGGCCTCTCAGTGTCATCCACATAAACAGCATATTTCAGAGGCTGGAGAGGTGACATCTAGATAAGGAAAGGAGAATTTGCCTGGGTAACAAATTAGGATCATGTTTTTTTGAATCTTGCCACTCAGATATTAAACGATCATTTAGGATTGACAAGAGAGGGCTTTTATTTTCAGTACTCCATCTCTCTACAGACACCTCTTGGCCTTCCAACCAAATATGTCTACTGCCCTTCCCTCAAATCTTTTGTATTTTCTTAAATATAATTAAAGTGTTTCTTGTGATTCACAGGATATTTACAAGCCTACAAGATCAATCTATTATTAATGGCACCTGGACATACTCTGTATTTGAAAATTCAATATTAAGGTCCATTTTGGAAGTATTTTTTTTTTTTAAATTCCCTTCCAGTTCACTTAAACTGTGGAGGTTAAAACCAGATTTTCTCTTTTACATTGTTTACATAAAAATATCCCCAGTCTTCCTGTGACCAAGATGTGGGGTTGTCTGGTGCCTCTCTCCTCCCAGCACCTGCTTGCTTGTGAGCGCGGTGATGAAGCTGTCCTTCCTGCATGGAAATATTTTTTATTATATTCTCAGCACTACTCTGGTAGGTTCAAACCAAAATCAAGCCCTGAAGTGTTTATTGTGGTATCTGCTGAGCGCTCTGGTCGCTTAATGTGTTTCAATACAAATGTTAGTCAAAGAAAATGTTAAGATAGCTCTCACTGTGCATTGTGGG
Source organism: Marmota marmota marmota (assembly GCF_001458135.2). NCBI lineage: Eukaryota > Metazoa > Chordata > Mammalia > Rodentia > Sciuridae > Marmota > Marmota marmota. The sequence goes on from NW_025999913.1 coordinate 8,379,568, forward strand.
GTTTTAGACTGTAGCCAGCTCCTGGGTGTCCAAAGAAGAGAGCGACAGTACAGTAAAAGGTGTGCCTGCAGAGAGGAGGGTAATTCCCAGCCCGTCTATAATAATGACACTTATTACGGGGTTTAGGGGGTCCAATAACAATGCGCTTGGAATAGGTGCTAGAATGCAGCAATTTTTTTGGAAAATGGAAGCTTGAGGTTAAGGATGTTTACTATAGCAGGGCTTCCCTGGGTCTCAGGTGGAAGGTATTTCACCCTTGTGTGGGCAGGCGGCCAGCCTCCTCTGAAGGTGTTCTTCTGTGTTCAGGGTCCCCTCCTTCTTGCTCTAAGATCTGGCTGCTGGGTGGGTGGTCAGCGCCCTGTGCAGACCTGCCTGACCACGGAGCCCCTCTGGGAGCTTGCCAGGTGACGTGCCTGGTGCTGTTTGGTGGAGTGTGTGAGGCTGTGCACAGGGAGGACCCCGTCATGCCAGTAGTTCTGCCCGCACCAGTGGCTTCTGTTTAAACGACTTGTACTGAAAATCTGACAAGAGCTTCTAGATCTCTAAACTTCACCTAGTTCTCTCTTTACGAAACAGTACAAATAACAAAGAAGTAGCTGTTCTGTCTGCCTGCTCAGGTAATAAATGCTCTGTATGTATGGAGAGAAAGATGGATGGATGATTTACAAAAGACAAATCAACTTTGTGGATTTCCAACTAATAATCTTACACTTTCCTGGCATGTTTGGGTAGTTTTATTAAATAAGGTTACTTTTTCTAATATACCCTGTTTCGAATTTAAACCATTTTTATTATGTAATGAGGGATTGATTTTTTTTTCTGTAAAAATTTGCTTACTTTTTAGATATCATTTACAAAGAGAAAGAGAGTTGGAATTTGATTAGCAGGTGTGTAACATTGAAATGAGGATAGGTAGTCACCGGGTGTTCAATAAGAGGAGGCTGGTACCTGGGGACTGGCTAGGCATAGTGGGCTTTCTGGTGTGTGATGTAGGTTAGTGGTCACTGTCTTTGATCCTGAGAAAACCAGAACCTGCCATGTGACCAGCTTGGCCCAGGCCCCTAACCTGTCCTCATAGTAAAGCCATTACCTGCCCCAAGCCCAGAAACCCCTAGGCCACCAGCCCAGTGGAAACTACCCTGAACCTCAGGAAGTCACGGGGGAGCTTAGACTCACTTCGCCTGCGTTCTCTTGTGCTAGATGTTCTACCTTAACATCCTCATCTGCACAATAGGGGCGAGTTGGTGCCTTCCACATGTAGCTTGTAAAGATTAAATACCGGGTTCATAAAAGCTCGAGCACAGTCACTGAATCTAAGTCACCACTTCCCTCCCCTGGGAATCAGGAACCCTCCACTCGTGGGAGGAGCTGCCTTCCTGGGTGCTGTGGTCTGCAGGTCAGGCCCTGCAGCCAGCCTCCCTCCAGCTCTGGCCAGTTGGGCCGTTTGCTGGTCTCACCAGGCTGCTCTCTTCCAGTGCTCAAGACTTGACTCCCACTTTTCCACTGGCTGCAGCTCTTGCTTCTCCTCAGACTGTTGAATGTTCTACAGAGGCCGCCAGGCTGGGAGCTGTGTCAGGGGCCAGGCTGGGTGCTGGCCATGTTCCCTGCTCCGGGGTTGGCCTTTGCCTCTAGGCCTCTTCAGTGGACTCTGTGTTTGTGTTTTTCACACACCCACAAGTGCACATGCATATTTATAGCAAAATCCGGACTACGCCTGCATCAGGGTCTTACACCTGCATCTCTCTTCTCTCCTGCAGGGAATTCGGTTTTTAGTGACTCCTTGGGTGATGGGGTTACTTGCTTGCTGTACCCCACAGTGCATGGAGCTCCAGGATGACACCCCATCAGCAGCACTGTTTCCGATTTTTTTTTTTTTTTTTGTCCTTAGCATGTGTCCCACTAGGGATATGGTTGAAATAATGTATTTTAATGTCACTTTTACCTCTTTGTATATGATTATTTCACAGCTTCATAATATTGTCATGATTAGTTTTGTTTTTTAGGGACTCTAAAAAAAATTTATTTTATCATTACTTAAGATATCTACATGGTTCTGAAGTAGAATCTAGAAACCAAAATATTTTCAAATAAGTCCAGCTCCTGTCTCTGTCCTCTCTCTTCTAGTAAATATCCATTTAAAAATATTAGGTTTGTCTTTTAATTTTTGACTTTTCTGTGTGTGTATGTGTGCGTGTGTATACATGTGCATAAATGTCTGAGCGGTGTGACTTACAGGTAAAGTGTAACTACGTGTGGTATGTTTACATTGACTGATACTCATATTTCTGAAGGAGAAGAAGCATGCGTCACTGATTTTTGTGCCTGTGGGAAAGAGTGCTCTGTGACTGGGTGGACTTCATTAAGACGGACTGAAGTTCTTGTGTTCATGATTCTTTCTTACTCAGCCAGCTTGAATATTTTTAACGTTAGCTTCTTTTTCCATAATGAGACTCGCCAATCATTCAGCTTCAGCAGGCTTGGAGAGGACCTCTGTGGCTTTCTGAAAACCTCTTTTATGTAAACTTGCAGGGGTGGGTTATAGGAGGAACTGTCTGTCTTGTTGCAAAAGGAGCTCGAACACCCCATGGTGACTTTCCAGAGGAGAGCAGCAGGCCGCAGGGCGGGCAGCGGGTGCTGGTGCGCTGGGGAAGGAGCCTCCAGGTTGGCAGCAGTGGGGCCCACTGTCTTCCACGCAGACGAAGCTCCGCGTGAGTAAAGAAATACAGGGTGACCCAAAGCTGTGGGTATGCACATGGGCAGGTCACGTGGACCTGACGGGGACAGAGGGCCACCCAAGTCAGGAACGGAAGGCATGCTGCTTTCTGGGAGCACCTGCAGTAGGCAAATAAGAGCTTACGGGGCCACCTGGGGGTAGCTTTGTGTAACAAGATGCCATATTTGAGGGGTTATAACCTTTTAAAACTTAAAACTCTATTTTTTAAAAATAGTGTTCTGAAAACACCACTCTTCGGACATGAAACTCTAACATTTGTGTCTGATCCTTATGTAAAGTTATGTGGTCAGTTTACAGATTTGTATTTGGGAAGGCACAAGAGCTACCACGCTGGACACCTTGCCGTAGCTGGTTTAGTGCCTCCGTTGTCTCAGGAACTGAGACCGTCTTGTGAGGCCGATGGCCCTGCTTCAGTTTCCCTGGTGAAGGAAGCAGGGATGTGGCGAGCTGGTCCTCAGGGCCTCGGCTCGCGCACTGGGCGCGTGCAGAACCAGAGGTGGTGCCTGGGCTTGTGGCAGTACCAGCCCCACTGCATCCAGCGCCTGTGCTGCCTCACTTGCTTTCTTTCTGTCCTGAAGTGCACCCGAGGGATTCATTTCAGCAATTAAGAGTAGATGACTATTGGTAGACGAGAAATCTTAGCCTACATAACAACTTCCTGTGCTCGAAATATGTGCGCTACAAGGTCCAGGAGTGTCGCCTTGTGAAGACGTGGGCTCAGAGAGAGATTTCCAGGAGTTGAGGATGGAGATGCTCACCACCACAGTTTTTAGAATAATTTGGTTTTCATTGGAAAAGCTGTGTGGTTTCCATAGCTGGACCCTGTGCCTCTGCCCTTCACAGCTGGAATCCAGATCAGAAGACCTGTGCAGCTGTGTCAGCTTTTGGGAGAAAATTTAAAAATGGCATGTTTTCCATAGTGTATGATGTTTCAGAATAGAGTTTGAAGGAGTTAGGTATAAAATCGTAAATATTTCCTAATATGCTAGCTTTTTTTTTTTTTNTTTTTTTTTTTTTTTTTTTTTTTTGGCTTGTTTAGCTGAATTTTGAATTTTGCTTGCTCTTTAAACATTAAGATGTCCTGACTGCCACTGTAAGGTTAGTTTAAGAGTAGAGTTTTCTTCTGGTCAGTTAGAAGATAAAGTTTACCAAAGGTAAAAATAAAAGAGGCAGCATAGAGATGTGTTATAAGCTCCATTAGTTATAAACTAATGCAAATATTAGGATATACAAGGAAAACATAAATAGGTACCTGGGAGCCTTAAGAGGCAAGAGACCAATGGAATATTCTAAGTCAGTCCCTGGGGAATCAGTGTGCAGAGTCTGAGTCCACAGTGCCGGGCAAGGGCAGCATTGATTCCACATCTTGACTGAAACCAAGGTGGTGGGTGGGGATACTCTGGGGGAGTGTCACGTGTGCTTCAGCCAGAGTAGGTTTGGAGAGGAGGGAAAAACACCAGCTTTCATTTCCAGCCACATCCATCTTGCTAACAAGAAATGACTGGGGAGGTCAGAGGCACCGTCCACCTTGTGGTGTCTTTCAGGTCTTTTCCAGCAGAAATGAGTTAGGATGAACATCTTGTACGCTGGGCTATTTCTGTATTTGAGGTTATTGTTTTCGAATCACAAGCAGGATAATAGAAAAGGCATATACATTTTCGTTGTTCTCCATGTAGAAATATGAGTTACAGGTGCTTAGTATTGGAAGAATGGGTCATAGTAACTTTTCTCCACTTGAAGTAGAGTCTGCTGCACTGGAAAGCTAATAGTTTTCAGTCTCATAGCTGATAGCTTTTGGCAGTGTGTAAAAGGCACCTGCTCTGCATTCATTTTCTCTAATCTCAGTTGTGGTGTCAGTCTGAGGCATTTAGGAGTGTTGTACGTGTTTCACTCATTTGCCTGAGGAATTGAAAAAAAATCCTGGACAAACATCAAAGTTTATACTGTGGAAATCATGATAGGAGAACAGTGTGCTGTTCCTTTCTCTTCCCCACTGTTGGTAGAGTTAGAGTGAAACACTGTTTGTTAATATATGTGCATTGCAGAACGTGGAAGGTCCACATACAAAAGTTATAGTCACTTGTATTAACTACTGTTATTTCACTTATGTGTATTCATGTACATATGTGTATATATATCATATAAACATGTATCTAAGCTATATACGTGCACATTTACACACATCTGTGTATGAGCATGGCCATGCATAGATTTTACAACATGGTCGGCACGCACAGGGTTTCTTTTATGGTGCTCCCTCTTAATATTGTCTGTCCCTAGTATTTCTCAGTGTCATTAATTTCTTACAGACATCAGTTTCAAATGACTAAATGATGTTATGTCACATAACTTTATCATGACTAATGTTTTCTTGATTTTATACAATTAGTTTATTTTCTATTTTATGTGATGATTACTGTGGAACCTTTCTCTTTTCACTTTTCTAATTAACATGCATGATTTGATGACATAGCATATTATCTGATTAAAAAGTGTTGTGATTTTTGTTCATTAAGAATCTGAACATTTGGGGTATAGCTCGTGGTAGAATGCACACTTTTGAGGCTCTAAGTTTAATCCCCATTACAGAAAAAATAAAAAATTTTTGAACATTTGATTTGAGAACCTAATTCAGGATTGTAATACTCATTTTTATATTTATCGTATGCTGATTTCAAGAAAAAATTCTCTGCTTTTTAAACACCTATTTTAGAAAGCTATCTCTATTTTTAGAAAGTTATCCAGATCTTTCATTCACTTTTTCTTGAAACATTGTCTTTACTGTCAAATCTGCGGAGCAGAACAGGATGGAAATTCCTACTTCTGAGTGCCTGTTGCCTGGTGGAGGAGTAGAGTGGTCGACAGTCCTGTGAATCTTTATAGAATCACACTTGTGTTGAATGTTGCAAACCAAAAGCTGTGGTGTGCTGCTTCAGGCTGGCGTGGTGACCACACCTGGGATCCCACAACCGGGGAGGAGACCGGAGACTGCAAGTTCTAGTGGGACCTTGTTTTGAGATACAATAAAAAGCAGGGCTGGGATGTGACTTAGGTAAAGTACCTTGGGTTCGATGGATCGCTAGTATCACTAAAAAGGAAAGTATACTTAAGGAATATTCAAACTGAAAAGGAAATTCTTCATTTAAAATAATTCTCATTAATTTTGTCTTAGTTGTTTCTATTTAAAGTAGAAAACCTTTGTCTGAGGAGCTGCCACAAACCAGAGGACACAATATAGTCATTACATGTTTTTCTCTCACCAAATATGTTGTAATATAAGGGAGAAGAAACCATTAATCGTTCTACTCAAATATTTGATTTCTGAATTTTTTTAAAGAGAAGAGACAGAAAGAGAGAGAGCGAGAGAGAGAGAGAGAGAGAGAGAGAGAGAGAGAATTTTTTAGTATTTATTTTTCAGTTTTCAGTGGACACAATATCTTTATTTTATTTTTATGTGGTGCTGAGGATCGAACCCAGCGCCCCATGCATGCCAGGTGAGCGCGTTACTGCTTGAGCCACACCCCCAGCCCTGATTTCTGAATTTTTTTGAGCTAGCAAATTTCAGGGTATAAATTGAGTTATTTCTGCTAGCATCCTGGATTTGAAGCAGGAGATTTCATTACCATGATTAAAAAAAATCTTTCTCTGCTTATAAAGCAAATTATATAAAACAAGCAAAATGATGGAGATCACTGGGCTTCATTAGTCCTTACTGCCTGCGACAGGCTGCTTCTTAAACAGGTGCCGTTTATAAAGTTAGTATAGTGAGCTGTGGAGGAGATTGGGCATCATCGTGATAAGCTGTTGAATATTCATGGAAAGGAAGAGTTGTTATTTGCTCTTTTATGATACGTTTGCTTATTTAACCACTTTTAGTTAGCAGAAATCATATTTTGATTTAAGAAGGCAGGGACATTTAACCTTGATTTGGTGCAAAGTTTGGAATAAAGCTGAAATAAAAAGGGATCTGTTAGTGTAGAACCACAAGTGAAGAATTCAGAACAGAAGACATGTTTAGAACCCTCTGGGTTTTATCTGGAGGTGAAATGGTGTTAGTAAACTGCTGGTGGGCAACGGGGCACTGTGAGAAGAACTGAAGAAAGTGTCTTAAGCTTGTCCTGTTGGGAATCTTAGATTGAGGGAGTGTGATGTTCTTAAAGAAAAGTGAAATGATTAATACAGTAAATATCCATGTTTCCTTCACTTAAATTCACAGCTGTGAACATGTTGCCACATTTTATCTATATGCATTGTTTTGTTTTATTATTGTTGTTGTTCTGTGGTATATTTGAAAGTGCATTAAAGCTATCAGTTTTTGTAATTTCTTTTAAATATTTATTTTTTAGTTTTAGGTGGACACAATAGCTTTATTTTTTATTTTTATGTGGTGTTGAGGATCAAACCCAGGGCCCTGTGCATGCCAGGTGAGCGCGCTACCGCTTGAGCCACATCCCCAGCCCCAGTTTTTGTAATTTGATTTTGTAGATGGCCAGCTTGTTGAATTCTTATTCATTCTTTTGTATATGGCCACCTTATTGAATTTCAGTTCACTTGATTTCATGGATTTGTTTTATTAGATTATCATATAGTTGCAAATAATTTTTTTGGTTTTATTTTTTATAATTTTTATGTATCTTTTGAAATGTTTTTTTCTTATTATATTGTATAGTTCAGGACCTCTGGTGAATTATTAAACACAGGTCAAATGCCCCGTATCTGAAATGCTTGGGATCAGAAGTATTTTGGATTTCAGGTTTCAAAGTATTTGCATATACATAATGAGACATGTTGGGATGGGACCCAAGTCATGAAATTGATTTGTGTTTTATATGCATCTTCTGTACATAGTTTGAAGGTACTTTTTTGCAATATTTTTAATAATTTTGAGTATGAAACAGCTTTAATGTGTGGAATTTTCCATTTGTGGGGTCACGTCAATGCTCAAAAAATGTCAGATTTTGATGTGTTTGGGATTTCTGGAATAGGGATGCTCAATTTTTCATGTCACTGGGATTAACTGGGAATGCTTTTTAAAGTTCACAGTTAAGTACAGTGATGGAAGTTAACATCTGGCAGATATTCTTTATATAGTTTTAGAAAATAATGTTCTAATCATACTTTCTTATTATTTCCTAAGAGTGGGTTGGGAATTCTTATCACTGTTTTGCTTTATCTAAGGATTTGCAGAAATACACTTTTCAGATGTCAGGCTATCCTCACGTTCTTGAGATCGATGTGACTTGTTTTAGTCATTTTATACTTCTTGGTACTGCTATGTTTTGAATAGATGACTGAATGTTTGATGCTATTGTGACTAGTGAAGTGCAGGTGCATTTAAAATAATGCTTTTATATGTTTTTCTTATAATGCTTTCTAAATCAGGTAGTAAAATGTAACTGATATTACCAGGAGGACAATAGAATTCTTTGTTAGAAAGAGATGCTTACACTTGAAATGGTTGGCAGTGAGTCATCTAGATAGTGAAAAATCACCTCTCTGGTAGGTTTGCATGAGTCGGTGGCCCAGAAGGTGATCTTGATGTTCACCTGCGTGTCCCACAATCTCAGAGGTCAAAAGCACTTGGAGAGGTTACCCCTGCACTTTCTGTTACTTGCACAGATGGTAATGGTGATAATGTCTCATGAGGTCACCACCCGTGGAGCTTCACCATCAGTTGCGTTTCTCCTGATGTCAGTGCCCAGGGATTTGCAGTATTTTCTGGCCTACTCAGGTTTGGTCACGATGCTTCTCCCTTGGTATTACAACTCAATGATTGGAATGGTGGGTAGAAACATTCCACAATTCTTTGGAAAATGGAAGGGAAGTTGGTATTTCTTCAGAGTCCCCCCTAATAACCAATAATCATGATATAGTAATTATAAAATGTGACAAGTATTAGGGTTAGAGTTCATAAATCCCTGAAGCCAGCGACTTCTTTAGTGCCGGGGGAGGATGGAATCCTATCTGTTCTTTCCAATTATGTTGAATCTAGGTGATCGTATCGATCCGATAGCTACTGCATCTGTTTGAAGACATGCCTCTTTGTCTCTGGAAGATCTAGATGTTTTCCTTTCTTCCTTTTATAGAATTCACAAGATAGTATATGTGGTATACATAGAAAAGAAGTCATTTTAAATCCAAAATGCTGCTGTAAAGTAAGAGGCTTTGATTTGAGAACACACACCAGCATCAGTATTGCCAGTGATTGGGAAAATGTTGTGTAAATTTTTTTGTACTGCATTTATAAGGTACTTAATGCTAATTCTGAAAATGTTCGCTTTTTCAAAGTAGCATTTGCCCAGTCATGCACATAGAAGGGCAGGAATAGTCAGAGGAAGGTTGAAGAAAGCAGGTGATGATGTCAGTTACATTTCAGGTCCACTGCCTAGTTGCCTTTTGAAGTTGGATCATAAATAAAACCCTAGAGTTATTGATCTTAGAGCTGAAGGGAACCTGGAGAGCATTCATTCAAAAATAAGTTTTGTCATTTCTGGTGGAGCAAATATTGTGCTAGATGTCAGGGATGTAAAAATGAATAAAATACAGCTCTTGCCCTTAAAGTCTAGCCTGGAAGATAGAGAACCTGAACAAACACCTTACTTTGGGGCAGTAGGTTCTGGAATAGGGTCTTTGGGCAGTAAGTACATATGCCACATTTTATAGGTGTAGTTACAGGTTGGGCAGGCAGCCCAGGTACATTCAGCTCCATGATAATGATGATACTGCTGGGACTAGATTTGTAGTCTCTGATGCAAGTCACACTGGGCTGACTTGTTAAGTTTTATGAAGTTGTTTTACCCAGTGCGTGTGTGTGTGTGCGCGCGCGCGTGTGCGTGTGCGTGCATGCATGCATGGTTTTAGCAGCTCACTGTATGCCTTAAATGCTGTTTAATTTGAGTTAGACATTCCTACTCTTGTATCTTGCATTTTTGGTGGGGGAGGGTGAGGTGGGCACAGATTCCTAATAAACATTTAGAAACAAATGCAGTTAATAGTTTGAGTAATTTTTAAGATGGTCATGTCTCTTGCTATCAACGATATCTAGACCTAGCAAGATAGCTAGACCTCAGGGTAAAGGCTTAGATCCTTTGGTGTGCTGCATCCATTCTTTTGCCCGCTCCTCCTTCCAAGTCCCTCTCAGTGCTCCTGTGTTGCATTTGAACTTCAGAAACACCAGATACCTTCCTACCTGTGTTTCCCTCTTACTGTGCTGCTTCCAGCTGTCATGCTTTGCCTTGAATCTTTTGATTCTCCTGCCATGAACTTACATCTCAGGTGAGATCCTCTCCTCACTGTGGGCAGCTCTTGAGTACCAGGCTGGGCTCTTGAGCGACAGCTCCCACTGCTCATGAGAGATCCTTTGTGAATGTGCCTCATGTCTGTTTGTTGTAAACATCAGGAAGCCTAGCATATTGGTAGGTACTTAATAAATGTTGCTGGATAAGTAAATGGAAGTTTAAAACTGACCTTTTCATGGGACAATAAAAAAATGCATGTGCACGTATACTGGGTATATTTTTAGAAAATTATTGGCAATTCTGTTGTGTTGTTTTTCTTGTAAACTTGATGATTTTTGGATTCTGATTTGTTTTCCCCTAGGAGAATACATCTTTTAGAGAATATTAAAGCAACCATGGATGGGAGCTTCCCTGTATTGTTTCATTTGGAAATACTTTACAGAATTTGATACTTTGATGCATTCTATGGATTAAAACATATATTTTCAAATGTGACGTTTATATGCTTTACAGTTACTGTTGTCATTTTACAGATGGAGATTATGTCACCTCTCTAATATCTCCACTCTTGTGGAGTGGATATTAGCCATTGTATTTGCTTCTTCAAATAGGTATCTAGGAATTGAAACTGTAAACAATTACAATAGAAGCTAAATCTGGTAAGAGTTGAAGGATAATCTGTTCAGGACCTCTGGTGAATTATTAAACACAGGTCAAATGCCCCGTATCTGAAATGCTTGGGATCAGAAGTATTTTGGATTTCAGGTTTCAAAGTATTTGCATATACATAATGAGACATGTTGGGATGGGACCCAAGTCATGAAATTGATTTGTGTTTTATATGCATCTTCTGTACATAGTTTGAAGGTACTTTTTTGCAATANTTTAGTTTTAGGACTAAATGTGACACCCTCCCCCACAGTGGTTGACCTAATGTGTATTATTATTCATAATATTAAGAGGTCAGATAGTAATCTCAATTATGTTTTATTGCTTTGTTTGAAAACAGTTAATAGTTTGAGTAATTTTTAAGATGGTCATGTCTCTTGCTATCAACGATATCTAGACCTAGCAAGATAGCTAGACCTCAGGGTAAAGGCTTAGATCCTTTGGTGTGCTGCATCCATTCTTTTGCCCGCTCCTCCTTCCAAGTCCCTCTCAGTGCTCCTGTGTTGCATTTGAACTTCAGAAACACCAGATACCTTCCTACCTGTGTTTCCCTCTTACTGTGCTGCTTCCAGCTGTCATGCTTTGCCTTGAATCTTTTGATTCTCCTGCCATGAACTTACATCTCAGGTGAGATCCTCTCCTCACTGTGGGCAGCTCTTGAGTACCAGGCTGGGCTCTTGAGCGACAGCTCCCACTGCTCATGAGAGATCCTTTGTGAATGTGCCTCATGTCTGTTTGTTGTAAACATCAGGAAGCCTAGCATATTGGTAGGTACTTAATAAATGTTGCTGGATAAGTAAATGGAAGTTTAAAACTGACCTTTTCATGGGACAATAAAAAAATGCATGTGCACGTATACTGGGTATATTTTTAGAAAATTATTGGCAATTCTGTTGTGTTGTTTTTCTTGTAAACTTGATGATTTTTGGATTCTGATTTGTTTTCCCCTAGGAGAATACATCTTTTAGAGAATATTAAAGCAACCATGGATGGGAGCTTCCCTGTATTGTTTCATTTGGAAATACTTTACAGAATTTGATACTTTGATGCATTCTATGGATTAAAACATATATTTTCAAATGTGACGTTTATATGCTTTACAGTTACTGTTGTCATTTTACAGATGGAGATTATGTCACCTCTCTAATATCTCCACTCTTGTGGAGTGGATATTAGCCATTGTATTTGCTTCTTCAAATAGGTATCTAGGAATTGAAACTGTAAACAATTACAATAGAAGCTAAATCTGGTAAGAGTTGAAGGATAATCTGTTCAGTTTTTGCTTATTATGTGGTTATTAATAGATAATTGACTATTTTGTTCAAAAAACAAAAAACTAAAGATAGTAACTTAGGCTTTTCTAAGTGAGGATCTGCAAAGGAAACACTGTATATTGAGTGTTGTAATCATAATGGATGGTGTGTATGTCTGTCTGTCTGTCTCTTTCTTTCTCTCTCTCTCCTTTTTCCAAGCCAAATGCAGAATAGTTAATAACTCTTATCTAGGAAGCCCAGATACAGAGGGGGCTTGCTGAGACACGGGGTTGGTAACTGAAACCCAGCGAATCATAATCATCTTTGGATCTCAGTCAGGTTATGTAAGTGGTCATACAGATGGATTTTTAACTCCGATTTTCCTATGCTGCTTTCCCAGCCATTGGCCAATTGGAAAGGTGTTCTCAAATGCAGAATAAGAAGAATGCACTACTGTTACTTTAAGAAGGAAATTAAGTAGGGAGGGAAATGGGGGCTGTTGTGACTGCTGACATTTGTGGCCTCCTTTCATTTGCGTAAGAGGTGGACTGGCTTCTCTGTGGCTGCGGTTGCCATGGAGAGGTAGTGGGGGAGGACTCCCAGGACCACAGCTTGAGAGCCAGTCAGACCCAGAGCTGCTCCCGAATGTGACGGGAAGGGGCAGGGAGTTCAGGTGTGCCGTGGCGGCACAGATCATGGGGATGGCTGACCTCCATGGCTGGTAACGTGACTGTGCACGTACCCCTGGGTGTGACAGCTGTTTGTGCAAATGCCTGTGGATGCTGTGTGCAGTGAAAGGATTGTAATGGTGTATGTGCTCCCGCCCTTCAGTGTGCTTCCTGCACTCGGTGTGATTTGATGAAAAGAGTTCAGCCAATTACATCAGATGTGCACTCTGATTGTAATGAGAAACTGACTAACTTCAGCCGGCTTGTTCGCATCTAGATAATGACATCAATAGAAGTCAAATAAATTGTGGTGAGAATAATACACAGAAAAATCTAATATGGTCGGTTAAACTGCAGCCAGAAATGAATGGGTTACTAACTGAAATGATTAATAGATGGCTGTTACAGAGTTGTACAGTGAGCTAACACAAGACCCATGAAACAATGAAAGTTGAAGAATTATCCCCTATAACATGTAGAAGAAAATCAGTTGGGTTTTCTGTAGCTAAATATGCTTGTATCCTAAGAGTTGAATTCTGAGAATTTTGGTTATTGCTATTAATATCTTTTATTGGAAGTACTGATTCTACATCAGAAGACAAATCATTAATGAGTTTGTAGTGCTGTCATTTTTGGCTCTTGTTTTGTTGACACCAGTGGCAAACTGCATGCGTTGGCTCTGTTGGGTTTGTTTTCAGTTTTTGTGGCTATCATTGTGGATAAAGCCTTTGTCTAAAAACAAACGGGATTGACCATTTTGACTTAAACTCTGAGCTGCCTTTTAAGAAAATATTTCTCAGTAAAAATATATTTATTTCTCTTGAGGAAATATATCATGTCAGGCTTATCAAATACAAAGAGCCTCACTTGACTTTTAAGTTTTCTGAAGAAATCAAAGTGACGGCTGCATATTAATGCTGCTGTATAGGAAGTCAGAAATGGCACAGGCGCAAGAGCACGTTGTGAGGTGGTTCCAGGCGGTGACTGCATCTTACAACTTGGCTTATTTTGAGAATGATGACTGGTTGCCTGATTTAATTCACAAAAGAAGTGCCAAACCAGAACTTTTAAAATAGTATTATGGAAAATCTAGGCAGTAGGGGTACATGGTACTACTGAAAAGATTTGCAGAGTGTGAAAATGAATTGTACAATTTACTTGTACTAGTTCAAATTAAGCATTTCAGAAACCATTCAACATATTTTGGAGATTATATACACAGAACTATTGCTTAAATGATAACTGTATTTGACTTATTAAATCTATTTTGTATTTGGAATATTATATATTAAGAATAAATTCCTTGCTAATATGCTATTTAAAGTTATAAACATACACAAATTATTAGATGTAGATATTGTTGAAGTTGACACTTTCATTTTTCCTAATTTTAAGTTGATCCTATATACATTTTATTCAACAAGGAAATCAAAATTCATTTTCTCAATTACTTGGTACATGTCAAAAGAACTACGAGGCATAAAACATTTGGGTATTTGTTGGATCATACTGGGTAATCTTTCATGAGGGCCACCTACATGCTAAGTACTGTTCTAGATCCACTGTGTTTTCTGAAGCACATGCGCTCTGTGGGGTAGTCATTTTACAGATGAGGAAACTGAGGTGTAGAGGGTGAAGTGACACTGTCATCACTAAGGAGTTTCCTTGAACCCAGGGAAGTCCTTAACTGCCCCTCTGCTTTACTGCTGTATATTAACATGAGAGTAGTGTGGTCTGGCTCAGTGGGAGAAGCTTTCTGTCCAGGAGGTGGGGTGAACCCCAGCTTTCCATGTCTTGGCCCAGTGATGTGATGTGTCACACCTCCTCGTGCTTCAGTTTTCTCATTTATTTCATGGCATATCACATGTGAATACTTTAGTTTTAGGACTAAATGTGACACCCTCCCCCACAGTGGTTGACCTAATGTGTATTATTATTCATAATATTAAGAGGTCAGATAGTAATCTCAATTATGTTTTATTGCTTTGTTTGAAAACAGTTAATAGAATAAAAGGAATAAAGAGGGTATAGGTAAAGGCATGTTGAATCCTTCCTTAGTTGTTCAAATACTGATTGATTCATGCAGGCCTGGGTCTCTATGCTGTTGGCCATTTGGGCTGCAGGCTGCTTTGTTGTGGTGCCTGTCCTGTGCCTTGTAGGTTGTGCAGATTCCCTGGCCTGTGCCCACTAGCCTGGGTTTTATCGAACAGCAGTGTCTCCAGGCGTTGGCCAGGTGTCCTTGGGAGGCACATCCCCCTTGGCTGCAGACCCCCGTGGAGTCGCATAGGCTTTGCAGGTGCAGATATCCACTGAGGGTTGGCAGGAGGATGCTGCTGCAGAGGTCCAGATGACTTCACGCCTCCTGAGACGCCCTGAGGGGGAGGCTGGCTGTGACTGGTGGGTGTGGCCACATGCCCCAGGGAAGGGGGCCAAGAAGGCACAAGCAGAGTGGAAGGCTGCAGAGAGGCTGAGGCAGGGGTCCAGGTGGGAGCTTGGGATTTACGTGTATGTTTTAGCAACATTAGAAATTACGGAAGGCCTCGGACCTTCATGAGGATTGCAGTGTGGGTCTTAAGCCTGTGACTGCCATATTTAAACATCTGTGATCTGCCTCACTTTGCAGAGGGGTGAGGGTGGTTTGTGGAGGTGAGAGCACTCAGGCTTGGCAGGGGCTTCACTGTGTCCTGGCAGGGATCCCTGTCCCTGCCTGCCCCAGGCAGGCGCACCCTCGGCCTAGCCCTTTCCCCCCAGTGCATCCCTTGTCTCCCACTCACAATTTTGAAGTTTAAAGATTTCCTAAAACCGTGCATCCCCCTAGTGGGTCCAGTGCCGCTACCGTAAGTTTTATAAATGGTAGTGCAGAGCATCCCAGGCCTCTATGGAACAAGGCAGTCAGGGAAACCAGGTGGAATTGCTCCCTTTCCCAGCAAATAAGCTCAGCCCGCTGTTTGGGGTGGGGCTGGGGCTGTTGAGTGAGGTCATCATAAGCACATTCTAATGACATTTTGCTACGGCACTAGGCACAAACAACCAGTTTTAATTGCAGCCTAATGCTAGTATCACAAGTCTCTTAGTGCTCATTGCTTCAGCTGTATGGTAGAGCTCTTTCTTTCTACAAGACGGTGTTGGTAGAATCGTGTGTACCTAAGTGTGTGTGTCTGTGATTTAAACAGCAGGGAAATGGAGCTGACTTTTGAGCCAGCACCAAGGGCTGCTGGAGCGCAGGTCTAGCCCAAGGAGAGGAAAAGGAAAGAGACAGGGAGGCTGCCTGTGCGGCCTGCTCTGTGGAGTTTCATTCTTGTTCATCCCCGTAGCCCTGTCCACAGGCACATTCTTGTCCACAAGCACATTCCCTGTCCACTCTGTTGATCACTTAGATCAATTATAGGCTGCTTTACTTTCCCCGGAAAAAGGAATTTTTCAGTTTGATATTCCACCTTGAGCCTCCTTATCCTTGGTGGAGTGGTCAAAGCATTGTGGGGTCTGTTTGCTTCAGTGGGTATGAATTTTCTGTATTGGAGCCCCGCGGTATTACCAGGGCTGTGCACGGGCTGTGGTGGTTGGTTCTTGAATCGCCAGGTAGCTTAAAATCTCAAGAAATGGATTCACAAGGCCACAGCTGTAATGGGACAAAAGTAGATGTATGGATTAGGTGGGTGCTGTGGATACCTGCAGTGGTCCCAGCTAGGGTAGAACAGGGCTTTAGGAGTGCATGATGTCGAAGGTCACACCTGAAAGGCGAGGAACTGTCAGGCAGGATGCCCTTCCTCCGAGGTTCAGGAAGAATTCTAAGAGGCATTGGTACAAGTGTGAACAAGTTCACGGCAGGAGACAGCATCCCTGGAGCCAGACCCCTCCACTCACCCGCCAGCTCCCTGGGGGTTGCTTCTGTGCACCACAGTTTGCTTCTCTTGGAAATGGAGCCTAAGGTCCATCGCTTCCTCCTAGGTGGGTTCTTGTGGGGATCCGATGAGTTAGCTCCTGTGAAGTCCTAAGAAAAGGTCCAACACTCGGAGGCACTCGGATAGGTCGATGTCATGTGCCGCTCATTCAAGAGGAAGGTTTCCACAAGTGGGGGGGTTCTTTTTGTTTCCTTCCCCCTCCCCTGTCCCATGCTGGGGATCAAACCCAGAGTCTCACATGTGGTAGGCAAGTGCTGCGTCAGTGAGCCACATCCCGAGGCCCAGGAGGAGGGGTTCTTGGGAAGGGTTGGAACAGGTAGCTCCTGCTGTCTCCATCAGTATAAGAAGGACGCATGCGCGCTAGTTCTGCTCTGCTGAGATGTTGAACATACATCTTAGGGAGTTTAGGAAACTAAAGATTTCCCTGACCTCATGCCACCAAAAAGAATTAAGAACATTGGTGTATTATATTTCTAGAATTTTTTTTTTTTTTTTTTTTACCCTTTTAAGCCTTGGTGCATGCAAACCTGACTCCTAGTGGTGGTTCAGAAATGATTTCGTTTCCCGTGGGCTCAGTGTTTGTAAGGGCAGTGCCCTTCACTGCATGCCGCTGCCTGTTGCCCACTGGCTGCTTAGCCTCGCTCCTCATACTGGCAGGCTCTGTTGACTGCTGTGATCACCAGCTCACCAGCGCTGTCACAGTGCATGCTTAGTACTTAACTGTGGTAGTCTACTTAGAATTTCAAATTGGGTTCCTTTTGTTCCTTATTAGCTATCATGGCTCTCCTCGTGTGCTCTACGATATGACGACTGAAAAGAGCTTTAGGTCTTCTTAAATCTGGTTATATT
The DNA here is from genome assembly GCF_001458135.2 of Marmota marmota marmota. NCBI lineage: Eukaryota > Metazoa > Chordata > Mammalia > Rodentia > Sciuridae > Marmota > Marmota marmota. Next base: position 8,396,881 of record NW_025999913.1, read on the forward strand.
TTGATGTGTTTCCCCCATGGTCTGCCTCACCTGGTCTCTATGATGCACATGACAGCAGCTGGTAAAGGATCACAAAGCCATTTTTGGCTTGGCAAGTTCAGGTCCATACATATGAAGTTACGAGCCCAATTTCTGTTGGGCCTAATTTCTGTTGGTTTTGGCTGGAGTTCTTGGAAGCTTTGAATTTGGCCAAGTACTCCCCTTTGTGCATGAAATGAAACCTGTTTGTTTGAATCATGATGACTTCTCAAAGAGTATGAATTTTTTGAGTACTTGGCTCAGGAAAATTTAGACTGGTAATTTTGTGCATTTCAGATTTAATCATAAATATTTGTTTAGAGCTACTTAAACGTGCTAAGAACTGAATACTGTCATTATCTTCTGTGAGCTTATATGTCATGCTGACAGTGAAGACAAATAGAGGATGTGTTCCTGTGTAACATGATGGGGTGGTAAATATATTTCAGAGCTACACATGCTATATATACATATATGTGCACATGCACGTGCTAATTATATAACATGTTATATAATATGCACACCAAATACAATGGAATATAGTGTAGTAGTGTAGTATGTTTATATGTGTGTGTGTGTATTATACACCTTACCATGCACAGGCACATACACAGGAACTGTTTGATTATTTAGGCTAATGGCTTTAACAGTAGATGAATGAACCTCAAGTAATTTATTTTTCCAAAGTAAAACAGTGTATTTTAATTAGCATATTTCGTGATAATGTTTGATAAGTATTAGTTATTTGAAAAATCAATTTAAGGAATGTATCTGTGAGTGTGTGGTTCAGTAGTAAAAAGCCAACTTTTCAGTTAATGATTAAATGTTAATATTATGGATCACACAGTTGACCCTGCATAAGTTTCTGCATTTTTCTTTTGTCATTTTTTATGTTTAATGAAATATATCACACAGTAGTGAAATTAATTTGCATTTAAAATGTGTATCATGCAAAATCAGTAATTTGAAGTAGTTATGTATTTAGTCTATTTATATTTATTGCTGTGAGACTGAAAGATTCGTGAATGTTTCTCACATAAGGTCTTGAATGAGTTTATTCTAGCTATTTATTTGTTGACTGCGCAGAAAAGACTGAGGGTTTTTTGACAGTGTGGTCAAAGCTGAGTTTGTGGAGCATGTCACTTACTGAGGTTGCTTCTCTTGTGCTTGTGAAGGTCAGTTCTCCCTTACTTCTGGGTAGCCTTGGAGGAGGGAGTGCTGAGGACTCACTGCGTTCACCTGTGCACCTGCCTCAGCATTCTTGACTCACCTGTGTCTGTGCTGAGCAGCCCCTCCCTGGTCTCTGCCCTTGGGGTTTAGGACAGGCTCCTACAGAGAGCTCTGGCAGGGAGGTGGAGGGCAGGGGGTTTGGGACAGAGCACCTGTCCAGGGGCCTCAAAGCCCTCCAGGAGGCTCCAGGACCTGTGAAATGTTAGGATGCAGTGGTGTATTTTGGTTGGAATTCCTCAGATAAAAATCATGTGCTGCCTGAAAAGGTGGACTTAGCGGTCCCCGCCCCACTTGCTGAGGCTTTCACATCCTGGTCATTTCTGAGTCCTGCAGCCAGGGGCATCCTGTGGAAGGAATGCAAATCAGGCTATTTTGAGATGGAAGAACAGACACTTAGAGTCTTTAGATTAGCATTTTAATTAAATTAAGGAATGTAAGGGTAAAGAATAAGGTTTTGCAATATTTTTAGTTGTATTATTGCCAATTAGTAAATATTTAAGAACCCTTAATTTGGAAGAAGGAAACAGGCATCAAATAATTTGGAAACATGAAATCATGTACAATTTAAGTGAGAATATTGGGAAGAGTCAGAGTATGTGTATGTATTCATGTGCGTGCATACACATGTATGTAAAGCCCTGTCTGTATGCATAAATACATGTATGTAATATATGAATTTTCAAGCCTATAAGTGAGCACTTGTAGGGAATGGAAGCATCAGGTTTTTCTATATTTGGTTATATATATTTATCCATGTAAACCATTACCTGTACTTAAATGAGTAATATATTTTCTATAATATAAAAATTTATGCACTTAATCTTTTAAAAAAATTAATGATGACAGAAGTATATGTAATAAAAAATAGTATTCCCTCTTTCTTGCCTCTGCTCTTTACCCTCATATATAGCCATAATAATTTTTTACTGTTTTTTCAGAAATATTAATATACATATGATGGTGTCATTCTTTAAAGTATGTACACATGTATGCAAAAAGTGAATTATATAGTATGTAGTGATCTGAACCTCTTACTATTTTAAAAATTTAGGCTCCTCATATTCCAAAAGGTTATTACCCAAATCCCTGAAGTTTCGAGCTTCACTTGAAGGTGCAAGCCACACAAGTAGGGGGAGAACGCTGACTTGGGGGCTTTTTCAGTAGGCTGCTTCTTGGTGTGTGCCAGCTCAGGGATGCTCTGTGAGTCCTGAGGCCTGGCCTTCTGTGGTGAGGGTTCAGGGGTACCAGGCCTTCAGCGGGCCAGCCTGACCGGCAGGACCTGCGGTCTTCAGTGCCGACACCTGTGGTTTCGCTGTGGCCTGGCAGCTTCCTGTGGCCTCTCTCCCTTGGGTTCCTTGGGGTCTGACCGTCTGCACGTGCTGTGTGGATGACACCCAGGAGAGCCAGAGATTTGAGGGCTGTTTGCAGACATTCCTTTGGTGGAGCTCCTCTTTCCTGGGATTTCTCCCTTCAGTTCCCAGACTCCAGCTCTGTCTCCTCAGCCCTGGAACCTCTGCTTCCAGCTGAGTGGGCGTCTCCATGGACTGGCATCTGCCCTTAGGGAAGGCCATTTAATGTGGTCTCACCTTCTTTGCTTCTCCTCCTCCAAAGGGTCAAGGCATCACTTTCTGCTGTTTTCAATCGTCATTTCGCATGTTCACATTTTTGTGGAGTTTACTCTTAATGGTAGGAGTGTCTGTGCCACAGTAAGTCATTATGCCACTACCAGAAGCCTGGTGTTAAATGAGCAGATGCTAAATTCTCAGGAAGCCATCGCAGTCCAGGTTTCATAATGACGACAGCCCTCTATGAGACTCTGGCAGGTGGAAAGTACGACAGTCCTTTTGGTACCTGGGTCGTGAGTCTGGCCGTCCTCCCTAGGCTGGCGGTGACTGTAGGTCGCCCAGGGAGATCCCCCCGCCCAGCTGCCAGAGCAGCAGCACGGTGGAGGAGCGGGCTGTGCGCTGAGCCTGCTCGGTGGCCCTCTTCTTGGCCTGACACATTACGAGTGCTCACGTGTTGTCGCGTTTTATTGGATGAGTGCGTTTCCATCGCCAGGAGCCTGGTTCTGGAGCGGGATGCGCTGCCCCCCTGCACTGTTGAGCTGGAGCCGTGCCCGTCGGGGGTTCGCGGGATGGCGTGAGCTGCGCTGTGCCAGGCCATGCCTGCACCGGGAGGTCAGGAGTATTTTCTTCTGTACCCCCTTCCACTCCTAAAGAATTGTTGATATAATCAGACTGGTAAATTAAGAAAAGGGACAGGTTGTTTATGTCTGTTACCTATTTTTTCCCTTCTTTTTTTAAAAAATATTTTTATTAGATTTTGATGCATCTGTATTTTATTTACTTATTTATATGCGGTGCTGAGAATCGAACCCAGTTTCTCATGCGTGCTAGGCAAGCGCTCTACAGCTGAGCCACAACCCCAGCCCTTCCTTTCTTTTTTCATGTGGTGAAATAATAATAATTTGTGCTAGCAAGAGATGTATTGTTTGGGGAGAAATTTGACAACTAAAAAAATGAAAATGAGCAAAAAAATTAATGTGCAGTAGCACCTGGAAAATGTACCTTGAAATGTTCATTCAAAACACAAAAGAACGACAGTTCGTATCTGCATCAGAGGTTCTTGACCAGAGTGTAGGGTCTCCATAGATTGCTGCTGTGGTCCCTGATGTCAAATGCAGGTGTGTGTGTTGGAGGGAGGAAGGGAGACTGTACCTTCCTCAGGGTCGAGTGAAGACACTAGCAGCAGTGATTTGTGTATCCTCTTGTGCACACATGCATTTGTGTATTTTGACACAAATGGGAGTATACCATATACATTTTTCTGCTCCTTACGTTTTGCTTTTTTTTTTTTTTTGAACTTTGTATCTTGGAAAGATTTCCAGTCTTCAAGGGTCTCAGTGTCCCTTCCCCTGACCTCATGCCACCAAAAAGAATTAAGAACATTGGTGTATTATATTTCTAGAATTTTTTTTTTTTTTTTTTTTTTTTACCGTTTTAAGCCTTGGTGCATGCAAACCTGACTCCTAGTGGTGGTTCAGAAATGATTTCGTTTCCCGTGGGCTCGGTGTTTGTAAGGGCAGTGCCCTTCACTGCATGCCGCTGCCTGTTGCCCACTGGCTGCTTAGCCTCGCTCCTCATACTGGCAGGCTCTGTTGACTGCTGTGATCACCAGCTCACCAGCGCTGTCACAGTGCATGCTTAGTACTTAACTGTGGTAGTCTACTTAGAATTTCAAATTGGGTTCCTTTTGTTTCTTTTTTAAAGCTTTTGATTATGGAAGTCCTTACAGAATTACAAAATAGAGTCTAAGTAACGAACCTCTTCCTCCTCTTGTCTGGCTTCTCTGATCGACACCTCAGGGCCACTTGTGTCTCTAGTGCTGGTTTTGAACCTCAGGTGCATCATTTCATTCCTACATTTTCCTTACGCAAGCTCCATGAGATAAGGAATAATCCCAATACCTTCATGAACCTCCCACCCCTCAAAAAGAACTTCTTAATATGGTCAGTGTCCTGTCAGTATTTAAATTTCTATTTGTCTTCAAATAGTTTTTTTTAACATTTTGTTAGAGGTAGGATAAAGAAACTGTGTATTTTATAAATTGATATATTATTAAAGTTTTTGATATTTATGAACACTTTCCAATTCTTTCCTTGTGTCTTTTATTAGAGAGACTGGATTAGGATATAGACTTTCACTGTTGGTCCATTTTTAAATGTTAACTGCATAAATATATTTTATTAAGAATTATTACTAGTTGCTTCCAAGTTTTTAGATATTCTTAGGTATCACAAATTAGATTTAGACACATGTGATGCCCAGCATATCTCTGTTTATGTCTTTGACTTGTATGGGTCACTAGTCAAACATGTTTGTAAATTTAAAATATATGATGCTCTTTGAAATAAAAATTCACAAGAAGAAATAATTAGAAATATGACAAAATTACTTTAAAGACAACTCTGAGAGATGCTTTGTTTCTACCACTGTAGCAGAGTACCTAGGATGATGGGACGTTTGTCAAGAATGAAAACTGATTTTCCAGTTCTGGAGGCTGGGAAGTCCTCACCAATGTGCTGACATTGGTTGAGGGCCTTTTTGCTTCATGGCAACATGGCAAAAGTTTGAAGAGCAAGAGTTTTGGGACAGCCTGTCTCCCTCAGGCGGAAGAGCAGAACAGAGCAAACCCCCGTGTGTAGGACCTTTTCATAGCACCATTCTTTAATGCAGTGGGTCCCTCATGACCTAAACTCCGCCCATTAGGTGTCACCTCTCAGTGTTCTTCCACTGGGGTTTACGTTTTCAACACAGATTTCGGAGGGGACAAAAGTCCAGCCATAGTAGATGCTCATACCAGTGTAGTAGATAATGAACATATTGTGTCTGCTAAAGTTGTGGTAGCAACTCAAGGAGGAGAATACCTTGTTTTTTAATTAGAATGTAATCAATTGAGTGGTGTCATAGGGAGAAAGCCTTTTGAGCATCTCTCTGATGTGAGCATAGAGGACCAATAGTGAAAGTTTAAACTCTAGGTTTAAACTTTCTGCAGTGGTAAAGCTTGCGGAAGGGGTGGTGTATCAACAGGGAGGCCAGGGCTGGAATGCCTTAAGCTACAATATTCAGAGCCCCAGGAGGAGCTCAGAAGTTTCTCTTACTGACATCAAGTTTTCTTCCTGTGTAAGTTTTCTGAAACATTGTTACATGCAGTTGAGTTCCAATTACAAATAGATCATGTATCAAAATTCACTTTCAAACCAGTGACTTGGCATTGGAGCACATAACCCTTGGAAGTAAAGTGTTCTGTTTGATTAGATTCCAGTCTGCACCACAAAAGGTATTTAATTTTCAGGGTACCTGGCTTTAGTGACTGGTAATATGGAGTTCCCCTGCTGAGGTCATGTCTGGTGACAGTGCCATTGTGTGAGACAGGGACAGCTTGTTCACTGTTACAGCTCTTGTGACCCGGAGACTGGGCAGATGCTTGGAACTGCCTGCTCACATCCCCTTTCCTGGGATGGCACAGGGAAGCAGAGCTCCTGAAGGCGTCCGCTCTGCGCATGTGCCAGAGTGAGAGAGGGAAGAGGGCCTGGCACAGTGGCCATGGGCCCGGCGGTGGCTGGCTGGGAAGGTCCTCTTAGCTTAGTGGGTCTGTAATAGAAAACTGAAACCTCTGGCACTTTATTCCACTGGAGTCCTGGGAGCGATGAAGTGGCTTCCCTGTCCACTTCTTCCTGCCCCTGAGCAGCCCTCTGCGTACTGCCCACCAGGGTGGGGGTGGGCAGCTGTTTCCACCTGCTTTTCTTCTCTCACATTTCTGATCTTCATCACCCTCTGCTCTTCACTTCTTAGAGACTTTGGATTTGTTCATGTAGTGATGGGAGATCAGGGAAAGTGGGGTCCGTTGGGGGTACAGGGCTGTGTCTTGCTTGCTGTTGTGTCCCCCACAGAGAATTGCCGATTCTGAAAAGGATTACAAAAGAAGGAGACATTGTTGAGCTAAAAGGTGGTGAAGAGGTGCACATATGTCAAGTTTATGGGGTGGTTGCTGTAAACATTAAGCTTCCAGCCCGACAGCGGTGCACTTCTTCCCACTCTCCGTAGAGCAGGGTGTGAAGACATTTGCGGAGCGTGGACTTGGCTGGAGAGCACAGCCACTGACGTGAGTTCAGAGCTGGTCTGTGTGTGAGGACTCGCCAGTGTGGTGTCTGGGGTACTTGGTCTGCGTTATCAGACCTGGGACACCGTTCTCGTTCTCTGTTTCTCTTGCTTGGATCCTCTGCCCCAATCTGTGGCCCCGGTGCTAGTGGACAAACCTAAACTTAGAGTAGATCTTGTTCCAGCAGAACCAGAAAACTGAAATATCCAAGTAAGATTTACCCCAGCGTGTAGCAGAGCTGACTGATTTAAGACTTTTTTCTTGCATTTTATACATCCCTGTTCCTATGGGGAGTGAGTGACTGGGGCTCTGGGGGGACGGGGCAGGGTATTCCTAACCCAGCAGAGAAGCACGAGTGTGACCACTCAGCCAGAGCTCACCATGCATAGTGCCTATATTCCGCCCCCCCCCCAGGTAACCGAATCTTATATTGTTGTTGTTAAGAGGACCTTTTAACATTTATTAGAGGATTTGCTGGTTGGGGGGCGGGTAGATGGCCAGCCTGAGAAGCTGGCACACACACGGTGAGGGGGTTTTATTCTTTGAGGTCCACACTTCCTGGATCTCTCCAGCCGTATCTGGATGTCTACATCCTTGGCCCAGAATTCAGGTGTGTGCTTGGGTGTCCGTGAGCAGGTCAGTGTACAGGGGCACCGCATGTGGATGTGTGTGCCTTACTGGGCTTGTGGCCTGAGTTCAGTGGACCCAGGCCGTTAGCCTCTCAGGGTAGGAACGCTCTGTCTTCCTGCTCCTTCCTCTCCCAGTGTAGTTACCATGACTACCTCCTTCCATTCACTGCATCGTGATTGGGAGAGGAAACAGGTCTTGTCCTACTCTAATATTATGTCTAATGCCCAGAGGGCAAAGTGTTTTGTTGTATTAAAAAACTATATTAGAAACATGTATTGGAAAGCATCTGTTTTCAGCTCCTGTACATAGTAGTTCATTATGTTCAAATAGTTTTTGTATTTTCAGACATTGAATTTTCAGCTAGAAAATTACTTTCTGGCTTAGAGCTGATGTTAGTTATAATCATTAGCTCCATTTTTTGGCACAATAATTATTAAGAATATATGCATTGGTTTTGCATTTTAGAAGTGTAATTTATTTGGCCATCCTTACCATGAAGTGTGCCTTGAACTTTCCCTCCCTTATCTTCCTTAGCATCCACTGACATCAGCAGCAGCTCTGATAAGGCACACCGATGATGTTGCTGTGGCTGCCCCTGGCGCTTGATAAAATGTGGCTTCGAGAGCTGGCTGATAAGACTTTTTTTCTTGCATTTTATATAATTTTGAATCTTGACCTGATAAAATCTGTAATTTAGAGAACATTGCTTCTCAAGGTTGGCTGCATGTTGGAATCACCTGGGAAACTTTAAAATGCTGATTTAATTGGTATGGGTTGTGGCATCAGTGTCAAGATTTTTAGCCAGCTCTCATACTCAGTGACTAAATGTGCAGCACGTTTTGGTTCTGCCCGCTTAGGGCTGTCTGGAGGGTTGTCAAGCCCAGAGCTGGAGTAGTAGGACCTGAGACGTCTGCCCTGAGCTGAGTTGCTTTGCGGCTGTCTAGGGAGCTTTCTGACCTTGAGTTGAGTTTGCCTCCCCCAGAGCTTCCGGGGGCCCTAAAACAACATGCGGTTCACGGAAGAAGACTCTGGGGAGTCACGCTTTTTTACAGAGGAAATGAGTGCTCCCCCAACAGCCAGCTGTCTTCACAGGGTCCTCCCGGTGGCACCTCACTGGAGCCTCACCCCCTGTTCACGGTGCAGTGAGAGGAGCCTGCCGGTTCCCAGCTCCACGGACGAGGCCGACTGGGGCTTCCGAGTGAGCCGGGGGCTGCTGTCTGTGTATGGATGATTGTATGTGTTACTGAGGGACAGGAAGTCGGTGGAAGCCTCAGGAGAGGTTCACTGTACCGCGCTCTGTGTATGTCTGGTACATCTTACTGTTTTCAGGGTTGATGTCCAGGGGTTCTCTGTAAATAAGCAGCTTTGCATTCTGAAAGCATAATGGAGCTCATGTCTGCTTTCTTTTTGAACTATTTCAGGTTTTTCTCAGGATCATGATGGAAACATGATTTGTGAACAGTGTAGCTGATCTCTTCAGGCAGCCGGCCATGAAAGTGCAGCATTGCAAGGACAGGCTTTGCTCATGTCCAGTTCAGCTCTGCTCCACCCTGCTTTACCCATCGCCACTCTGGGTCTTTTGAAAACCCTTGAGCCCTTTGCTAGAAATTGATCATCCCCTCCCGCCCCCTAGATCTCTGGGGCCTGCAGAGGCTGCCAGCACCCCTCCTGCTCAGCCACCTGCTCTGGGACCCACATCTCCTTTGTCCCTCCCTTCCTAGCTGTCCTGTGTATTTGTTCAGTCACATGAACGACTCTCCAACAGCTTCATCTCACTGATGTCCTTCTTCCAGGAAAAACCCAAACTCACAGCCTTTCTCCCTTGCCTCCTCCAGGTCGCTGAGCATTATTGGAATAAGTGACACTATTGTGCAGGTTGGGGCCACCAAAACTTCACAGATTCTACGTTCAGAGATCCCCCAGTGCTGGGCCCAGTGCTCTTACTGGTCTCAGCATGGACCGCTGCCTCTGTGTTCTGTCTGCAGTGCTCCTTTTCCTCCGTGGACACCCAGCTCTCCTCTCAGCACAGCTAGCCCCCCATCCTGCCTTCCCTAGCAGGCTTCCCCCGCCTGTCCCTGGCCCCAGAACAGCCGGGGACACTCCCTCATTTAGCAGCCCTCTGCTGGACTCCTGCTGCTGTCCTCTGCCTTCTCCAGAAACTTGCCCCGCCATTCCTCAGTCTCTCCTGATCTCTACTCTCCTTGATTTCTCCCTCGGGCCTGTGAACGTCACGGGCGACAGGACACACCAAGCAGTCTTCCCTCCATCCCTGTGTTCCCTCTGCCCCCCACTTTTCTCTCTTGCTCAGTGCTTTGAAAGATGGTTTGCTTTCTCTCTTTTCTTCCCTACTGTTAGTCCCTCGCTTCCTTGGCTGCTGCCCTGCAACCTCCCCAGCCCCCCACTTGCTTTAGGAAGCATCCCCAGTGGCCTCTTCAGTTGGTGAATCTTTTGGTCCTACTTATTTGCATCATCTACTGATTAGACATTGAAATCCTCTTTTGGCCCAAATCCTTTCTGGCTCTCCAATTTTTCCTCGCCATTCCTTTTTTTCCTGTCTCCACGCCCCCCCCCACACACCGCCCCTTAGCATGTTGGGGCTGCCTCCCATTCCACCAGCAATTATTGGCTGAAGAGAGGCTTTCAAAGCTTTTAAAATTAATGCAGGCTGGTACACAGTTCTTATAGTGACCGATTCAGTAGGTATGCTAGAATCCTACACTGTAATGGTTCTGTAATAGTCTACACATGGAGGCACCATATTTAACCGTTTCCTAAATATTTGTATGTCCAACAAATATTCACTGAGTACTTTTTATATCCCAGGTGCTGCTGGTCAGTTTTCCTCCCATCGTAAAATGCATTGTGGTGAATACTGCTTGTTCCTCTCCTTTCATTGCTTCAGTATAAGTTTCTAAAAGGTGAATTACTAGTAGAGAGTAGAGGTGGTTTTCAAAGATCTTAATGCCTTTAGTCAGATAATTTCAGAGAAGAGTCAAAAGTTTGCTTCCACCAACTCTCTGGCTTGGGTTTTACTGCCAGTGATGTGAGAATGAGGTTCCCAATTCTTTGCCTTGGGACCTGCTTCCTCCAGATTATGTATCCAAACACTTTGAGTTCCCAACAGACTCTGTTTCCTGCCTCTGAATTTCTTTTCTTTTTTTATTTGTTATTTCTAGCTGTACATAACAGTAGAATGTATTTTAACATATCGCACATGTAAAGAGTATAACTTCCCATTCTTCTGGGTGTACATGATGTGGAATTACATTAGTCTTGTAATCATGTATGCACATAGGAAAATAATATCCCATTCATTCTACTATCTTTCCTATTCCCATTTCCTCTCCCTTCCCTTCATTCGCCTTTGTCTAATCCAAAAATACTTCTTTCCCCCACCCCCTTTTTGTGAGTTAGCATCCACATGTCAGGGAGACCCTTTGGCCTTTGATTTTGGGGGGGATTGGCTTATTTCACTTAGCAGGATATTCTCTAGTTCCATCATTTACCAGCAAATACCATAATTTCATTCTTTGTAGCTGAGTAACATTTCATTGTGTTTATATACACCACATTTTTTTTTAATCTTTTCATCTGTTGAAGGGCACCTAGGCTGGTTCCATAGTTTAGCTATTGCAAGTTGAGCTGCTGTGAACATTGATGTGGCTGTGTCACTATAGTATGCTGATTTTAAGTCCTTTGAGTCTAGACCTCGGAGTGGGATAGCTGGGTCAAATGGTGGTTCCATTCCAAGTTTTCTGAGGAATCTCCATACTGCTTTCCAGAGTGGTTGTACGCATTTGCAATCCGACGAGCAATGTACCTTTTTCCCCTGACATTCTCACCAGCACTTATTGTTACTTGTATTCTTGGTAATTGCCATTCTGACTGGAGTGAGATGAACTCTCAATGTAGTTTTAGTTTGCATTTCTCGAACTGCTACAGATGGTGAAATTTTTTCATATATTTGTTGACCCCTTATATTGCTTCTTCTGTGAAGTGCCTATTCAGTTATTTGCCTATTTATTAATTGGGTTATTTATTTATTTATTTATTTTGGTGTGAAGTTATTTGAGTTCTTTATATATCCTGGAGATTAATGCTCTGAGGTGCAGGTGGCAAAGATTTTCTCCCATTCTGTTGGCTCTCTTTTCACATTCTGGATTGTTTCCCTTGCTGTGAAGAAGCTTGTTGGTTGGATTCCATCCCATTTGTTGATTCTTGATTTTACTTATTGCACTTAGGAGTCTTGTTGAGGAAGTCAGGTCCTAAGCCGACATGGTGGAGGTTTGGGCCTCCTTTTTTTCCTATTAGGCGCAGTGTCTCTGTTCTCATGCCTGAGTCTTTGATCTACTTTAGAGTTGAGTTGTGTGCATTTTGCTACAGATGGATTTCTGGTTTTCTCAGCACCATTTGTTGAAGAGGCTGTCATTTCTTCATTGTATGTTTTCTGCCTCTGCATTTCTGATCCTAATGTTCCTCCTCCTGAATGCTTGTCACCTTGCAGATGGAGTCACAGTTGACCACACAGGTGAGGTTTGCTGTTCTGAGGTCCTGTACCCAGGACTGCTCACCTGCAGGTGTCTTTAGGGCTGCCCCTGGGGCCTGTTTTATATATTCGGAACTGAATCAATCATGGGTCACAGGTAAATCCTTTATCTCCAGTGCTTGGTAACAAGAAATGTTTCAGATACTGGAGTTTTTTTTTTTTTTTTAATTTAAAAATATTTGTATCAAATTTATAGGTTGATCATCCCTAAACTGAAAATCCAAAACTCAAAACTTGATTTTTGATCACCGAAGTTTGAGATTTTAGGGTGTTTTACATGTTCAAACCAGTGATGCTCAACCTGTGGTATTCTTATGTTTTAGAAATTATCCTGTAGTTTTTCATATGATCTGGAAATTTGGAATTTAGGATATGTAGCCAACATTTTTAAAAGATTTTGAGTTTAAATAATATTTCCTTTTTATATTAATAGGTATTCAATAAATGTTTTTTAGTAATTATAGAAAATACAAATGGTGAGATGAAAGTATCTAGTGATGTCCTGCCCTCAGATATGCCTTTATGTTCTGGCCTTTTCTCTCATATATCTCTGAGCATGTATCGTGTGTGTGTGTGTGTGTGTGTGTGTGTGTCTCCCCATCTGTACATCAGTACACATTTGTCTCTGTGGCACAACATGTTTAAAATTATGCCCTTTCAAGTGTACTATGCCTTGAGCATTTTCCCCTCAATGAGTAATTTTAAAAAGCACTTAACGGTGGCTAAATAATACTGTATTGTGTGGGAGTATTTAATTATTTATTTTGCCGGTCCCTGGTTTTAATGTTTCCTTTATATTTTGTTATCAAAGATGCTGCAGTGAATATTGCAGTAGTAATTCGTTTATTAGATCACCTAGTGATCAAGGTATTGGGCCCTCTGAATAAGATACGGTTCAGGGAGGGAAGGTGCCCTGGAGTGGAAGAACACCAGGGTGGTCCAGGGCTCGGGAGTGGGTGAGGCCGGGCTTCCCAGAGGAGCAGGGAATGACAACATGGGATTGGTTCCTTCCTTTGTTTGGGGTGTTGATTAGAATAATATTTGGCTAATATAATGAAGAATATTCGTTTCTATTCAACATTGAGATTTTGTCCTCCAAACACTAACGATAGAAGTGATTTAATCAAGTACATTTGGGACATTTAAGTCACTCCCTTTCCCTATTGCTGTTAACAAATTTAATACAGGTTGAACATCTCTAATCCAGAAATCCAGAATCTGAAGCTTTTTAAGTGCAGACATGGTTCCACAGATGGAAAATTCCATGTTTGGATCATATGATGAGTCTCTGTCATAATGGTTACACACTAAAAATGACCTTCAGCCTGTGTGTCCGCATATGTGAAACAAATGAATTTGGTGTTTAGAGGTGGGTCACAGTCCCAAGGCATCTCATTATGTATATGAAAATATTCCAAAATCTGGAAGCATCTGAAATCCCAAACAGTTGTGGTTCCAAGCATTGGGACAGGGACTGCTCTACCTATAACTTGCTTCTGAATATTGAAACATCTTTGCACTTTTATTTTAGACCCTACTTGGCCATGATTTCCTCAACTGTGAATGTCTTCCATATAGATGGTTAGGTCCATGTTCATTGAGACATGACTGTATTGCTGGTTTTCTGCCACCTGGGTCTCATTTGGCCATCAGAGTCATGCCTGTCATCTGACAGTGATTCAGATCACCTTCCTGCATCCTGTGTTGGGGAACAATTGAGAAGGTGTTTTATTCTTTAGATGTGGAAAAATCCAGCAGTAAGACCTGTCTGGGCCTGGAACCTTGAAAAAAGCCACTTCTGTGTTACTTTGGTAATTTTCTCCATGTCATTCATGATGGTTACCCTGGCCAGGTTTTCCTCTTCCTGGACTAATTTGGGTAATTATGTTTTTCTAGAATTTTTACTTGGTTCTTCACATTTTTCAGATTCCTTAGCACAGAGTTGAGTTTCAGTTTTTTACTTATGTCATGCAGCATTTTCAACTTGAAATATTGCTAGTCTGCGTGCCTTTTTCCAGTATGATTGTAGTGTGCCGTCTTCCCTGAAGACAGGCGGCCCCCATGTGGAACCTGCAGGTTGACCTGTTGATTCAGTAGAGAAGACGGGGCGTGATCTTCACGTGGAAGAGCAGTGCACATGGTTATAAGTACTGGGTTCAGTTTTAGCATCATGCCCTTGTCGTCTGTTCAGTGCTGTTGAAATAGCTCCGCAGTCAGCAGTGAGGGTGGGACCTCGTGCTGACGTACCCTGAGAGGAGGTAGGAGTCAGCTTTATTCATGGTAAAAATAGTGCAGCCACACACGCTGAGCTTTCTTCAAGCAGGTGGCCCCTCTGAGCAAGCAGAGGTGCCTTTTACAGTTCATGAGGTTCTACATCATAGCAGTGAGTTTGTGTTTTAGGGCTGGGCGCAGGGGGCAGGCTGCAGAGCGGGGTTCAGTGTGGTGGGGGGCAAGCTGACAGTATCAAGTGGCAGTGATTTAAATCTTTCCTAGAGCAAACCTTGAGTTTATTTCTGAATGTGGAACTCCTTGTGAGTTTGTTACCCATCACAGTGCCTACAGGGAGGGCGTGTTGGGGACACCTGGAAATCTGAGGCTCATCTCCCACCTCACTCCCTCCAGCCTGCACACAGGGCCTAGAGTGAGCGATGGACTGCTGAGACATGTCACCTCTAGGGAAGGCAAAGCCAAGACATGTGCTGGAACTGCTGCTTGCATTCTGTGCTCCGGGCTGTAGGTCTACAGGCCAGCGGTGCGCGCTGGAGCTAGGGGAGTTGGTCAGGGCATTGTTTTGTATTTTTAATAGGCAAGAGAGAGTAGGCTGTGGGTAAGTTTGTGTCCAAGTGACATACACACATAATCTGTGTATGTGTGGGTAACAAGTTGGGATATAAAAATATATTTCTTGGTCATAGTGAAAAAAACTCAATACATAGTACTTTAAATGTCAGTAAGTTACCTTGTGTGGACCAATGAAGAGCATATAATAAATGACCATTTTCTCTGTAATTTTGGAGGTTGTTTTTAAAATACATCAAATTTACCAGGAGAATTATGAAACACAGGTTAAATATAAACAGGACTTTTTATAAAATTGAGGGAAGCAAAAGCTTTTCATAATGGCTGTTAGACGCTCTCTAATTGAAGATTGTGTTTACCTATTGAACTGGAGCTGTAGGTAAAAGCATTGCAGTAGATGCTTATTACACTTAATGCAAGAGATGTTAGAGTCAGTAGTTCAAATGTATATATCATTACTACCGAGGCAAAAAGGTAACTTAATTGAAAATTTGAAAAACAAAATCTAGTATTTTGGGTACAAATGTAAACTGAGGTCATTTTTGTAAGAATTCATGTTAAAGTGCAGACGGATGGTGGCTCTCTCAATATACGGAAGAACGGAGCAGCTGTTTTCCCCCCACCCCCACCGCCCCGCTTTTTTTTTATTGGTGCGTTATAGGTGTACATTAACAACTATTCTTTAAGTATTTCTTAAGTCATGAGGTTTTGTTGCTTTAAACCAAAATTGATTCTATTAATAAAAAGTTGTTTTGTTATATAATATCAAATTATATGTGTATAAAGTCTTGAAAGCACAGTCATTACTGCTGTGATGTATAATATATACACATATATTATTTATGACTCTTCAGTTTAGAAGAACTGCTGGCATAGAAATAATAGTACTTGAGTAGTAAAACTACATTTTTCAATGTTTCTCAAGAACTATATATTTAAATTATATGATTTATTTATTTACAGTTTGGATGTCTACAATGTACTTTGTGTATTTTATTTTTTAAAACAATTGTCCTTGTTCTTTGGTTACTTGTGTTCATATAGTTTCCATTCATACCTTGGCATTTTTTTCTTTGAAATAAAACTGTTGTTGAATACTGGATCCAATTTCTGCCTTGTTTTTGCACCGATTCTTACCTTTATTGACATGTTTTAAACTGGTACATAAAACAAAAATTACATGTCGGTTGTAACATGTTATGTTTCCATACATGTATGCACTGTGTAATATTTAAATCAGGCTAAACATCAGTCTCCTCAAACATTTATTATTTATTTATGCTAAAATCTCAAACTCCTTTGTTCTTTAATGTATCTGTTTCAGTGCAGGGGATGGACTCCAGGGTCTCTCGCAGGCCAAGCGCAGACTGTACTGCTGGACCATTCCAGCCCTTAGTTTCTTCATTTAATGTGTTTGGGCTTTTTCTAGGATTATTTCCAATTTCAGTTCATCATTTCAGGAGGAATAACTGCAGTGTGTGAATCAGAAATGCTGTCCTGCTCCCGAAGGTTGTGTGTGCCCCTCTCCGCTTGTATTGCGAATCAGATAATTAGCAGGAAGCAAATAGGAGGTGCCATGAGGGATGCATTTATAAGAAAGAAAAATTAGGTATTTATTTTAACTTTTGCTGGGATATAATGTCTCCTACTGCAAATGAGCTTTTCCCTTCATTCTGCCGCTCCCACTCCGCCTTGTTTGGACCAGTGTGCAATGGAGGAAAGTTTGATCAGCAGATTGGAGTTTTGTGAATTTCTGGCAAGATGGAGAAAGAAGCAGGCAGGCCCAGGTGGAGTGGGTGCCTTTGTTTAGAGTGGGTGCCACATGGGTGGCCAGTTGTAATGGGCTTAGCACTGGAGACCTGTCTGGGCTGGTGTGTGCAGAGGCAGAGGCTGATTATCTACATGGATGAAGGAATAATTTGAGAGCATTTATCTAAGCCATTATTTCATGGGCTATCTAAAATGTTATGTAATTATTGGTACTGTGTTCACTTCAGTTCTTAGTTCAATTTGGAATGGTTACTGTTATCATCAAATAGGATCAACTGTATAAAATTCAAATTAGTTGTCATCGAAGTAGAACTTGGTCATATTTATCAAATCCAGTTGTGCTCATAGCTTCTTCATCCATTCTTGTGATCATGGTTATTATTTCCCCCTGCAATGCTGGTGATGGACCCCCGGCGCCTCATGCATGTTGGGCAGGCACCCCGCCGCTGGCCACCTCTGCAGTTTTCTCCCCTCCCACTCTGGCGGCAACACTCCCAGTGCTCTTACTGCTTTAGGTTGCACCTGTCTTTCAAACCTGTTTGCATATACATCAGTGCTGTAATCCATTTTATGTAGCATCTCTTTAATGCGGTGTTTTCCCTCACACTTGGTAGGCACTCTGAGTTATCTTCAAGGGACAGGCATTATTCTGTCATGCTACTCTTCAGCTCATCATTTCCTCTGTTTTTCCATCTGCTCTGTCTTCCATGTTTATATTTACCATTGAGCTATCTGATTAGTCCTTTTTCTGAAACTGGGTACTTTAAAGAAAAGAAGTTTAGTTAGCTCATGGTTTTGAAGTCTGAACGTCCAAATAGCATGGTGCTGGCTCTGGCAAGGACCCTTTTGGCTGCATCACCTCATGGTGGATGGCACTGAGGTTGAATCGCGTGGAAGAGGGGGAGCTCCCCTGCAAGGCAGGAAGTGAAAGGGCTGGGAAGGGCCGGTCCTGTTCATTTTTATCAGCTCTCTTGCAAGAACAATCTCAGGGTCCCAGGAGAACTACCTTAATGCCTCCTGAGGGTAACGGACCTGTGGTACTCACTTTCCGTTACTGCAACAAAATTCCCGAGAATAACAACTTAAGAAAGGTTTCTTGGGTTTATGGTTCCAGAAGTCGCAGTCCTGCTCATCTGCTTCCTGAAGGGCTTGGGCGCGGGTGGGGACGCTTACTCATGGCACCCAGGAAGCAGGGGGAGGAAGACTGAGGAGGGGACTAGGGACAAGTGTGCTCTTCCAGTGCACACCCCAGTGAAGTCCTCCTCCGCGAGGCCTCAGCACCTCTGGTTTCCACCCCTTCTCACTGGTGCCTACCGCGCAGATCCTCCGGGGTTGAGCCATTGATGTGTTCCGAGCCTGTGGGATCCAGTCACTCCCCAAGTCCCCACCTCTGAACACTGCTGCATCGGGGACCAAATCTTCAGCATATGAGTTTGAAAGGATTTGTATGTATCCAGACTGCCACAGTCCCACAGTCCCAGGGGCCTAAGGACCCTGACCCCTTTCCCCAGTGACCCTGCTCCTTAAAGAGTTTAGCACCTCTTAACACTGCCACTTTGAGGACCAGGCTTACCACATCTAACCAGCACCACCTGTGAACTTGGCTTAGTCTCCTTTCTAACCTTGTTAGCCTTTACTGTTTCTTTAAAAATATCCCTGTTGGGCACTTCACATGTCAGGGAAATATTTTTTAGATACTTTTGTTAGGCAGCAAAGCACGTTCTACCTATTGTTGATTACTCAAAGGGCACTACTTGTTTGCATTATGAAAACATTAATAGGAAATTTTCCTCCTGACTAAGTAATTATTAAAATTATAAATACAGATTTAAAGTAGAATATGCCCGACAGTTTATGGACATTTATTTCATAAATAGATTCATTCAACAAATATATATTTTGTTTCTGGCATTGCTTATAAGTGGTATGCTTTTTTTTTTTTTTACTGTATTCTTTATTTACAGTGGTTAATTGATCTATAAAAGTGTATTTTTTTTTCCCCTCAGACAAAATTGAAGAAGCACAAAAAGAACTTAATGGGGCAGAAGTTTCAAAAAAAGGTAAGTCAAAACCTGTTTCTGTGGACTTTGTTCTTATGGAGATGCCCGTGTGATACCTTATCATTGCAGTCTTACTAAGTCAGTCAGTATGAATGTATCACAGAATTAGCAGTGCCATTTAGTGGTGGGTACCTAGTATTCTGTGGACTTTGCTGTACGATAGCGAGACGTGTATTCTGAACTATTGGCATAGGCTGATGTGTTGGCTGGTGGGAATGTGGGAGACTCTTGCAGCTCTTTTGAAAGTCCTCTTTCTGAGATTCTCCTCTAGTAGTGGAAGTACAGTACCATAGGCCTGGATGCTTGCTTGCATGTGTGAACATGTGGGTGTGCAGGGGATGTGCAAATACATGCTCAGGCAGTAACAAGGGTGTGTGTGCATGCATGTGTGTGCATGTTCTGGTGTTGGCACGTCTGATGGCAAATTACAAATACAGCAGTTTCCTTCCAAATGTAGTAAGGAATAGTATTAATTCCTTTTAACAACAGGAGGAAAAAAATCCTTGAGTAACAGAAGTATTGAGGTTTCTCAGATCTTTTCTCTCTGAGTTACCTATTTTTCTTATAGAATATTCGCTTCTTCTATAAAAGGATATATTATAAAAACATGGAGTCATTTTTGTTTTTAGATTATGAGTCATTTTGTTTTTAGATTTAGAGTCATCTGTGATAGATCCCTTTTTCTTAAAGTTTTTCTTTTTTTTAGTTGTAGATGGACACAATACCTTTATTTAATTAATTTGTTTTTATGTGGGTGCTGAGGATCAAACCCAGGATCAAATACATGTGCCTGTGTGTGTTCCTGTGACCACATGTCAGTGTAAATGATTTTATTTTTTAATGACAAGAACCTATGACAGATGAAACAACTTGAATACCAGTCAGGGGAAGAAAAATTCAGTGAATTGTAGCAAATTTCTTTTGGGTGGTACAGTTTAACAAAAATCTTAATTATTTCAATTGATGATGATAACCTATTGTTAAGTAAGAAAAGTAAAATTGTAATGTAGCACATAAAGTATGATCATATTTTTTAAAATTCAAATATATGCCTGCATATTTTTCTGTGCATATGTGTATGAGCACAGCTGTATGTTAATGGGATCAGACAGAGTTTGAAAGAATTTATACATGGATATATTTACAATGGGGGAGAAAAGGCCAGGGAAGATAATTAAGTTTTCTTATATTGTTTCACTGGTTTTATAAGAGATACACTTTTGAACTAAATATCAGGACTTGAAAGGCAAAATTGCTTTTTACAATTAAAAGCATACCATTTTTTCAAGTAATATTAAAAACATACATGAGATGCAGAACACGTGGGTGTAATGAATAGTGTTTCTACACTGTTAGTGCGTAAAATCAATTATGTTCTTTTAATCTTGTGGGGAGATAAAGTTTTCATTAAAGTAAGTATATTTCATAAATTGTTATTTGGTAAAATATTTTGACAGTAATTTAGCTAATTTCCAGTGGAAAGGCTTTTGTTTTCAAAAATTTCTTTTAAATCTAATCGATAATGGACGAGATATCCACAGGGGAAATGATTCTTGCAATCCCAGCCCTCCCTCCATTAGCAGAGCCTGTGCGCCTTCAGGTGGGGCTTGGTCCTGGCACTCAGGCACCAGCTGCAGTGGCCTTGAAGCGTCTTTCTTCTTGTCACCTACCATTTTTGTGGCACTCAGGAGGTCCAGGTGGAATCTGACCGTTCCATGTGACACTTCAGGACTTACTGCGTCACACAGGTTAATTTACCTGAGCCACACACACTGTGATAAAATTTTAAACCAAAGTTTAAAATTAAAGTTCCTTCAAGAATTGCATGTAAAAGCTCTCCTAATTGATCTATTCATTTATTTGCAATTTATTTTATTCACATTCCATTACCACATCTGTGACAGTCATTATTGTATTTACATCCTGCTGAATAATTTTAAAAATAATGTCAAACTGTGCTCTTTTAGACGTTACCGTAAGGAAGAACATAACGACTTCATGTGGGTTGTGTGTATGCTGCATGCTCGTACCTTTCCTCAAATGGACCAAATCAAAACCCATCAAATTAAATTAGAGCCAGGCTAGCAGAGTGGACTCGCTGCCGTCACCCTCAGGTCCTCCAGGAGGCTGTCCGGGCACCGTTGCCCACGTTGCCACAGCAGTGACGCTTCCTTTTGAAACCCCCTTGTCAAGTTCACCTTCCTCCCTCCAGTAAGCAGCTGCTTCAAGTAGGAATGAACGTGAGCTTGTCCTTCCTTTCCTTCCTTCGTCCTGCTGTGGCAAAAAGTTTTCACAAAGTCAACTAAATGCCTGATGGGAAGGAGGAAACAGAAGAAGGTTCTAGAAAAAGAAATTGGCTAATGAGGTTCTGAATAATTGAATGGGCTGCAGTTGGCAGGCTGCGCTGAGCAGGGCCAGGATGAATACCAAGTGTGCATTGTTCTGTGTTCCCTGCTCAGAATTACTACTTGGCTTTGGTTTCACACCAAAATTCTGGGCAAATCACAAATACAGCAGTTTCCTTCCAAATATAAGTAAGGAATAGTATTAATTCCTTTTTAACAATAGGAGGAAAAAAATCCTTGAATAACAGAAGTATTGAGGTTTCTCAGATCTTTTCTTTCTGAGTTACCTTTTTTTTAAAAAAAAATAGAAAATTCGCTTCTTTGGGCTGGGGTTGTAGCTCAGTGGTAGAGTGTTTGCCTTGCATGTGTGAGGCACTGGACTTGATTCTCAGCACCATATAAAAATAAAAAAATAAAGGTTTTATGTACATTTACAACTTAAAAAAATTTTAAAAATCGCTTCTTCTATAAAAGGATATATTGTAAAAATATGGAGTCATTTTTGTTTTTAGATTATGATGAGTTATATTATGATTACTATGATAGGTCCCGTTTTCTTTTAAGTATTTTTTTTAGTTGTAGATGGACACAATACCTTTATTTTATTAATCTATTTTTATGTGGTGCTGGATCAGAAGAGGTTCCTGAGCGCTGCCTAGCAGCAGAGCACTGAGCTCTCTGACAGGTTGAACTTGGAAGTAGAAAAACTGCTGGATCAGAGGCAGCTGGGCGTGGCCGGTTGGCTGCCTGATTGGCTGATGCCCAGCTGGGTGTTACAAGAAGAAAAGGAAGGTTAGGTTTCCATGTGGACTTAGCTAAGGTTGTAGTTTGCTAGGGAGGAACTTAAAGTAAGGAGGCAGCTTCTTCATTTGGATCTTGTACATATTTTGTTGGGTTTATTTCTTTAAACTGAACTTATGCCTAGCTCATTGATTTTCCCTTTATTTCTCCTTTTTTCTTCTGGGGGTCGAACTCAGGGCCTCAAGCATGGAAGGCAGTGGAGCACTGACCTCACTACCAAAGCCATGGATTTTTTATTTTTATTTTTTGGTGAACATTGTTTGCCAGTTCTTGTTGGTAAATCAAAATGCATTATGTTACTCTCTTGAATCTAATAATTTGACGACAAAAAACAGTAGTCGCTGTCCTTGCCTTACGCCTGATTGAGGAAAATGCTTCCAGTATTTCATTTTTTTGTGGGACAGAGATCAGTACTTTTTTAATTGTTAATGAAGTTATCTTCTTTTATTTGTTGAAATCATTAAAAATTATAAATGAATCATCAAATGTTTTTTCTTTATGTATAATAATCGATGGTTTTTATTCTTTGGTTTTATTTCATTTATTTATTTTGGTGCCAGGGATTGAACCCAGGGGTGCTCAACCACTGAGCCACATCCCCAGCCACTTATTTATTTATTTATTTATTTGACACAGAGTCTTGCTAAGTTGCTGAGGCTGGCTTTAAAATTGTGACTCTGCCACCGCGCCCTGCTAATCTTCGGTTTTCCTGTTTAATTTGACCCACATTCACTTGATGAAACCAATTTGGTCATGATGTTTTGTCTTCTTAAATACATGACTGGATTTTATTTTTAATCTTTGGTTGAAGAATCCTGTATTCCACGTTCAAGACATATTGATCTGTAATTTAATTTTTTTAAATATTATTTATTTACGGATTTTGTTTTAAAGTTACACCTGAGGACTGGGTACGGCCTAGCGGGGCGTTCTGGTGGCCCGGGGGGGGGGGGGCACCTTCCTAGGCAGCCTTAAGACGCAGGTGGACTTTGGGGAGGAGGGGAGGGTCGGAGTGCTGGCTGGTTTAGTGCATCTCCTGGTGAGGGGTATTCAGACTTCCCTTGTTCTCCGGTTGGAAAGCTGTGCTCCCCCTGGTTTGCCCAGTGCACCTGAGCGCCCCCATTTACTGGGGGAGTCCTGTGCGCTCCCCTCTTTCCCTGCCGCCGGCTCCCTGTGGCTCTGGTTCTCATGGTGAGGTTTTCCTCTGCCTCTTCGCCCTCCCTGAGTGCTGTTGGCTTTGTGTTTTGCTCTCTTTTTCCTGGGCCAGTTTCTGACTTTCTTCCTGTTGTGATTTATTCTCTTTTCCTCTCCCTTTGTTTGGGTTTGTTTTGTCACTCTGATTTCTTTAATTGGAACTTGCCTCCTTCACCTTGAGGCCTCTGCTCTTTCGGGTAGGGTCGCTAAGGCTACACCTTTTCCTCAAGGTGTTGCATTTGATGCCTCGAGCCCTGCTAGTTTTATATTTCTATGCTTGTTTCATCTTCAACCCCTTCGTTAGAATTTTCTTTTTCCATATGGATAGAGGTTTTAAAAAAATTTTGTGTGTGATTTCCAACGATTGCATTGTGATATTATTTGTTTTTGTAAAACCATTTAGGATATCTAAAATTTTTCCTTTTCTGTTTCTGAGTGCTGTGTCATCAACATTTTTGGTGTTCTACCAAAGCAGACTTCGTGTTAGAAATTTAGTATTTTTCATATTCACCATTTTGCAAATAAGAAAAAGCTGAGGTTGAAAGATACTGAATAGTCCAGCCTAAGGGGCACAGCAGATGTCCCACCCTGTGCTGTTCTGAGATTTCCCCACAGCATGGCCAGAGAGGAGCGAGTGCCAGTGCCTGTCCGGTGGCCAGTGCAGCCACGCCTGCTCCAAATTGCTCCTGTGAGTGAGGAGATTGCCATAGCAGCCATCTCCAAAATTATGTGACGATTCAGGAAAAATGTTAGGATCAGTCGTGATCCAGCAGCAGTGGTATCACTCTGAAGGTTTTTACTAAAAATAATTTCTGTTACTCGTGTCCTACCCAGGTTTGGAGTGACAGGCCCTTGAGTGGCTCCTGTGGGCTAACAGATGTTGCAAGGTAACACTCTGCGCATTGCTGGCTTGCTCCAGGGAGTCGGCTGTCAGTGGGATGTCCCTTTAATGCAGGCATCCTTCATTCCCTGAGCACACTACTGTTATCTGAGGAAGCTTGAGGGGACTTAGTCAGGTTCCTGTGTAAAACCAGACTGCACATTTTGGAAGTGAGAGTGAGAGACTAATGAGGAGCCCGAATCGAGATCATGAACTCTAATTAGAGTGCAAATAAGAAAGTGAGCGTTAGCTCACCTACTTTCCTACAGGGTTGTTTTTCTTTAAGCTCCTTATAATACGAATAAATTTCCAAGGAGTGAAAAATATTATTTTTAAAATTATTTTTAAAGTACTGTGTATTATATTTTTAAATGAAGGTTAATTTGAAAAAAGACTGCTTTAATGTCAATGCCAATAAGACCAAGCTTTAGTGCCAGTGATATTCTCCTTAAAAGTTCTGCTAAGTATAATAATTATGAAAACATCAAAGTATGTTTTTAGAATTAGAGGTAACAAAGGCTCATGGAAGACAAAAAATTTAGATGGTATAATGGAAAAGTTGGACAGATTTCACTAAATTAACATGAGCAGTTTTAATACAATTCAAGGTAAGATGAAGATGTCTTAAACATTCAGGGAAGAATCGGTGCCATAAAACAAACTCAGGAGGCTCAGTGAGGACGGTATAAACCTGCAAGGGCATGGACAGTTCCCAGAGCCAAAGCCCAGGTTGACAAGAGTGCGAGGAAAGAGGCTAGTGCACGATTGGAATGAAATGTCTGAACCATGGAGCATTTCCAAAGGAATTCAGCAGTCTGATTATTTTAGTAGTATGTCGGTGCTAGCCAGTTTAGTGTATATTATTGGGAAGTTGTCCTTTCTTAATAATTATTATGAAATAATGAATTTTAATAACACGTCTAGCGGGGTTTACTTTAAATAACAGTGTTTATAACTTCTATTCTCAATTTAATATGAAATTCCCTGAAAATTCCATCATGTTTTTTCTTATAAAGTTGTTAGTTGATTTACTTTTCAATACATTTTTATTTTGCATTAGCTTTTTTTTTTTTTTTTAAGTTCTAGGAAATAGGAAGAAAAAGTCTAAACCCTAAAGGAACCCTCCAGCCTAAACCCAAGTCTTGCCCAAATTACCAGGAAATCAGAACTGTGCAGTGAGATTCCCAAGGTTTCATGCAGACTTGCAGCCCTGCCTGACAAATTGCCCTGGGGAAACAGCAAGGGTGTTTCTATTTTGGAGGGAAAGAAAGTCATCTCCTCCTTCTCAAACTGTATGTCACTTAGAATTCCAAATTTAAATATTCAGGCTCACGAAGTTTTCTCTTAGTGTAGCAGCAAAGACTTCTGTGAGCTTTGATTATAGAAAAGTCAGTATTGATTTAATAATTTATGTGTGATATAAGTTAAAGGTCTCATATGTAAACCCCGTCAGTATTGGGATTTAAAAATACCAAGGCCTAAGAGATGTTGCCTTTCAGATAGACTCTGCCAGCTTTTTAAAAAAATATATATTTTTTTTTAAATTTTAGATGGACACAGTACCTTCATTTTATTTATTTATTTTCATGTGGTGCTAAAGATCTAACCCAGTGCCTCATACATCCAAGGCAAACGCTCTGCCACTGAGCTACAATCCCAGCCCCATAGACTCTGCCAGCTTTTTAAAAGAAGATTTGCATAATGATGGAGACAAAAATTTGGGGGACATTAATGTGAAATAAATGTCTTTACATATTCTGTTCTCACTGTGTTTGAGTACAGAACCCTAGAACTTTGCATCCTTGTGAAGTGTGGGAGGCAAGAATCCTCAGCATTTCCTAACCATGTCACCAGTTCCTATCTGTGGAACTGATAATTAGACTCTTAAGTAGCGAACATGATTTTGATTTTATAGCATAATTCATAAAAACCCATTTTGGTGCATTTTTATAGCATATTTCATTGAATTAAAAGTGTTGATTATAAAACACACATTAGCTTTATGTAGCAAGGGAAAAGTCAAGACCAATCAAATTATGATCCAGTGCTCTTATATTTGATTAGCAGATGCATCCTGATTTTAGAGAAATTAAAAGGTTGAAAAAAAAAAAACCTATTTGTCTTCCATTCTATTAAATATGTATTTATGTTGACTACCTCATTTTTTGATAGAAGTAATTAAGATAATGATGTGTGGATTTGAGCTACATGGGGACAGCATCTCTGAAGACTGTGGAAAACAAAGGATTAGCTCTCTGGGTCCACTGGGGATTCCTAGGAGGGCCATGGGGAGCCTGGGTTTGTTTCCCTTCTATTCTTAGGAAATTGACTTTCCTCTACGTGCCTCAGAATTTTCTATATCAGTGTGACAGGGTGGCTGGAAGGAGTGTGAGTGCTTCTGTTGTTTAGGCTTTTCTCTGGCTTTGGGCCCTGTGTTCTGTGGGGCCACAAAGGAAGATGAAAACAGAGGCCGCCTCCACACACTGGTGCCTTCTCCCAGGCTCCTCAGCAGGCCACAGACATGCACAGACCTGAAGAATGCGATCGGGGGGGGGGGGCACGAGTAGAGAACAGAGGTGGGGCAGATAAGCTGGGTACAGTGAAAGAACTGGGAGAAAGTCTAGAAAGTAAAAATTTAAAAAAATTAGAAAGCAGGACAGATAAGGAAATACCAAAGTCCGATTTCACCAAAACCCTGATTTTGTTGTACTGCTGCTCTATTTGGAGTGTGTTTTGTGGGTTGTGCTGTGAGTAAGAACTGCATCCAGCTTTGCAGAATGGTAAACTGGAATTTTGCCCTGACCACCAAGCCTGGGATAGGAGATTATTTCATTCAAAAACCAATTTGGAAGCAGCAAATGTGATTCTGTGGATGAACAGGAAGAGGCAGGACAAGGACTGAAGAAATTAAATGGAAAACAGACATAGGTAGTTGCCCAGCCTGGTGCTGCCCCCCTGCCCACCAAGGCCCCTGTGAACGAAGCCCCCGGAGCTCATGCATGTTCTTCTCCTGTGTGCACACACCTCTGAAGGAGGTCAAAATAAATTCAGCACAGTGAGAGATTAACAGTAGTCACCAGAAATAAAAGAGCAATGATAACAGTCAACTTTAACACACATCATTTAAAACACATGAATTGTTCCTTTCTAGAATTTTCTTTGGGCTTTTTCCCCCAGACCATAGTTGACCACAGGTAACAGAAACCTTGGAAAATGAAACTGCGGCTAAGGGGGACAGCTGTATGCAGTGGGGATCTCAGTTGGAGCAGGCTGAGAAGCAGGCAGTGCTGGGGTCCAGCCTCCTGAGCTCAGCTGGGAGTGGGGCTGATGTTTCTGGCTCAGTAGTGTTCATTTCCCACCCCTCACCCGCTCCTCCTCTGAGGAGTCTTCTCGTGATTCCTCCAGTTGTCTTGGCCCCCGGTCCTACCCTAGTGTCTGGTGTCACCTAGTGCCTGCGGGTGTTAGGTGGATATTGGATCCGTGAAGAGGGACAGAGGTGGAAAGGGGCACGCTCCTCCACCCAAGAGGACAGACTTGGAAGCGGTGTCTGCCATGGCTTCACTTCTTCCTCACTGTAGTTAAGCAGATATTTATTTCTCCTGTGGAACCTCCATTGCTCATCTGAAGTAATTGTTTCTTTCAGTACCTCTGATTATCGGGTGCAGTGATGTATACAAATAGTTCATGTCACAGTAATGAAAATAAAAGCTTCATTCTTTAACCTTTAATAGAGTGTATGGACAGCTGGAAGCTACAAATGAGCCTCTCCTTGTGATTTTATTTAATCAAGATGGCTAGGACTGTTCTCGGTGCAGTGTGGTTGTGGGCAACAGCAACATCTTCTGACCTGGTGGGAGGCTGTGGAAGTGAGGGATGGAGGCCCAGGTTTCGGGAGGGTCCACAGTACAACCCACAGCCTTCCCAGGAGAAGGGCCTCTAAGGAGCGTCCAGGTTCCCTGTCCTGGTGACACCGCTACGTTCAGTTCAGATTTTGCCTGTTGACAGGGTCAGTGGTGTGCTGGTCACCTAGCCGGGGCTGTCAGGGAATAGCTTGCAGCGCTGGTCAGCGTGGGGAATGGTCCCTCTGGGCCGGATTTCACCTGCCAGAGGTTGTGGCCTTGGATCTCTGAACAGGCGCAGGGCTCAGAGGGACTTCACCACTCTGTGGGGTCCTGGGCGTTCAGCCGGGCAGGAGAGAGACTCGGCCCTGGTGAACCCTGGCTCTGCGGTGAGCTCTTGGGACTTTCTTAGAAAAGTCACTAAGGTCTTCGGAATCTTTCTCATGAAAGTGGAACAAGAAAATATAAATTTGAAAGGCTTTCAGTGCAAGTAAAAACGGGACTGTCGTTTTGTAAACTGTTTTGATTGAAGGTGTTCTCAGCCCTACCAGATGGTTTTCTTAAACCTGCAAAATGACATCAAAGTTTTGGGTTTTGTAACGAGTGTTAGCTGTCTCATTGGCCATGTTGGGATTTTTATCCTTTGGTTTTTTATTGTGTATAAACTATATTATGCCACATGAGAGCAAGCTCTAAAAGTAGAAAATATAACTAATTTCATGACACCTCCCGTCAGTTGTCTCTTTTTCCTTACCTTCTTGCCAGCGTGGCTGTAACGCAGCCAAAGAGAACCTGTCCTGGGAGCAAAGTTGACATTTCCATTTCCTCTCAGGTGGCCGTCACTCAGGCAGAGTGCTTGGTGAAAAGGTAAAGGAGACAACCAGCGCTTACGAGGGTGTGCGTGCACTCTCTTAGTGGTGTCATTAAAGACACCAGCTACACAATGTGATGATTACAGCGGTGTGTTGTTGGGGCGCAGCGTTTATAGCACGGCTGTTACATACAGCACGGCTCTTACGGAAGGAATAAGTCTGTGTGGACACAACATTTTCATGTGTCACTGGAATTCAGTTAGTTAAACCCTGAAGAGCCTCTTACAGGTTAAGATGTGAGGTAAGCCACAGAGCAGCCACAAAGGAGATGATCAAATAACCATTAAAGAAATTAAGATGTTACAGTAGAAAACAGTATTAAAGAAAGCAGTAAAGTAGAAATGTAGGAACAAAACAAACAAAGCGAGTCATAGAAAACAAAGAGTGAAATAGAGACCCGAGTCCAGCCCTGTCAGTGACCACAGTGTGGAGTCAAAAGGCAGAGGTGGTCAGCCCGAGTCTGACGTGTGCGCTAGATTGTGTTGAAAGTGAAGGGATAGAAAAAGACACACACACCTGTGTTTGTGTATAAGTAAGGCAAATATCCAGTATAAGACAGTGGGTGTGGCTATAGTGATATTGTAAAAAACTTTAAAATAAGGTGACATTTTCTTTTTTCTTTTTTAATTGTTGATAGATCTTTAATTATGTAATTGTTTGTTTGTTTATTTATTTATTTATATATGGTGCTGAGAATCGAACCCAGTACCTCACACGTGCCAAGCAAGTGCGCTACCGCTGAGCCCCAGCCCTTAAAGTAACATTTTCTGACGGTGAAAAGGTCAGCCACCAGGAAGGTGTGGCAGTTGTTAG
The DNA here is from genome assembly GCF_001458135.2 of Marmota marmota marmota. NCBI lineage: Eukaryota > Metazoa > Chordata > Mammalia > Rodentia > Sciuridae > Marmota > Marmota marmota. The sequence goes on from NW_025999913.1 coordinate 8,426,339, forward strand.
CATTCGTCCACCTCACGCTGACACATGGGGCAAGAGTCCCTGGGTGGGAGGGAGATTTAAGTGGACAAGTCAGCACTGACAGCTGGGGGCTTGGTGCACTGATGGGATCGTGCAGGCAGGGCGGCAGGGAAGCAGGAGACTTGAGCAGCACTCTGCACCCACCACTCGAGAGCAGACCTCTTCTCCAGCACCGTGGAGCATTCCCCAAGAAAGACGGAATCCAGACCATAGAACAGCGAAGTAGTGAATTCACGAGTACAGAACCACCCACCATGGAGTGCAGCTAGAAGAGTGGGTCTGATGGGAAAGTTCTTCCAGTGCTTCATCGTTCCTGAGAAGAGGAGGCCTGGCAGTCACCAAAGCAAAGCTGTCACTGTGCAAGTGACTCGGAGGTTCTCCAGACTAGTAGTCCAGGGCCGTCCCTGGGAAGTCCATGCAGGCAGTTCTGTGTTAGACTCTCACGCAGAAGGATGCAACCAAGATTAACGCTGCTGGAAATGCTTCTTTAAAACAAAAACACACCTTTATACGTGTGTGTACTTGTGTGTGCACACATCACGACTACAGAAAAAGAAAGAAAAAAGGTGTTCATAAGCACCTCCCTAAGTCGTCAAGCAAGAGGGGATTATTTGATACAGGCAGAGGAATATATTTGAACAGCTATCTCATATCTGTTCTTTTAAAGAAGGCAGAGTTAGAGCATTTTAAGAGGTGAAATGTTTAACTTAAAAATAGCTTCATGATCCAGTGTCATTTCAGTTTTTCACCATAGCTTTACTGAGGTAAAATTGAAGTACAATAAAATGCACATATTTGAAGTATGCAGTTTGATCAGTTTTGACATGTGCATAAGCAATACAGTCAATACAAAAAGCATTTCCATTACTTCTTTAAAATTTGAAATCATGTAGACTGTTTCCTGGCTGATTTGTTACATTAGTAATAATGGGGGGAAAAGGGCACAATCATACATTGCTGGTGGGACTACAAATTGGTGAAACCAATGTATAATGTATAACCAATAGATATATTAGCTATACATGATAGTCGCCTTAAGATATATAGAGCCTCACCCCCATGTCAAGTATTTCAAAATTAAATGGCACACTTATAAATATCTCAGAGGTCAAGGAAGAAAGCATAAGAAGAGTAAATAAAAAGTACTTTGAACTAAGTGATAATAAAAGCTTAAAAAAGCAAGATCTCTGGTTTGAAATAGTACTTGTATTAGAAATATGAACATTAATAACTTAAAGAACTTGTATCAGAAACAAGCTAGAATAACAATGAAATTATTTTCAAATTATGTAGTAGAAAGGAAAAAATAAGAGTAGGAGCAGAAATATATGAAATAAAGAAGAAATAATACAGCTAAAATTTGAGTAAAAATAAACAAGTCTAATCAAGAAAAAAGCAAGAACACAAAAAATTATACCAATGGAAAGGGAGTTATCAAAATAAACCTACAAATGCTAAAAATATATTAAGGTACTATTACAGTTGTATGCCAACATATATGATAGCTTACATAACACGGTCCATATTAGAGAAGGATATCCACGTGCTGTTGAGAAGGAAGTGTATTCAGTCATTGATGGATGAAATATTCTATATATGTCTGTTAAGTCTAAATTATCAGTTGTATTTTTTTTTACTTCCATAGCTTCTTTTTTCTTTTTTATTTTTTTGTTCTAATTGGTTATACATGATAGTAGAATGCATTTTGATTTATTGTACACAATTGCAGCACAAGTTTTCATTTCTCTGATAGTACGTGATGTAGAGTCGCACCACATGTACCTAGGGTAATGATGACCATCTCATTCCACCGTCTTTCCTACCCCCAAACCTCTACTCTCCCCTTTGTCCAATCAGAGTTCCTCCATTCTCCCCACATGCCCCCTGCCCCCAATTATGGGTCAGCATCCACTTATCAGAACATACATTCAGCCTTTGGTTTTTTTGGGATTGGCTTACTTCACTTAGCATGATATTCTCCAACTCCATCCATTTACCTGCAAATGCCATGATTTTATTCTCTTTTAATGCTGAGTAGTATTCCACTGTGTCTGTGTACCACAGCTTCTTTATTCATTCATCTGTTGAAGGGCATCTAGATTGCTTCCACAGTTTAGCAATTGCAAATTGTGCTGCTATAAACTACATCACTGTAGTATGCTGTTTTTAAGTCTTTAGGGTATATGCAGAGGAGTGGGATAGCTGGGTCAATTGGTGGTTCCATTCCAAGCTTTCTAAGGAATCTCCATACTGCTTTCCAGATTGGTTTCACCAGTTTGCAGTCCCACCAGTAAGGTATGAGTGTGCCTTTTCCCCCACATCCTCACCAACACTTATTGTTGCTTATATTCTTGATGACTGCCATTCTGACTGGGGTAAGATGAAATCTTAGTTTTGATTTGCATTTCTCTAATTACTAGAGATGTTGAACATTTTTTCATATTTGTTGATTGATTATATTTCTTTTTTCTGAGAAGTGTCTGTTTAGCTCCTTAGCCCATTTATTGATTGAATTGTTTGGGTTTTGAGTTCTTTATATATCCCAGAGATTAGTGCTCTGTCTGATGTGCATGTGGCAAAAATTTGCTCCCAAAATGTAGCAAATTTATTTTGCCGAGAAGAAGCTATTTAGTTTGAATCCATCCCATTTATTGATTCTTGATTTCATTTCTTGCGCTTTAGGAGTCTTGTTAAGGAAGTTGGAGCCTAATCTGACATGATGAAGATTTGAGCATACTTTTTCTTCTATTAGGTTGCAGGGCCTCTGGTCTAATTTCCAGGTCCTTGGTTCACTTTTGAGTTTTGTGCATTGTAAGAAATGGGTTTAGTTTCATTTTGCTGATTGTGGATTTCCAGTTTTCCCAGCACAATTTGTTGAAGAGGCTATGTTTTCTCCAATGTATGTTTTTGGCCTTTGTCTAGTATGAGGTAACTGTATTTATGTGAGTTTGTCTCTGTCTTCTATTCCATTCCTTTGGGCTACAAGTCTGTTTTGATGCTAGTACTATGCCGTTTTCATTATTATAGCTTTGTAGTATAGTTTAAGGTCTGGTATTGTGATGCCTTCTGCTTCCCTCTTCTTGCTAAGGATTGCTTTAGCTATCCCGAGTCTCTTATTTTTCCAAATGTATTTCATGATTGATTTTTCTATTTCTATAAGGACTGATGTTGGGATTTTAATTGGAATCACATTAAATCTGTACAGTGCTTTGGGTATTATGGCCTATCCAAAAGCAGGGGAGATCTTTCCATCTTCTAAGGTTTTCTTGGATTTCTTTCTTTAGTGTTCTGTAGTTTTCATTTCACCTCTCTTGTAAGATTGATTCCCATTTTATTTGTTTGTTTGTTTGTTTTGAGGCTATTGTGAATGAGATAGTTTTCCTAATTTCTCTTTCAGAGAATTCATCACTAATGTATAGAATTGCATTTGATTTATGGGCATTGATTTTATATCCTGCTACTTTACTGAATTCACTTATTAATTCTAGAAGTTTTCTGGTAGAATTTTTGGATCCTCCAAGGACAGAATCATGTATCATTAAATAATGATAGTTTTGAGTTCTTTCTTTCCTATTCATATCCCCTTAATTTCTTTTGTCTGTCTAATTGCTCTGGCTAGAGTTTCAAGGACTATGATGAATAGAAGAGGTGAAAGAGGGCATCCCTGTTTTGTTCCCATTTTTAGAGGGAATGCTTCCAATTTTTCTCTGTTTAGGATGATGTTGGCCTTGGGTTTAGCATACATTGCTTTTACAATGTTGAGGTATGTTCCTCCTCTCCCTCGTTTTTCTAGTGTTTTGAACATAAAAGGATGCTATATTTTGTCAAATGCTTTCTCTGCATCAACTGATATAATCATATGATTCTTACCTTTAAGTCTGTTGGTGTGATGGATTACATTTACTGATTTCTGTATGTTGTACCAGCCTTGCATCCCTGGAATGAATCCCATTTGATCGTGGTGCACTATTTTTTAAAATATGTTTTGTATGCAATTTGCCAGAATTTTATTGATATTTTTTGCATCTATGTTCAACAGGGATATTGGTGTGAAATTTTCTTTCTTTGATGTGTCTCTGTTTTGGGTATCAAGGTGATACTAGCCTCGTAGAATGAGTTTGGAAGGGTTCCCTCCTTTTCTATTTCATGGAATAATTTGAGAAATATTGGTAGCACTTGTAGAACTCAGCCGAGAATCCATCTGTCCTGGGTGTTTCTTGGTTGGTAGGTTTTTGGTCGTGTCTTCTATTTCCTTGCTTGAAATTGATTTAAGTTGTGTGTGTCCTCCTGGTTCAGTTTGGGTAGGTCGTATATCTCTAGAAATATGTCGGTTTCTTTGAGGTTTTCTATTTTACTGGAGTATAAATTTTCAAAATAGTTTCTAATTATCTTCTGTATTTCACTGGTGTCTGTCATGATATTTCCTTTTCACAAATTTTAGTGATTTTTCTCTCTCCTTTTTGTTAGGGTAGCTAAGGGTTTGTCCATTTTATTTATTTTTTCAAAGAACCAGCTTTTTGTCTTATCAATTTTTTGAATTGTTTCTTTTGTTTCAGTTTCATTGACTTCAGCCCTAATTTTAATTATTTCTTGTCTTCTGCTTCTTTTGGTGTTGGTTTGTTAATCTTTTTCTAGGTCTTTGAGATGTAATGTCAGGTCATTTATTTGTTGATTTTCTTCTTTTACTGAATGAGTTTAATGAAATAAACCTTCCTCTGAGTACTGCTTTCATCGTGTACCAGAGATTTTGATATGTTGTGTTGGAATTCTCATTTACCTCTAAGAATTTTTTTATCTCCTCCCTGATGTCCTCTGTTGTCCGTGTGTCATTCAGTAGTGTATTATTTAGTCTCCAGATGTTGGAGTAGTTTCTGTTTTTTTATTTTATCATTGATTTGTAATTTCATTCCATTTTGGTCAGATAGAATGCAGGGTAGTGTCTCTATTTTTTTGCATTTGCTAAGACTTGTTTTATGGTGTAACATATGGTCTGTTTTGGAGAAGGATCCATGTGCTGCAAGAAAAAAGTGTATTCGCTTGTCGATGAATGGAATATTCTATATATGTCTGTTAAGACTAAATTATTGATTGTTTTATTGAGTTCTGTAGTTTCTTTGTTTAGTTTTTGTTTGGAAGATCTATCCAGTGGTGAGAGAGGCGGGTTAAACTCACCCGGTATTATTGTGTTGTGGTCTATTTGATGATTGAAGTTGAGAAGGGTTAGTTTGATGTACATAGATGCCCCATTGTTTGGGGCATAGGTATTTATGATTGTTATGTCTTATTGATGTATGATTCCCTTGAGCAGTATGAAATAATCTTCTTTATCCCTCTCACTAGCTTTAGTTTGAAGTCCACTTTATCTGATATGAGGACGGAAACCCCTGCTTGTTTACGTGGTCCATGTGAGTGGTACATTTTTTTCCCATCCTTCCCCCTTCAGTCTTAGGATGTCTTTTCCTGTGAGATGAATCTCTTGAAGGCAGCATAATGTTGGGTCTATATATATATATATATTTATAATCTGCTAGTGTATGTTTTTAAATTGATGAGTTTAGGCCATTGACATTCAGGATTATTATTGAGACATGGTTTGTATTCCTGGTGGTTTTGGTTTATTTTTGATTTTTACTTTGACTTGGTTTCTCCTTTGATTGGTCTTTCCTTTGGTGTAGCTTCTCCATTTGCAGATTTTCATGGTTGTTTTTCATTTCCTTCTCGTGGAATACTTTGCCAAGAATGTTCTGTAGTGCAGGCTTTCTTGCTGTAAATTCTTTTAACTTTTGTTTATTATGGAAGTTTTTTTTTTTATCTCATCATCAAATCTGAAGCTTAAGTTTGCTGCATATAAGATTCATGGTTTGCATTCATTTTCTTTCAGAGCTTAATATATGTTGTTCCCGAGATCACCGGGATTTGAGGGTCTGGGTTGAAAAATCTGCTGAGATCTGAATTGATCTTCCTCTCTGTGTAATCTGATTCCTCTCTGTTGTGGCCTTTAAAATTCCATCCTTATTCTGTTTGCGAGGCATTTTCATTATAATGTGCCTTGGTATAGATCTGTTGTAATTTTGTACATTTGGTGTCCTCAAAGCCTCTTGTATTTGATTTTCCAATTCATTCTTCATGTTTAGAAATTTTTCTTATATTATTTCATTGAAGTTATTGTGCATTCCTTTGGTTTGAATCTCTGTGCTTTCCTCTATCCCAATAAATCTTAGATTTGATTCTTTTCTTTTTTTAAGGTTATAGGTTGACACAATCTTTTATTTCTTTATTTATTTTATGTGGTGCTGAGGATTGAACCTAGGGCCTCACACATGCTAGGCGAGCGCATTACCTCTGAGCCACAACCCCAGACCTAGATTTGGTCTTTTGATGTTACCCCATAATTCTTGGATGTTCTGTTCATGGTTTCTTACCATCTTCACTGTGTGGTCAACTTTATTTTCAAGATTGTATATTTTATCTTCATTGTCTGAGGTTCTTTGACTTCTATGTGATTTAGTCTGTTGGTGATGCTTTGTATTGAGTTTTTTTTATTTGGTTTATTGTTTCCTTCATTTCAAGGATTTCTGGGAGTTTTTTTGTTTTTTGTTTTTTCAGAATCTCTTTTTTAAAGTAATCTTTTGTTACCTGTATTTGTTCTGTTATCTCTTTGTTGGAGTGATCAATTTTTGCCTATATTTTCTCACTTAAGTTCTTTTTTAATTCACAGATCGTTTTAATTATGTACATTCTGAACTCCTCCTCTGACATTTCATCAACTGCACTGCCGATGGATTCTATTGTTGTAGTATTTTGGTTTGTTTGGGGCACTTTCTATGTGTCTTTCTGTCTTGCAGTGCAGATCTGAGGTATTGAAGCTTCTACCCTATAGTCTTGTAGTTTCCCAGAGGTTACCAATACCTCATCTTTAAGGGGGATATCAATGTTTACAGTACCCAGTGCAACCAATATGCAGCCATGTCAATCAGCTTCTATTTTGACATTTACAGTTTTGTCGTTATAAACAGAAATGATGTTTTGGTTATCTTCTACCATATAGCCTGTAGGATTGCACAGTGTTCCACAGTTCCTAATGGTAGAAGGGGGAAGGGGGACAGACTGTGATGTTTATGAGGTAGGATGTGATAATATAGAGGTATTAGATTATAGGACTAGTGAAAGTATAATCAAAAGAAGTTGGCTGTTAGCAGGAGAAAAAAGAGAGAGGGGCAACCCCATGCAAGGCTCCCTGTACCTCTGCAACAGGATGGCGTCTGTTAGCACACTAGTAGAGATACCTCTGGTGCAACCGGGCCCATAGGGACCTTGGTGATGGTTTTCCAGGTCCTGGTTGCCAGCCGTAGATGGCAGCGGACATGTCCCTAGTTGGTGGCAGCAGTACCATCGAGCCTGTAGACACTTTGATGTTGGGCTTCTGGGCCCCAGTCAGTGTCCCAAGGTGGAAGCTGGCCCAACTAAAGATGGCGGAGGCGGCAGTGAAGGTAATCCAAAGTGGTGGTGGAGGTATCCCAAGATGACACAACTGCTTTCAGAGATGGTGTTGGTGGCCCATTCAGTGATGCTGCAGTGTGGCATGCAGTGCTGTAATGGACAGCTGCCTCTGGCCCTCTCCAATATCCCATGGTGGAGATGACCACGTGAGGAGGGCTATGGCAGTGGCTGCAATGTCCCGAAATTGAGGCAGTTTGGGTGGAGCCACACTTTGGTAAATAGGAAACTGGCGTGGTATCTCTCTCCACATGGGCACAGAGTGGGCCGGGCGTCTCTGGGGTAGTGGGCCACATAGTATGTCTCCGTGGCTTCTTTAATTAGTTTTTTTTTTTTTTTTGGAGGACCTATCTGTGGTGCCAGAGGTATGTTAAAGTTACCCAGTATTATTGTGTTGAGGTCTATTTGATTCTTGAAATTGAGAAAGGTTTGTATGATGTACATAGATGCTCCATTGTTTGGGACATAATGTATAATTCCCTTATGCAGTGTATAATGGCCCTCTTTGTCTCTTGTGATTAAATTTGGCTTTATCTGATGTGAGGATAGAAACCTATGCCTGTTTATGTGGTTTATATGAGTGATATGCTTTTCCCCAACCTCTCACCTTCAGTCTCTGTGTGTCTTTGCCTATGAGGGGAGTCTCTTGAACACAACATATTGTTGGGTCTTGCTTTTTAATCGAGTCTGCCAGTCTGTGTCTTTTGATTGGTAAATTTAAGCCTTTAACACTCACGGTTATTACTGAGATATGATTGTATTCCTGTTCATTTTGGTTTATTTCTGGTTTAGAATTTCATTTTCTCCATTGATTGTCTTTTCCTTTAGTGTACTTCTTTCCTTTGCTGGTTTTCAATTTTTTTTTTCATTTCATCTTCATGGAATATTTTGCTGAGAATATTCTGTGGTGAAGGTTTTCTAGTTGCAAATTCTTTTGATTTTGTTTATTATGGAAGGTTTTTATTTCATCTTCAAATCTGAAGCTTAATTTTTCTGGAGATAGATTCTTGGTTGGCACCATTGTCTTTCAGAGCTTGGTATGTTATTCCAGGACCTCCCACTTTTGAGGCCTGGGTTGGGAAATCATCTGAGATGCAAATTGGTTCCCTGCTGTATGTAATCTGACATTTTTTTCTCAGAGCCTTTAAAATTCTATCCTTATTCTGTATGTTAGGCATTTTCATTATAATGTACCCTGGTGTGGGTCTGTTGTAATTTTGTACATTTCGGACCCTATAATCCTCTTGTATTTGTTTTTCCATTTCATTCTTTAGGTTTGGGAAATTTTCTGATATTATTCCACTGAAAATATTGTGCATTCCTTTGGTTTGTATCTCCATGCCTTTATCAATTTCGATCAGTATTAAATTTGGTCTTTTTATGTTATTCCGTAGTTCTTGGAAGTTCTATTCATGGTTTCTTAACATCTTCTCTCCATGGTCAGTTGGGTTTTCAAGGTTATGTATCTTTTCTTCATTTCCTGAGATTCTCTCTTCCAAGTGGTCTAGTCTGTTAGTGATGCTTTCTATTACGTATTTAATTTGGTTTATTTTTTCCTTCATTTTGAGAATTTCTGCTTGGTTATTTTTAAGAATCTCTGTTCTTTATTGAAATGATCTTTCACTTCCTATATTTTCTCTCTAATTTCACTTCTTTAAAAAAATCAATTTTCTTTTTTTAGTTGTAGATGGACACAGTACCTTTTCTTTATTTTTTTTTTTTTTTTATGTGGTGCTGGGCTCAAACCCAATGACATGTGTGGCAAGCACTACCACTGAGCTACAACCCAACCCTGATTTCATTTCTTATACCGTCCTTTACTTTGCAGATCAGTTTTTAACTGGGTACATTCTAAACTCCTTCTGTAACATTTCTTCCACTCTGGTTTTGATGGATTCTGTTATTGGAGTATCTTGGTTTGTTTGAGGCAATTTGTTCCCTTGATTTTTCATGTGTGTGTGTCTGACAATCTAACAGTATGGATCTGAGGCTGTAGAGTTTCTACCCTTTGGACTTACAGTGTCCCTGAAGGTTTCTAGTACCTTACTTGCTGAGGAGCTGCCTTATTTCTTGTTTTCACTCCATGGAGCAGCCAGAAAGTGACTTCCTCTATTCCGCCATCTTGAAAAAGCCTGCAATTGTCATTTCTTAAGGACATACTTTATGTTTATTTTCTTCTTCTCCTCCTCCTCCTCCTCCTCCTCCTCCTCCTCCTCCTCCTCCTCCTCCTCCTCGTTTATATTCTTCTTCTTCTTCTTCTTGACATACTTTATGTTTATTTTCTTTTTATTATTATTTTGTAGTATAAGGGATTGAACCCAGGGGTGTTTTACCAGTAAGTTACATCACCAACCTTTTTGCTTTTTATTTTGAGCCATGGTGTTGCTAACCTGCCCAGGCTGGCCTTGAACTTGCAGTGCTCCTGCTTTGGCAAGCAGGAGGCTCCTGAGTGGCCAGGCTTATAGAAAAGCACCACTGTGCCCAAATAATGTAGTTTTCTTTATTTTAATGTCAGTCTTTTTAAAATAATACTTGGTAATTTCATAGTCTAAGAATCATATAGATTATGTGAACTTTTTAGAAAATCATTTTAAAAATCAAATAAAATATTGATTTTTTTATTAGAAGGATATTAAAAATTTACTGAATCTAAAATATTAGTACCAATCCTGAGCATTCAGTATTACAGGAAATACATGATAAAATAGTGAGGTGGCCATTTTGTTAGAGTATTACAATTGTAACCAGTGATGATGTTTGTTGATATGATAATGACAATCATCATCATCATCATTAATAGTGAATTAAAATTCAAGTTCTGTCTCCAGACCCAGGGCTCCATGCGTCTTCTCAGTGCATCGTCTCACATGATCCTCGCAGCCCATCAATCCCTTCATCATTGACAGTTTACAGATAATGGCAACTCAATAATAGACCTCACCCAAAGCCATACAGCAGGAAAGTGCAGAGCCGAGCTTCCCTGTCCCCAGGGAAAGGACGCATCTGAGCAGTGGTGATTTGGGGAATGAGTGGAGGTGGTGACCAGCCACGAGAGGGGAAGCGTCGGGGAGTTTCTGGCTTTGACAGCTGCCAGAGTGGCCGGGCCTGCACTGAGAGGGGCCTGTCCTGCCTGTTCCCTGTTGACCTATGAAGACAGTTGAATTAGGCGACTTTCCTCATATTCTGGAATGTTTAATCTGTAAGTTACTTGGAAGTTTAAGCATCTGTGAGGGAAGGAGAAGAGAACATCCAGTCGTTAATAATGTATCCTCATTCTTCCTCAGTCTGAGGCCTGTTCAAGTTTTCGCCTTCTTGGTCAGTTTTATTTATATTTAGTTGAATTCTTTATATTATTCAAGCTGTTAATGTTTTTATTAGGTTTTTATTGCTGTGATCAAAATACCTGACGATAGCATCTCAGAGAAAGAAGAGTCTGTTTTGGCTCCTAGTTGACTTCAGTGGTGTCTCCAGTCCGTGGTTGGCCGACTCTTCCCTCTGGGCCCAGGTGGGCAGAACACCATGGCAGGGGGCCCTGCGCACCTCAGGCAGCCGGGAAGCAGAGCAGGAGGGGCCCCAGGGACCCCCTTCCTCTAGCCACACCCCGCCTGCCTACAGTTGCCACCACTGCCTGGTCCCTTCCCGTTAAGAGGCAGCTTTACACCCTGCTAGGTTATAAAACTGACTAATAGTGCCTCTTGCCTCCTATAGACCTTTAAGTGGTCCTTTGTCTTCACTGAATGGGATTTGATAACAGATCTCACTCACTTTCCACTCTGGCTTTTCTTTTCCCTGCCTGGTTTCGGGGTTGGGCGTGCTGCTGTCTTCTGATTGGCTTTCAGCACAGCTCCCTTGGGAGTGTTAGCAAGGCCTTCAGATGGATTTGGTGGGAAACTTAGAGTTCACTAAACGCCACAAGAAGCATTCTAACCTTCGGGTTGAGGAGGGGTGGAGGTGCTACTCAGATGACCGCTGTCTCCTGCTGACTCCAAGCCTCCGAGGCGGTTCATGGCATTTCTTCCTTCCTCTTCAGGGGCTTGTCCATTTTCCTGCTTTGGACTTACCTGCTGTTATTACGATGCATTTTGATTCCTTATGCTTTATTATTTGTAGTACAGTTTACATTTACATTCTCTCCCTGTGACACAGTACCTGAGATTAACCAGTTTACATAAGGGAAAGGTTTATTTTCAGAGTTTCAGAAATTTCAGTCTATGATCAATTGGCGCCAGTGGTTTGGGGCATGTGGCAAGGCAGTGTGCCCTGGTGGGAGCTTGTGCTAGAGGAGGCTGCTCACCTCTTAGCACCTAGGAAGCAAAACAAGAGTGGAAGAGACCCATGGTCTCCTTCCAGAGCTCAGCCTGATGGCTAAGACCTCATGCAAGGTGCCCCTAAAGGTCTGCAACTGCCCCACAGCGCCCAGCTGGAGACCACGCCTCCAACACACAGGCTTTAGGGATTTTCTGATTCCAGCTGTAGCAGGGTCGCTGCTGGTCGCTGCTGGTCGCTGCTCATTGGGGTTTGTCCACGTGCTGTGTTTGTGCCATTCTCTTTTTCTTCGTCTCCGATTTCCGACCTGGAAAGCTTTTCTTTGCTGGAAGAACAGTCCTTGATTTTCCCTGAGTGCAGGTCTGTTATGACAGAGTCTCTCAAGTGTCACTTACTAGAATATGTCTGTTTCAGTTGATTCTTGACAACGGCTCCTGTTGCTGCGGAAGCCCCTGCTCTGGTTTGGCAGTGTATTTCCTTGGGGATTCTCTGTGTCACTCGTCAGCTGAACTGTTCTTCTTGGAAGCCCTCTTGTGCTGATTATCATTAACACATAGTTCTGACCACTTATAAGACCCCCTCTGTTTTAGGACAGTACTGGGTTTGGGTCCTCGTGTGTGCCAGCCTTCTGTGGGTCCCTTCTAACTTAGGTTCAGTTCACCGTCTTTTTTCCATTGTTCTATTTGAACTTCAGTCCATCCAGTGAGTTCTAGATTTTGCTGTATTTTTCGATTCTGTAGTTTGTATTTGGCTTTTCAAAACTGCTATGTCTCTGTTTATAATTTCTAATTCTCCATTGGAATTTTCAATTCTCTTGTCCTTAAAAAATCTTTGTATGATAATTCAATATTTAAAGTCTTTGAATGTTAATTTAATATATTGGACTTTTATACATCTGTTTGTGATATTCGTTCTTTCATGTTGAATTTTTTTCTCAGGTGTGGGGTTATCTTTCAATATGTGTTGCAATTTTATTTGAAAAATTGTGGAAGTATTTTAAAGCCTAAATTGATATCTTTTTTTCAGAGAAGATTTTAATTTTCTTCTGCCAGCTATTTAGGAAAACTAACAGGCTAATTATCATCTTAATCAAGATTTGGCATTTGTGATGGGGTGTGGGGGGTAAAAGTGAGATGCAGTTTACGTACAGCTTGGTGTCCATTCAGTTCTCCGTTTTACCAGAATGGAGCCCACTGGAAGCATGTCGAGTTTCGGGTTGGCCCCACACTGGCCGTCTGTTCTCCTAGATTCCCTGGGTCATTAGTAGAGCCGCTCAGCTTTTTAGCTGCTCTTCTGGACAAAGTTCTCCTGGGCGAGCGGAGCCGGAAAGCTGGTCTCCTCTTTGTGGACTTTGTCTCCCCCATCTTAGTCCAATTACTTTGTACAACCTTTTCTTTTTTTCTTTTAATTTTTCTTTGTTCTTTTTGAGTTGGGCATGACAGTAGGATCTATTTTAATGTATTGTACAAACATGGAATCTATCTTATTGGAGTCCAGTCTTGTGGATGTACATGATGTTGAGGTTCCCTGTGTTGTATTGTATATGCACATAGGAAAGGTATGTTAGATGCATCCCACTGTCTTTCCTATTCCTAGTCCCCTCCCTTTCCTTCCTTAATTCCCCTTTGTCTAATTCACAGAACTTCTGCCCCCTCCCCTTTGTTGTGGGTTAGCATCCATGTATCAGAGAGAACATTCAGCCTTTGTGTTTTTTTTGGAATTAGCTTATTTCACTTAGCACTGTAGTCTCCAGATCCATCCCTTTACCGATGAATGTCATAAAATCATTCTTATTTATGGCTGAGTAATATTCCACTGTGCACACAAACCACATTTTCTTTATCCATTCATTTGTGACGGGCATCCAAGTTGGTTTTGACCCAGTTAGTTTACTCCTCGGCATATATCCAAAGGACTTAAAATCAGCACACTACAGTGACACAGCCACATCAATATTCATGGCAGCACAGTTCACAATATCTATCCTTTTCAATGCTTCACTACCTTCAAGCTGATAATATTTATATTTTCATTAGCTAATCTTGTACAGCATGTCTGAATTAATTGTTTGATTCTTCGTTGTCAGAAGTTCCTTATAAAATTTCTTTATGCTTTATTATTTCAACTCTTGTATCTTGCAGATACTCTTCTCAGCTTGTATTTACATTAAAGCTCACACACATTCACACAGACACGCACATGCACACACTCACACACCCAGAAAGTCTAGTTTTTATGCAAATAGTTTAATTGTCCCTTTTAAAAATAATTTGTTTTATTTGCTTAGAAAGTATGTTCCCAGCCCAAGATGAATTAATTTTTTTAATGTTTTTCTAATTTTTTTTCCCTGTGGTTTTTATTTCTGACATTGAATCTTTGTACTTATTTTGGTTTGAGGGCTTGATTACCACCACCTTTTATTTTTTTTTTTAAGTTTTCCATTTCTTTTATTGGTGCGGTAGGATTCGTTGTTACACGCTCCTGTGCGCATGTCGTGAGCAGGTGATTTGGCAGTACATTCCCAGCCCTGCCCCTTCCTCCCACCTCCCTCCCCTGTGCCTGTTCTTCTTCTCTTCTGACCACCCTTCGGTCTCCCACCTTCTTCTGTCAGCTCCTTGCATGAGACCTAAATCACATATTTTTAAAAGCCTTTCCCAGAATTTTGAAATATGGCACTTTTTTCCATACATTATCTTTCTATGATATTTCATTTTTAAACCATGGATCTGAACTTGAGAAAAATACTGTTTTATTCATTTAATATTTTTTCATGACTTTGTACAAAGTTCAGAGTTTTATTGTCTCATTTATTCTCTCAAATGAAGATAATAGTCATGGCACATTTTTTAAAAAAAGCAAAATTTGTATTGGTTGAGTTTTATAAAATACAAACTTTTTCAAAAGAATTGAATCTTAAAATACTGATTTCCCCCTCCCCGCCCCCCAGGAGCTTGGTGTGTTTCTGCATTTTGTAAGCTTTTATAAGCCTTTAAAAAAAAATCATACCAGGAAATACTCAAATTTTCTGTGTGCTTTTAAAACTTTGTGTTAGATTTTTTTCTAGGAAGTTTTCATTTTTGCTATCATTATAGATAGAGTATTTCCATCATATTTTCTGACAAATTATTTTTGGTATAAGGGAAAAGATGAATGTGTTTTTGGCAGACAGAAACCTGACTAAGCGCTTGTTAGATTGAATAGATTTTCAGTTCTTTCTTTTCATTTTGTAGGAGACCATGATCAGAAAATAAAGCTGTTTTCTTGCTTACCCTCATTCCTGCCCCATTTCTGTTCATCCTGTCGCTCCTTGGCTAGAGGTCTGCAGAGTGTCTACATGTGGCTCTGGTTCTCCATCCGCCTCTTTCCCGAAGTCCAGGGGTTCCAGTGTTGCCTGTCATTGGCATCAGGCATCAGGCAAATGTTCCTTATCACGTTCCCTAGTTTCCTAATTTTGTTTTGATTTTTCATTGACATGTGGCTTTTGAATGTGCAATTTTGTTCTCTCTTTTCTGTGTTTTTTTTCTCCTTGTGTTTCTCATTTGGTAATTTTTATTGATCCGTCTGGAGTTTCATTGAGTCTTCTATTGAATCTATCCAAGGTCTTCTTTATCTCTGTTACACTTTTATTTCTGTCACTCTCATTTGACCCTCTTCTCCAGTGAAATTCCCATTTGTGTTCGCATGTTTTGCACCTTTCTTTCTGGATCCTTTAGCCTATTGTTATCATAATTCCTTGTCTGAGAATTTCAGCATCTGGATCGGGTCACAGTCTGGGGGTCTGCGTGTGTGGGTCACTTTGCCTCTTGGCAGGGGGCTGGTTTTCCTATCTGTGTGTGCGCATGTGTGCCTTGAATGGTGTATTGAATCCTAGTTCCTAACAGTAGACATTGACTAGAGTACTTTCTAACAGCTGGAAAGGGGCGCTGTTCTGCCACCTCAGCTGGAAGGGAGATGAACTGGGTTTGGATTTTCAGCCCATAGCCCTGTCTTCTGATTCTTGTCATGACAGCTGGCACTTCCTTGTGCTCCTGGCTGGGGCTGGAGGCCTTCTTGGTGTTGGTCTCCTGGCTGGCTCTCAGCAGCTGTGCATCTTCTGTCGGTCCACCGCTGTTGGGTCTTCTCAGTGCCCGACTTGTGGTTCAGGAGGGAGCCTGGCTTTTCTCCTGGTCCACCCCAGCCTGGGCAGCTCCTGTGTTTGCAGCCCCCTTCCCCACCCCCACCTGCCGTTTCCTGTCCTACTCCCTCAGCTTCAGGGGGCTCCACCTCTGCCCTGTGCTGGTTTCCTGACAGGTCAGTGCTTCAGGCTTTTTGCTCCATGTGGGAGAAGCGTCCTGAAGGCAGGGCTGGCTTCCTGCCTTTTCCTGCATACCCGGACACCAGAGGTCACTTCTCCTGTCACCTGTCCTGTCGCCTGTCCTGCCCGCACAGGAGCAGCTGACACAGGCTCACAGAAGAGTGTGGGAGTGAAAGGGGACTCGAGAGTCTGAGGCCCACTCTTCCAGCCCCTGCTGACCTCCGACAGCTGGGACAGCTCAGAGGGCACTTCTCATTCGTCGGCACGGCTGCCACGTTTTCCCCCTGTGCTCTGTGCCAGCTAAGCCGGTCCATGCATCCTGTATTGGAGTTCAGACTATGTGTCTACTCTGTGGGACCCACACTTTCTGATGGGCTCAAGAGAGACGCTGTTTCTTTAGGGTAGGAACAACATTCTTCAAGTTGATACATTTTGAAGTCGATTCAGCTATTTTTATTTTTTAAAATAATGATGTTGGGTTTTTTTGTTTTGCTGTTTTTTGGTCTTGGGGTACCAGGGATTGAATTCAGGGGCATTTGACCACCGAGCCACATCCTCACCCTATTTTGTATTTTATTTAAAAACAGAGTCTCACTGAGTTGCTTAGCACCTCTCTTTTGCTGAGGTTGGCTTTGAACTCGCAATCCTCCTGCCTCAGCCTCCTGAGCCACTGGGATTATAGGTGCGCGCCACTGGGCCCATCAGGATGTTGATTTTTATCATGTATCATTTACCCTTACCCAAAATGGTCATATGAATTTCTAATTTGAATTCTTATGTGATGGATTGTAAATCAACAGACTGCCCAATATAATTTGCTCCTTAATTTCTCTCTATCGGTAATTCTTAGATTAACAAATATATCTTGAGCATTTTTTAAGAGCTGGGTATGTAAAAGTGAAGTTCTTATAGCTCCTGTATTCTAATTAAGAGATAGACAAAGATGTATAAATAGATAATAGATGTTTCAGCTGGTGATCATAAGCAAGGCTGTGGGCCACACGGGGACCACTTGGGACCACTTGAGGTTGTGTGGAAGAGCAGCCCCCAGGGAGCGGTGGTGCAGTGACTTGAAGGTCGAAATGAGCCAGGCACCGAGTTGAGAGTAGGGAATGCTTCTTGATGAGAGGGCAGGTGCAGCCCCCAGTGGCAAGAAGGAGGTGGGCATCTACCCCTCTGGCTGGGATAGCCAATGGGGGAATGGACTGAGGGCGGTGACCTTGCAGGCTTGGCTGGGGAGATGTTCTGATTGTGTTCCTGGAGGATTGGCAGTGAGTTAGAGTGACTTCTTGTTCTTGCTCAGTGAGTCCCAGTCTCTGGCCAGGTTCAAGGCCGAGCCCCCTCCTCCTACCATCCTTTTCCAATTGCTCCCCCACTGCTAGTGTGCAAATGGCAAGGTCCACCCATTGTCCCTGTGGGCATCTTGGGTACCTTGTCTGTGCTGTTCCTTATCTTGCAAGTCCTTGCCTCTGCCCTTGAGGCAGGCTCGAGTCAGGTGTGTTGCTTCCAAGAAAGTGGTCCCAGCTACTCTTGGCCTCCATCACAGTGGGCTGCCACACCCCTGTGGTGGCTTCCCGATGGCACCTGTTTAGTGCACATTAGTTTATTCATTGTTGGTTTGCATCTTCAGTCCCCGTCTTTGTGCTTTTTGTGTCCTCCGTAGACTCACCCAACCTCCCCTGGTGCCACAGAAGTCTCCCCTTAACCTTTTCCCCGACACCGGCGTCTGGTCTCTTTCACTCCTTCACGGCCAGATTCCCAGGAAGTGGTCGGTGTTGGCTGGCCTCACCTCCTCCGTCCTTCCCTGTGTCTGTGATGACGTTGACCCCTGGGCCTCCGACACTGCTCTCAGAGATACCCGTGTCCTCCCAGTGCCCAGACCCACCAGGTCTGGTGTGAACTCTTGTCCGTTTCCATCCTGTGGATCCAAATGCAGTGCTGGACACAGTGGGCACATTTTCTGTCTTAAAATCAGCTGCTCCCTGACTTCCGGGTGCTTCACTAGCACATGTTTTCTAGGCGGTTTCTGACTCCCCAGCCCTCCTTCCTTCTCCTCTGCAGCACACCTTCAGGGCACGAGTACCTGGGCTTCTGTCAATCACTTTGACAAAACCAGCCTGACTGTGCGTTCGCAGGTCTGTGCCTTGGCCCAGACCTCTCTCAAGGAAAGAAAGAGCGTGCATGTATACTTCATGCTTCATAATTCTCAGATTGCTGTGTAAACTTGGTAGTTATTTCCAATGGTTGTGTAATGTTATGGTAAGTGACTGTGCCATAATGAGCCCGACCATTTTCCTATTGAAAATTACTTGTCCTGAATTTCCACTTACGGTTTGCGATTCCACAACATATATTGATTTGGAGGTTTGGTGGAATGGAAAGCAGAGAACTGTTTTCCTCTCAAACTAGCTTGGCATTCCCACATAAAGACAGGAGACTCCGCAGCATCTTTGGCTTCCTCAAGTCAGCTAAGAGGCTCCTGTCACTCTCCGAGTTCTGGGCAAACTACTGATAAAGCTTGTCATGCTCCGGGCTCCACCTCAGCTCTCGATTCCCTGACTCCAACTGCTCTGCACTGCTGGAGGAGAAGTACTTCTTATGTCCCCAGGGCCTGAGGGTTCTAAAGGTTTTCACACTGTGTATCTGAGTAAATTTGAAGAAAGCCTTGCTGTGAGTCCAAGCAGGGTTCACCCACACCTTGAGCTGCAGCTTCCCTACCTGCTACCCACCTTAAGAGTGTTCTTTGTCACTCCTGGCAACCCAGAGGCTTCCTGAGCCAGGGACCGTGCTGCGTCTTGATCTGTGGTCATCTGGAGTGGCCCTGGGACCAGGGAGCAGTGCTGTTGTCCACTCTGTGTTGCTTTTCTCTTCAGAAGTGAGGGTGCACACGATCAGGCTGTGGAGGGAGCCTGGGAACTTGGGCTTATGTTGCCCCAGCTTTTCTGCTCTGGAAGCCCCAGCTTTGGGGGCTCTGCAAACCCCAAAAGTTCGTAATTCTGAAGGTGGCAACACTGCCAATTTGGATCCCTTTTTTGGGTGATTTGCGTTTGCTGAAGGAGCCTGTGTTTGGATTTTTGACCTGTTTGTGCCTCAGTCTCTGCCTGTTGTTCAGCCACACTGGTGAGGACATCTGCAGCAGTTGGCCGACTTGCTTTTGAATCCTTCCCTTTCCAGCTGGACTGCACATTACCCCTGTGTAAGCAAAGGGGTTGCTTCATCCCCGATGTGCACCAAGCACATCCGGCATGGGTGGGGTAAAAAGCCAGTGTTTTGGAATCATGGCGTGGTTGGGAGCAGCTTCCTTGCTGAGAGTAGCCTGTGCACGGGCTGGTGGGTGGTGAGCACAGTAAACAGCCGCCATCTTGGCATCCTGGGGCTGTCTCCACACTCGTCTCGGGGTCTTCCTTTGTTTCTCTTTGCTCACACTAATGTATTTCCCTCACAGTCCACAAAGAAACAGGTTGCCTTTAGAACCGGAAAAGTGCAGACACAAAGGCAGCAGCTGTTCCTCTTCAGCCCCACACAGTTGCATTTGTGCCTCGGGTGCCCTGCCGTACACATGCTCTGAACTCCAGGGCGGGGTGACTATGGGCCAGGTGTTGTGAATGGAGCTGCCGAGTGTGATGGCCAGACCAAGGCTTATTGTCGATGAGTGATAGTCACTCCAGCTACTCTTAAATTGATTTGAAATTAATCAAGATTCAGGTGATTTTTTAAAACACCATTCTTTGAAAACCCAAGGGTCTGCCACCTTCTACTGTAGGACATTGGTACCCAAGAGAGAGGTTTGTCTAATTTCTAGCCAGACAAGACACCCACTTTGAGCACTGCAATGACAATCAAGGAATGGAGAGGAGACATTAGCAGAGGCGGCAGCCTGCCCCACTCCACCTCTGAATGGCAGGGTGATGCTCACCTACGTGGGCCTGGCCCCTTCCTCTGATTGAAGCTCTCAAACCTGTACCATCCTCTCGGGTCCCAACACCCCTAACAGACATCTCAGAATTGAGATGGTGATCCAAGGTGTAGAGTCTCCCTACCACCTCCTTCCTCCCAAGCACCTATAGTGGAGGGGCTTTATCCCTAAACAAGGAGAAAGACTTCGTTAAGCAGAAGAGACCCAAGAAAACCCTGGAAGAAGGAACACAAGCCAGAAAAGACATGTTCTCAGTTGAATGCCGTACTCTTGACCTTCCTGTTATCTCAGGCAATGGAAAATCCTGGAGAAAATGAAAGACTAAAAACTCGGCCTTGAAGAAAGTAATGCCCAGAAGCAGAAGTGTCTTTTAAGCACAAAACTTAATGAGCTCATAAATTTATTAACGTAAGAGCTCAAACTTCCTCCGAGACAATAAAATGAGATGGGAAATATGGAACTAAGGGAATAAAATGAGACTAGAACATCCAAAACCAATAAATTTGAAGCAGTAAAGAGTTTAATGGCCTGAAAATACAGCTTTAGAATTTAGAGAAGAAAAACAGAGAGAGGGAGGAAAGAAACTTAAATAATCCTAAGGGTGATCCAGGATAACATAATTGAATTGCCTAAAGAAAAAACCTTATTCCAAAAAATATATATATATATATATATATGTGAAGATGTAATAGATGAAAAGTTTCTCATCACTGAGTTGTCAGAAGGCAAAGGGTATATGCAGCATTTGAAGGGAGAATTGTCATAATCACACCAGTCAAGGGTTAAGATCCACACAGAGAACTAAGAATACACAACTGTGCGAATAGGACTGAAATGTTACGATCTTTGAAAAATGAGAGATGAGTCTGTATCTAAAACTGAAATATGTAGCTAAAAAATTCTACTTAAGGGCTGGGGGGATATAGCTCAGTTGGTAGAATGCTTGCCTCACAGGCATAAGGCCCTGGGTTCAATCCCCAGCACCACACACATACACGCGCGCGCGCACACGCGCACACACACACACACAAATTCTACTCAAAATATCTGTTTAGATCTAATTCTTAACTCAAGGGATATTTTTTTGGAAATAGTATCTCTTAAATTTCTTATATGGAAATATGGATAATTCCTTTATTTTCACTTCAGCTTCATTTTAAGTACAAAACTAAATTTTATTCTTTTTGTTTAAAACATATCAATTGAATTTTTGCATTTTTCTTTGTAAGGCACTGTTTAATTTTTTTTAATAGCTACTTCTAAAAGTGAAAGCTTATTCCAGAAAATTATGTGAAACATAGTAGAATACTCATGTGCCCCAGCTAGGACTCTGGTTGAACAGGTCCTGCGTGGGCCTCTGCATGGCAGGTGTAAATCTGTGGTGTGTCTGTGCCAGCTGCCCCACCGCATTGCTCTAGCTGTGTTCTTAGCCTGGTGGCGTCCACTTTCGTGACCACCTGCCTCCTGACTTTCTGAAGATGAATGGGGAAGCAGCTACCCTTCGTGGTGATTATCATTTTTCATGTCCCCCATGCCTGGTGGCATTGATGAGTGACATAAAGCCATCACTGCATCGTGAGGAAGGAAAACCAGCAGGAAGATGTCATTTCATGAAAAAGTGGACTGAGCAAGGAAAATGTTGTCTCAACATCATTTTTAAAGATTAAAGAGTTCAGAAAATAATCATTTTCCTGTTACGCCTTAGCTGAGCCATTATAGTCATGAGGACCTTCTGAGTGTGGTGGGTAAATAACGTCTATAGTGGAATAGGACTTATTTTTTTTCATTAACTCATAATTGAGGGCACATAAACTGATGTTGCAACATGACTAAATTATTTTATGCAGATTTTTACTCTCAATAAATGCAAAGTAGTTAATACAGTATAGACATTTTGGTCTAATATGAATTTCAGAGATGTGCATTATAAGAGCTACTTGAAAATAACGAAGGATTAAAGTATTTGGCTTTTTTACCAGTAAGTAATATATAATTGAATAAATTTTGCTTATGTTCCTAAGGATCCAACAAATGGAAACAAAACTAAATTAGGACAAGTG
Source organism: Marmota marmota marmota (assembly GCF_001458135.2). Taxonomy (NCBI): domain Eukaryota; kingdom Metazoa; phylum Chordata; class Mammalia; order Rodentia; family Sciuridae; genus Marmota; species Marmota marmota. The sequence continues at coordinate 8,448,390 of NW_025999913.1, forward strand.
ATTAATTATTGCTCAAAGATATAATAGTTGACAGAGGTGGTGGGTGGTTGATGCCACTTAAAAGATGATTTATTTCCAGCATAGCTAGACATGAGGGCGGTTTCATCTCCTCTCTCCTGCAGTAAGTCTCACCTGTCTGCTTGCCTGCCTTCCTACCTATCAGTGATGACAAAAACATACTCAGTGAATATTTTATTCAGTTAAAATGGCAATGGTGACTGTTTTTTCTTTTTTTACCAAAGGCCATTGCAACTTATTGTTCTTTAATTTTGTTAATGAGAAACCCTAAAAAGTGGATTATTTTACTTTCTAAATTTTCTCTGTGTCGCTGTAACTGCTGTGTTAGCAGTAAGTACTCATGACTGACCAGGTGATGTATCTTGACCGTCCCAGGTGTGGTCATTCTAGAAGTTACCAGAGGGCAGCCCTTGTTCTCGTAAGAGCATCAGTGTTGCACGAGTGGAACCTGCTGAAAAGTGGGCTTCAAAGGCTCCTTCATGTGACATGCCCAGCACAAAGGCCAACTTCCTCCTCATTTGGAAGCACTTCTCAGACGGTGGAGTTGGCAGAACTCAGCTACGGAATGAAGTAGGAGGATGTTGGTCCAGGGCCTGGGCTTCTCTGGACAGGAACGTGGTGTCTAGAAGTGCACACCAGGCATGAGCATTCCCATGGAGTTTGATTAGCAATATTCGTAACATTGCCAGGACTTTAGAATGAAGTTTATAAAAGTTGTCTTTACTTAAACTACCGCCTTACTATAGCACCCTCATCATGGTGATCTTAAATTTGTTTAAACACACACGCACACGCACACACATGCACACACACACACAAGCACACACACACACAAGCAGTTGGGGTATGTACAATTTTACCATTTGGTTTCCTTTCTTCTTTTTCAACAGAAATTCTAGAAGCAGGTGTTAAAGGATCTTCGGAATCTCTGAAAGGTGTGAAACGGAAAAAGATTGTTGCTGAGAATCACCTGAAAAAAATACCAAAATCCCCCCTGAGGAATCCTCTGCAGGCAAAACATAAACAGAATACCGAAGATTCATCTTTTGCAGTTCAGAGTGTGTCAGAATCTCACAAGAAGCCGAATTCTGTTCCTGTAAGAAATGGCAAGCTGTTCAGCAGACAGAATGGAGAGGCGCCTGCCCTGACTGCTGAGGCCTCCAAACCCGGGGGCTCCGTCTCCCCTGAGAAGCCCTCGTTTCTGCAGCGCCCGGCGGAGCTGCGGAGATGGAGATCGGAAGGCGCGGACCCTGCCAAGCACAGTGTGCTGCCTGAGAACTGGGACTCGGGTTCTCTGTCCAGTAAAACCAGGACTGACAGCAGTGAATGTATCTCTCCTCACCGCACCACGCCCCCCGCGTACACCAACACCGCATTTGATGTCTTACTGAAAGCAATGGAGCCAGAACTGAGCACCTTGTCACAAAAGGGCTCGTCTTGTGCAATTAAGACAGAAAAACTGAGACCAAATAAAACTGTACGATCCCCATCTAGATTAAAAAACAGTTCAGCGAGTGCCCCAAATCAGACTCCACCAGAACCCGTTGCCGAGCCGCAGCTTCCTCCCAGTACCTCATACACAGTGCATGTCTCTGCTCCTCAGAAGAACGAGCAAGCAGCAGTTCAGTCGGTTTCTCATCTGGATAATCAGCGGGAACACTTTGTTTCCAAACCTAATCAACATAGTCAGCAGCTCCCCGGGCACTCGGGTTTCACAGGAGCACTGACGAATCTGCAAAGTCAGGAGAACGGCAAACATGAACAGGTGTATAACTCAGCAGTGACATCAGCCACAGGTCTCACTTCTCCTTCCAGTAGAACTCAGGTCACTCCTCCAAACCAGCAAGTGGACTCTGCTTCACCTTTGTCAATAAGTGCAGCCAATTCCACACAGTTGCCCCCTGCGCCACTTTATAATTCAACTCACGTTGCCTCTGTTGTTAATCAAAGCGTAGAACAAATGTACAATCATCTTCTGAAAGATCAGAAGCCAAAAAAGCAAGGAAAATATATTTGTGAGTATTGCAATAGAGCTTGTGCAAAGCCTAGTGTGCTTTTAAAGCATATCCGCTCCCACACAGGAGAGCGGCCCTATCCCTGCGTGACTTGCGGATTTTCATTTAAGACTAAAAGCAATCTGTATAAGCACAAAAAATCCCACGCACATACTATCAAACTGGGCCTCGTCTTGCAACCAGATGCTGGTGGTTTGTTCTTGTCCCAGGAGTCCCCCAAAGCACTTAGTATCCATTCAGATGCAGAAGACAGTGCAGAGAGTGAGGAAGAGGCTGCTGCTGAAGGAAGACAGAATGAGCGGGGGGCCATGGACTTGCAGCCTGTGCAGATAATGAAGAGGTCGTCAAATCTTGAAGCCTTTCCAAAATCAAGTTCCGTTCTAAGCAATCCAGATCAGGTGGCAGGTGACTTTTCACTACAGGACCCATCTTCAGAATCACAAGCTGTGACAGACTTACCAAAAGTTGTGGTCCACCCTATCAGCGTGTCCCCATCCAGAACCGACAGCTTGCAGGTTGTCAGTACCAAGCCCGAGCTTCCTAGTGCACACAGACAGAAGGACCTTCAGGTAACAAAGGCACTGTCACAGTCTGCCACTGTGACCTCCCTAGAGACTGAGGAGAAGTCCCGTCAGAAAGGGGACACAGGTCAGCCGGAAGGGAAACAGGACTCCCATGGTGGAGGAGCGGCCCACGCCCAGCTGCAGAGGCAGCAGGCCACCGATCACTCCCAAGAGCAGCAAGGAAAGCTGCTGCTAAGCCCTCGCAGTTTAGGAAGCACAGATTCCGGCTACTTCTCACGATCTGAAAGTGTGGATCAAACAGTGAGCCCACCCACTCCCTTTGCCAGAACCTTCCCCACCACCGAGCAAGACTCTGCTAAGAGCAATGGGCCCTCTGCACCAAGACTCAGTACACCAGCACCCTCCGCGCTGTCGACAGGGGAAAAGCCACCCCTCGTACCTGGTCAGATGCGCCCGCCCTTGGCCACCAAGACCCTGGAGGAACGGATATCAAAGCTCATCTCAGACAATGAAGCCTTGGTGGACGATAAGCAGCTGGACAGCGTGAAGCCACGGAGAACCTCTCTCTCCAGACGAGGGAGCATCGATTCCCCCAAATCATACATATTTAAAGATTCTTTCCAGTTTGACCTGAAGCCAATGGGACGGCGAACCAGCTCCAGCTCTGATATACCCAAGTCCCCATTCACCCCGACCGAGAAGTCCAAACAAGTGTTCCTCCTGTCCGTTCCTTCCCTCGACTGCTTGCCTATCACAAGAAGCAACTCCATGCCGACCACAGGCTACTCGGCCGTCCCTCCGAATGTGATCCCTCCCCCGCACCCGCTGAGAGGAAGCCAGTCATTTGATGACAAAATTGGCGCTTTCTACGACGACGTCTTCGTCCCGGGACCTAATTCTTCTGTGCCACCAAGTGGACATCCTCGCACTCTCGTCAGGCAGGTAGCAGTGGAAGACTCTTCAGCCACTGAAAACCACGTTCTCGGCCCCAGCCAGTCCTTGGATGAGGGCCACCAGGGAGGCCATGCCACCACGGAACCTGTGTCGGCCCGCGGCAAGACCTCGGCACCGGGCTCCCATCTGGAGAAAAAGAAGTCTCATCAGGGCCGAGGGACCATGTTTGAGTGTGAAACCTGTAGAAACAGGTATAGGAAGCTGGAAAATTTCGAAAACCATAAGAAATTCTACTGTTCAGAGTTACATGGGCCCAAAACAAAGGTCCCTGTGCGGGAGCCCGAGCACGGCCCCCTGGGGAGCAGCGCGCAGCCGCAGGTTCTCCACTACAGGGTCGCAGGCTCCTCGGGCGTCTGGGAACAGACGCCACAGATAAGGAAAAGGAGGAAAATGAAAAGTGTTGGAGACGACGAGGAGCTTCCACAGAACGAAAGCGGAACTTCCCCCCAAAGCTCCGAACCCCTACAGTTTCAGAACGCCCTGGGCCCCGTCCCCAGCCTGTCTAAACCCTCTGTCGCCGGATCAGGGGACCAGCAGCACCGACACGTGCAGCTGCAGAACTCCCAGGTGCAGCTCGTCACCAGGGGCCCTGAGCAGACTGTGGACCCAAAGCAACAGATAAGTTTGGCTGCCCAGGACCGGGTGGAGGTGAAGAGACAAGGGGCCGGCATCTCCGTCATCCAGCACACCAACTCCCTGAGCAGACCCAGTTCCTTTGACAAAGTCGAGCCCTTCGAAGGAGCTTCCACGGTTTCTTTCCAGGAGCTGAGCAGAACTGGGAAGCCTGGGTCTCTGAAAGTAGTAGGGATCTCCCCAGAGGACACGTCACATCCTCACCAGCCTACGCTGTCAGAAGCTGTCAGAGGAGAGCCATGGGAAAGTTCCAGAAAGATGCCAGGCGAGCGGCATGTGCTGGGACAGCCCTCGAGACTTGTCCGACAGCACAACATCCAGGTGCCAGAAATTCTGGTCACGGAAGAGCCAGATCGAGACCTGGAAGCCCAAGGTCACGATCAAGAAAAATCTGAGAAGTTCAGCTGGCCTCAGCGTAGTGAGACCTTGTCAAAGCTGCCAACAGAGAAACTGCCACCCAAAAAGAAGAGGCTCCGTCTGGCCGAGATCGAGCATTCCTCTACTGAATCGAGTTTCGACTCCACTCTCTCCCGGAGCCTAAGCAGGGAGAGCAGTTTATCCCATGCTTCAAGTTTCTCAGCCTCCTTAGATATAGAGGACATCTCTAAGACAGAGGCTTCACCAAAAATTGATTTTCCAAATAAAGCAGAGTTTCTTTTGATTCCACCTGGCTCGAATACGCTGAATGTTCCCGGAAGCCACCGGGAAATGAGGCGGGCTGCATCTGAACAGATCAGCTGCATGCAGACATCCCTGGAGGTCCCCAGCTTCAGAAGTAAGTCATTCGACTGTGGCAGCATCACACCAACCCAGATGACACCGCTTGCTGAGTCACAGCCTTCGACCCCCACCTCTGGCACTGGGGTCACCGGACACGTGCCTCTCTTAGAAAGAAGGAGAGGCCCACTGATCCGGCAGATATCTTTAAACATAGCTCCAGAGAGTCTTGTGCCTCCAGTGAACCCACCATCTTTCCAAAATACCGCTCTGCCCAGCGTGAGTGCAGGGCCATTTCAGGGTCCTCCACTCCCTAATACACCTTTGGGTGAGTTTTCAACAAACACTTTGCACTCCCAGACGCAAGCTAAGGATCTGTGGACAGAAGCGCCAAGCTCCAGCTCTGCTAACATCTTTCCTGTCCAACAGCTTTTTGGTGTCAACTTATTGAACCAAACCCATACACCCCTTGGCCAGCAGAACGCACAGCTGCCTCTGCCGGGGTTTGAGCAGGGTGACACACCAGGTGCACAATCCACTCAATGTGTGTCTTCTCAAAGCAAGGATTGCTTTGCTCCCAAGTACCAGTTGCAGTGCCAGGTTTTCACCTCAAGCCAGTCTTGCTCCTCTAATCCCGCACATCCTTCACCGAATCAAGTTCTTTCAGATCCAGACAGAGCAGATAGTTGTGCAGCTTCAGTGGCATTGCCAATCAAATTAGTGGATCCCCTGTGTGATTCATGTCCTCTGCCACTGCCGGAGCTCGGGCCACCGGGCAGGCAGGTGCACAACGTGCCATCCTCATTCATGCTGCCCGTGCATCTGCAGAGTAATGTTCCCACATACTGTTTTGCCACTGTGATATCTCTGCCACAGATCCTAGTGACCCAAGATCTGTGCAGCACGCCAGTTTGCCAGGCTAATCAAACAATAGTGCCAATCAGTGAAGAACAGAATTCTGTGCCACAGTCACAGAAAGCTCACCAGAATGCTTTGCCAAATCCAGAGAAAGAGCTTGTTTGCAAAAATATTTTTTCAGAGTTCAGCCAAAATTCTCACTCTGAATCCTTGCCGGTCACTCAGAAAATGTCTGTTGGTAGACTTTCCCCCCAACAAGAATCTTCAGCTTCTAGTAAAAGGATGCTCTCCCCAGCAAATAGTTTAGACATCGCCATGGAAAAGCACCAAAAACGGGCTAAAGATGAAAATGGAGTTGCTTGTGCCACAGATGTTAGGTCCATAGAGCCATTAAGTTCAAGAGCAAATGAGGTTAATAAGCAGAAAAAACCAGTTTTGGTGAGGCAGGTTTGCACTACAGAGCCCCTTGAAGGTGGGATATTGGAACAGGAAGCTTTTTCTAAGCCTGAAACTGGTAGTGAGGCTGTTAATTTGCCAGATGTTTTACCAGCTGATCATTTGTCATCAGGACAGTCTAAGTTGGTAGTCACAGAACCTATCAGTGAATTACAAGAATTTGAAAACATCAAGTCATCTGCATCATTAACTCTCACAGTCCAGAAGTCACCTGTCACTTCAGAAAACAACCTCGTTTCCCCTCTGAAATCTGCAAACAGTAACCAGGAAGGGGAGTCTCCAGGGGCGAAGAGCCAAGGGAACAAAGCCAGTGCACAAGGGCAGGGTCAGCCGCCAGCCGCCACCCTTCCACTGTTGGGCCCTGCGGATGCACAGCAGCCCTCTTTCCCCAGCCTCAAGACTGCCACCAGCTTCACATGGTGTTACCTGTTAAGACAGAAGTCACTGCCTTTGCCACAGAGTGACCAGAAAACGTCAGCCTACACCGAGTGGACAGTAAGCAACAGTGACCCAAATCCACTTGGTTTGCCTACGAAAGTTGCTCTTTCTCTCCTTAACTCAAAGCAGAAGACTGGAAAATCACTGTATTGCCAAGCAATAACCACCCATTCCAAATCAGATTTGTTGGTCTATTCAAGCAAGTGGAAAAGCAACCTAAGCAAGGTACTCGAAGTACAATTTGCCTTCAAATATGGCTTGTGCAAATTAGTTTTATTGACTATCTTACTTAGAAGCATTTTCATTTTAAATGACAAGTTGTACTATATTTATGTAGATATTAAAAGGCAGGGTGTCACACTGCTGAGAGTTATCTGAAGTCCTTTTGGTGATTCTGTCATTTAGGAAAGGACAACTTTTTGTTCCTCGGTTAATTATGGTATGTGTCTACTTGATTGTCCATCACTGAGAGTCTCAGTTGGACTTGATCTTTCTCATCTGTTAAGGTGGTGGTGTCTTTGTTAAGTGAGAGGAGATTAGGCATATGCTCTGATGGGTGTGGATAATCAAGGATAGTTGTATTTTATTGTGAAATGTGAGCAGAGAACTCTTCACACTTGTTCATACTAACTCTCTCCCTCTCCAGGCCCATCCCAGCGCTCCTCCAGAGTAGTTCTCAGAAACAAGAGTCACCAAATAAGTTATATACTTAATAAGTTGACTTTGTCAAGATTTATAATGAAATTTAAGATCATAAAACTACAATTTTAAGTAATTGATGGAACTGGTCTCATTAGAATTATCAGCCTTATGAAATTAGAAAAATCATTTAAGTGATTACGAATAAATCCATAAAGATATCCCATTGCACTCTGGACATTCAGAATTATAGGTGAAGTCATTGACCTCTGCAGATCCCAAAGCATATAATTAATGCAGGTTCTTAAGCATTTACACACCTATCAACAAGAAAGTCCTGCAGTGTCAGCCTCGTGACAGAGCGTGCAGTTCCGGAGGAAGGGAGTCTTGAGTGGTGCCTGCAGGTTGAGGAGGTGTGGATACTCTGAGGATGATGCTATCCCTTGGGGTCTCAAAAGCAATAGTAAGGAGAATCATTTGGGATGCTTCCAGCAAACAAGAATTACAGAATTTTAATACATCACTAAAGGACACAGGAGTGAAAAGAACCCTGGTTCATTTAAAGAGCTGCAGAGTCTGGCATGGCCAGAAATTTTGTGAGTTGGAAATGTAGATAAAACCCACAGCATATGCATGATGGTGGAGAAGGAAGTAAAGGAGGGTGCCTCCATCCCTTTGTGGATTTGCTTTCTTGAATCCTCAGGCTCTGAGGCTGCTGAGTCAGAATCTTACAGGAGACCCAATCATGAGAACTTAAGCAACACTTCATTTGCATTCTGATGTGCCTATGGAAAAGGGTGCTCCTAGGCTGTGGGTGTAGCTCAGTGGTAGAGCGTGTGTTTAGCAATCCCCAGCATCCCCCCCAACCCCCCAAACCAACGTCTTCAAGTTCCAGATGTCTTGGAAGAAAGGTCTGGAAGTCTGTAGCTAGACGGGTCTCAGGAAAGAGCTCCAGGTGAGGGTGTTGTGTGGAGAGCCTTTAGTGACCCGTGTGATTGATGAGATTGTTCAGGAAGGTGTGAAGAAGAGCAGAGGGCCTCGCCTGGGTCCTGCAGATCTTACCATTCAAAGGGTTGAGTGTGAAGAGAGTCCAGCCCAAAATTGAGAAATTGTTCATAGAGGAAGAAGGAGCACCAGGAGGAGGAGGACCGCGGCAGCAGGTGTTTCGGGAGTTGCTGGAGGAGAAAGGAGGGAGGAAGGTGAAGGCAGGCAGGAGTGTGTGTCCTGAGCTGTGAGGTGTTGACGGAGACTTGAGTCCCAGAGCCGGGGCCTTGGAGGACTGGGCACTGCACCGACTGCTCCTCCAGATCCAAATGTCAGTGTGTTCATGATTCGGGGTGGAGAAGGACGGGAGCTATAGAGCAAAAGGGTTTCCAAGGAAAATCGGAGTCAGGGCATAAGATGGCTGTCGAGCTCACTAAGATAAGCTGACGATCGTGCAGCCTAACTCATTGGTAATTGGCAAATAGAAGCCAGATTTAATAAAAGATGGGCAAAAGATAAAGGGGAGTTTGGTGTTGAAAGAAAGTAAGAAAGGATTATGGTTAAAAGGATAAAGTCAGAGGAAAGAGTGTGCGTCTCATCCACGTTGTGGGAAGCTAGGGCTCATCGGGAGCAGAGGAAAGGAGACCATCATCTTCACCTTGTACCTCCTGGTGAGGGACATTGCCTGGCAGCTTCTCTTTCCTCCCGTCTTTGTAAGAACAGGGCCTCCAGGGTACTTTCCCGAGGCCTGAGGCCCTCCTTCCATCACGAACGTCCCCAGCATTTGCCTTCTTTAGGCTTTCTCAGGACCGTGACTGGCTACCTGGCAATGTCACTTTTTACAGGAGGTTGTATAAAAGAAGCCCCTAATTAGAGAGTTTGAGTCTTTGCAGGTGACACTTGACTTGGAACACGTAACTGAACCCCGAGAGGGTCCTTTCTCGCTGGGATTTGTCCACCCCAGCTGCCTGCCTCACAAGTACGTGGGAGTGCAAGGGCACCTGGTACAGTTGTATGGAGTCTCCTACAAAACCACAAGGTGGCATTTCCTGGAGGAAGACCACACATGGCTTATCACATCAGCATATCATTTCAGCCTTTGTAACCTTTTTCAGAGATCTTTATCAGGCCCAGTCTTGACTTTTGAGCTGACCTGAAATTCAACAGTGACTAGAATTCGGGGAATTTTTGTGAAGACCTGGAGAGGAACCATGTCTGTGGTTTAAAATAATGGGGGGCGGGGGGCGGAGAGTAAGTAACACACTGAGAAACCGAGCTGCCTCCAGTGCACGTAAGGTAAAGGAGAGGAGAGCTAGTGATGTTTCTTGGGGCTGAGACCTTAGGGTACCACACAGCTCTTTTCCATCTCCAAAGAATAAACTCTTTAAGAACCATATTTAAACTGTGTTCTAAGTGGTTAGTTAAATACAGAAAAGAAAAAATTTACTATCAAGTTTATGAAGTGTTAGGTTGGGAGGTTTATTTGGGGGTGTCAAGGACTGTGATGGGATTTTTAAAAATATCCTAAGATGGGTCAGTTTGCTATAGTGCAGACAGACTGGAATTATTAAAGCAAAATGATCTTGAATGTGTTATTTTAGAATGCGTTTCATTAAGATAATTACATGCTCTATACGCTGCCGTGCTTTAATTTCCACTGAACATGACATATGTTTGTGTTTTCAGTTTTATTAAATTAGTTTCTCTTTTTTTTCCCTTTCAGAGAGCATTAGGTAATCAAAAGTCCACAGTAGTTGAATTCAGCAATAAAGATGCCTCTGAAATTAACAGTGAGCAAGATAAAGAAAATTCCTTAATCAAAAGTGAACCAAGAAGAATTAAAATATTTGATGGAGGGCAAGTACAAGTTTTACTTCTGAAATGTACATTTAAACTTACTTTTTAAATGTACATTTTGCTTTCACGTGAACGAAGACTTACGAGTGCCAACTTATATATTTAAATGTTGCAAGGTTTCTTAGCTTACTAATAGAATCTTTGGGGAAAGATAGGTATTGGTATTGTGTTAAATAATTCCAATTTGATGGAGAAAATGATGAATAGAAGGCAGCTGAGAATTAAATTTTCAGAGTGAGCCCCAGGTATCATGCTGATTTACAATAAGGAATGACTTGTAAAATTTGCTCTAAAAGAGATGAATTTATTGCCTATTTGAAAGCTTTTGTGTATTTTATTATGAGAAAAACAAACTGTAAAATCAAATTATAGTGAAACTTAGAAATTTCAGTACTTTTGTAGTTGTGATTGAATATAGCAGTGGAGAAAACTTTTAAACCAGTGTCTTACAACCAGGAAAATATTTTTAAATTAAACATAATATTGAACAAGTTTGTTTGATCAGAACTAGCTGTTAGAACATTAAAGTGTTGATGTGAAAAACAAATATTCTATGACATGTCCATGAAATTTCATATGTTGAGTGTAAAAGTTGTGCTTTATCTTTTTAGGTTGGATTTTAATCATCAATATTTTCTCAAAGACATAGTGTCCAATCTTCCTATTCATTTTTTCTTTTCTTTAAATTAGGTACAAATCAAATGAAGAGTATGTGTATGTCCGGGGCAGGGGAAGAGGAAAGTACATTTGTGAAGAATGTGGAATTCGTTGTAAGAAACCTAGTATGTTAAAGAAACACATACGAACCCACACCGACGTCCGCCCCTACCACTGCTCTTACTGTAACTTCTCCTTTAAGACAAAAGGTATGAGCCCACATTGCTTCTGGGTCCTCAGTAGCTTAAAGGGACTGCATTTTATCTTCTCAACATTGTAGTTTTATTTTTTGTTTCTAAACCCTTTGGGAAAACAATTTTAATTCCACATTTTTAGAGAATATGGAATAAATGTGTCATTTTAAAAGAAGCAGCTGCCCTTTTGCTGTAATTTTGCTCCCCAAATTATAGTTGTATGACATAATGGTGAATACCGCTTCAGAGATATTCTCTCTCGGGCTGAAGAAGAAGAAGAAATGTTCAGGATAACAAGTAAATTCATCTGGGTCCTAAAAAACTAAAGAAAAATTTTAAACACTAGCACGGCAAACATTTACCGTAGTCACTACTCTTGTGCTTTATCGTGTAGACACATAATGCCATTTCCTTTCTTTTTCTTCATGATACATTTTCTTTTTGCCCAATACTGTTGGATTTTAGCTTCAAAAAATTTTTAACATTTTTAGTATTGAATGTTTATAAAGAGATCTCTCATCTAGTTATTAAAATCATTTAGATCCCTTTTGTTTTCTTTATGTTTTTATTTAACTCATAAGCCTTTATTTAAAAGTAATTTTACCCTGTAACGTTTCCTGCTCCACATAATGGATACAGTACTATAAAATGTTTGCTTTCTCCTTGTTCAAGAATCATTACATGGCAGTTCGTTACTTGATATTTTAATGCTATGTACTATTCTTAAAAAAAAAAAAAAAAAACGAAACAACTCTTCACCAAATGTAATCATGAAAATGTCTGTATGGAGGAACAATTTCTGTAAAGTGTTTTTTTCGTAATCAGTTTTTTATAAAAAACTGATTTGTTTTGTCCCCTTTCTCGTCTTTTTTGTTGTTTTCCTGTTGTATCCTTGTCTTCACACTTTTGGTTATAAAACTTGACCAACCCATTAGCAAAATTTGCTATGCCTTGTGGGTAGTGTTTATTGGCATTTAAAGAAAGTTATAACATGTAGCAACTAAACAGCTAAACAGTTAGCTGTCTTCAAATGCCAATAGCTGCCTGAAACGAGAATAATGGAAAAAGCAAAATGTTCTTCAGATAGCTTTGAACGCTCCTGTAAGGTTTCAAGAAGTCGGAGGAGTTGGGAGGAACATGGCTCAGTGGGAGCTTCATGGTGATGCAGAACCCCCTGGAGGTGGGGGCAGCTTCAGGGTGGTTTCCCAGGTCTTGGGTGAGGACTCTGATAGGAGAGAGTACTTTGATCTTTTAACCTCATTTATTACTTTTTCTTGTGATTAGAAAAAAGAAACATCAGTTAATTTCTAGTATGGGGCTAGGAGCATATTTAAAAGGCCAACACTACCAGTAAAAGATGACCAGGTACAGAATGGTGTTACCAAGAACAGGAACATGAAGGTGTAATATGAAATGAATAGTTCTCAATAGAAAGAAGAAAGGAATCAGGATATTCTAGAAATCAGTTCTCAGAATAAGAGCAAGCAAGGAAGGGTCAGGCTCAAAATGGAAAACCAGATTTCTTGGTGAGGAAAAATGTTATGAGTCCCCAAGTATTAATGTTAGTGGACTAACTCAAAACACATTGTGCAATATTTTAAATAAATGCTTATTAAGTGGACAAAACATGATGCCCCCTGAGGAACGAGCCTTTTCTGTCAGCAGTTTCCACGTCCTGTATTTCTCTAATATGCTGCAATCTGAACTCGCATTAAAGTTTTTGCTTTGTCAGGCAAGTCATGTGGAGTTACAGTGTGTAGTTATTTCAATGAGACTACCCTAGCTAAGGGGACTAGTGAAGAAAATATTAGAAATGTTTTATTTCCCTATTCTTAATGTGACAGTCCTCAGTTTTTAGGGTCACATTCTTTTCTGAAGTATGTACCTTTTGTGAATCAATGTAAGCCAACCCCATAGCACCTTTTAATGGTAGCTCTAAGGTGGAGCTTTTTTATTTAATTAGGCTGTGGGTTTTGTTCAACTTTCTTTCTTTCTTTTTTTTTTTTTGGTGATCCTAGCAAATTCAACTGTACTTCTTATTGAATGTGTGGTTCTTAGCAGAGAGAAATAGCAAGAGTCACAGCGTGCTGATAAACACGCATGCTGGGCTCCAATGCTTCTGACTTACGGCTTAGAAATCTGTAGTGCTTCATTTGTCTCTTAGTTTATTTCATGAATACATTTCAAAAATAATTTTAATTAATTTCCTGATTGTGCTTTTAAAGGGCAGTCAGCAGAAAATATATGTGAACTTACATCTCTGCAAGATTAAGTCCCGTTTATGTCACAGAAAACTAAACTGTAGCTATGAGAGTCCAGAAGCAACACTTCCCATGCTTTCTAAAGGATTTGGATAAATTTTCTGGTAGATTTCATGAACATTTATCTCTTAAGTTAATACATTAGTACAGAAGAGTTACAGCATTTCTGTGGGATATTTGCATTTAAATATGCACATTTTGTATGTTTAAAAGGTAAATTTTTATTTGAAATTACCTAGGAGATTGATTAATAATAACCACTAGTGCAAGTTGTGAGAAACTATGCTTATTAAAATGCAGATTGCAAAATTTGCCTGGTTACAATCATATTTTAACTTCTTAGCAGAAAACCTACTATGGCTGTCCACCTAGGGAACAAAAGCATTGTGAAAGGGAACCGTTATGGACCATATGATTTGGTTTGTCATATTGTTATTACAGTAAAAGCATTTTAACTTACAAGTGGAAATTTTAGCCACTTAAGGTGGCCAAATTATTTTATAACTTTTTAATATGAAAACTTCAAAGCTCTTATAGAGAATTAGAGAGCTGTATAATGTGCCCATCATCTTTTGATAATCTTTAGCATTTTGCCATTTTCCTTCATATTTTATTTTTTAAGTATATTTAACATAAATGTCAGACATCACCAAACCGTTTAAGCCAGGTGTTCTGTTCAGAATGACATCAGTCAGTCTGACAGGCACTGTCTGGTCCAGGCAGCCTCTCACACTGGCAATCCTTAAACACTCAGTTCTAGGCTGCTATGATAGTATGATGGAACATCCTATCCAGCGCCAGAATGGGCTTGTACAAGTGTAACCAGTTGCACACACTTAGAGTATTTGTCAAGAAATGGAAGTTTGTAAATATGGTAAATTTGCACAGGCTTCTCCTATTGCAAACTCCAAATTTGAACCAATGATTCAGAAATTTTTAGCTCTTCTAAAGACTCTTCTCAAATACCAGTTTGCCCTCATCCACCAAGCTCAGTAGATTTTTTTGTCTTCTGAAGAAAGATATAGTTTGCCCTTATTGGCTATGTTTTGGTATCTAGACTTTTCCACTAAAGATGCTTGGTATCCTCCGGGGAATCTGAGCTGTCCCCCTTCATTTATTCATGGTCACATGGGTCAAATGGGCCCTATTATTCCCAGTGACCCTCGTGATACCTGCAGAGACAGATTCAGCAGGTGCCACGGGAAGCACCCATAGGGACACTGATAGGAGACATCTAGTCAGTGCATGAAGTGAATTCAGTGCAGCTGTTTCTTTCTCCTGTTTCACACACAGAGAAGTACTGTTATTTAAAATGACCCAAATCAATTATCTGAGAATCAAGCTTAACTTTTTAAAATGTAGATTCCCAGCTGACAAAAACAAACAGACTCAAAGCTAGCATGGTAAGCAGATAGGGGACTCAGTCAGACTTAGGCCTGCAGGCCTGGGTTTCAGTGCTTGTCTTGCAGTGGAGTCTGAGGCCGCTGGCTCTCCTGCCCTCGACTGTAGGCCTTGTGGAAAATAGACGATTTGTTTAAAAAATGCAAAACCCAACCCTTCCATGTACAAAACAAGACAAAATAAAAACAGAAAGTGGGTGATGTGAAACCACTGAAGCTCTGAGGCCCTGGACCTTTGTGGCACAGCCACCAGGTAGAGACCTTCCACAGCCCGGTCCTCAGGACTTCACGGGGACCATGGCGCTGAAGCTAGATGACAGGTAAAACCCAACAGCCTGCAAGGAAGCAAACTGCTACCAGAGAGAGCCGGCAGGAGAGAACCAGCTCGCGCTCCAGGCACTGCAGGCCAGAGCGCAGTCTGAGTGGGACTTCAAACACGTGAAATGCTCCCAGAGATAAATTTGGAATAGTGAATAGAAACCATAGCAAGAGTAAACACTATCAGAAAAGGAAACAGATTTGAAAAAGACACTATTAATAAATGATGAGATCATTACAACTTGTAGATACCAGTATTTTCTTTCATTCAAATTTTATTTATTGAATTTGTTTAGCCACAGTCGTGTACTTTTGCTTAAAATAGGAATGGAATTTGCTAGTGTTGACAAATGTAATAGCAAAATAATAATTTATATGTAAGCTTAGTAAATATTCTTTTCTCTTAAGGAAATCTGACAAAGCACATGAAGTCCAAGGCTCACAGCAAGAAATGTGTGGATTTAGGCGTCTCAGTAGGTTTAATAGATGAACAAGATACAGAAGAATCAGGTAAGGCTTTAAACCATGTTATTCACAAATGCTGTGTACAGTGCACTGTTGTTCTGCACCCATACTCTTTTCCTCATCCAAATTACTACTTAATTCCTGTTTTCATTACCTCTTATTTATCCTGTGTCATGGACTAACCAGTTTTCCCACCTTGAGTTTTTTTCCTTCTCCCTTCTCTCTGCAACCATGTGAAGTCACTCTCCCTGAAGTGGGCGTCTGAGCACTACTCCTCTGATCAGAGTGTGCCACCGGCTCCCATTTGCCTACCAAATAAAGTGCCAACCACTTGACCTTAATTAAAATCCTTTGTAACCTTCCGCCGCCTGCTTCTACATCCTCATTTCTTACTCTCTCCCACCCTCATCACTCTTGAGCTTCCTTCTTTCATGACTTGAATCCTGTGATCCGCCTGTAGGACCCTCACTCCCACACAGTCCCACCTCCTGCTCTGCACGAAGAGTCTCACTGCCTTCAAAATGTACTGGAAATCCACCACCCCCACGAAGCCTCCTCTGATTTTCCTTCCTGCACCATATGGAACAGTATTTCCCTTCTTTGAACTCCTGTGGTATTTAAGTTTCTTCTCTGAAAGCATGAATCCTCTCTGCCTTGTTTTGGGTAATTGTGGCCACCCCCCCCCACACCCCCACCCCCGCTTCTGCACCTGTGCAGCATGAGCAGAGTTCCTGCCTGGGATGAATGAACACTGGTCCCAGCAGACCAGAGCACTAGTACAGGGCTTTGTATACAGTGGCTGCACCATAAGTATTTGTTGGTAAAGCATTTGGTTGTTTGTCTGAAATGTTCATTATTTTGAAAAACTTGATGGCTTTTTTTTTTTTTATAACAGTGTTAACAAATTTAAGTATTTATCTCTAACCAGTTTGGAGGGAGAATAAACCTGTTCGTCTGTTCTGACTAATCAAAAAATGGTGAATGTCTTTTACAAAATTTCTTTTTAACCCAAGGAATTATCAACACGAGAGAAATTTAAAAAGAAAAAAAAAAGATGCCCTGCTATTTTTTAAGACTGCCCTAACTTAAACATTCATCTGCTTGCTGCATTTTTCTTAATTGGCTGATATAAAGAAAATTTCCAAAGAGAAAATAATGAGGACATCATTGAAAATATAGGTTAAAGGATCAAGCCATTTGATCCCATCTGACAAGTAGCAAAGTAGTAAATGAATCAGCTCGATTTTATTTCTAAAGATGCAAGAGTAATGCCTCCTGTCTTAAGGGTAAGAACAGTTCAGATATAAAAAGCTCGGAAATGTGTGTAAGAGATTTGGCAGATGTGTTTATCAACAACTGCTTAGGCAAGGAGCATAGGGAAGGCCACCGGGGAAACTGATCCCTGGAGACACAGGCTGTAAAACGAGGACTGTTACAGTGTCTACTGCTGTGCATTCCAAAAATCACATGTGTGTAGAATCCCCTGAACTTTTAAGGTAAGGTACTACTTACATCGTAAATTTGCATAGACGTCAAGTGTAGTTTCTGTTAATAATCATGCATTCTTTACATCTGCTGGCTGGCTGGTTGACTTGCATATCTGTTTTTGCATTTTTCATCTCATTGCAAAAGCATTGACAGCTGATCTTAGACTGCAAATGGAAGTTGGTGGCTGAGCTCCCTGTTAGGATTAGTTAGCCAATGAAAAAGGTGGCGGTCTTACCTGTTTTGTTTTGTTTTGTTTTAAGTTTCATTTTTTTAAAAAATCATTTATGGGAAGGGTCTCAAAATTCCTTCCCAATTTTTATCAAATAATAAAGTATAAATACAAATTCAAAATTCTGATCTTTATGTCAGATGACAGACCTAAAATTCTTCATTCGTTTGCAAACAAAATATATTTTTCTTCTTTTGCTTTATGATAGGCTTGCAGTGTAGGTACAGTAAGCAGTTGTTTTAAACAAATGGCCTTGTGTTCCTTTTATTATTCTCTTGGGGCTTTTAAAAAATATTTCGAGATTTTTTTTTAAATATAAAAAGACTGTGAAGAATTTTACTCCATACTCTCATGTGTTTATACCAGAGTTGATGATTGTAAATATTTTCTCATACTTACCTCTGTTCCTTCCCATGAATTCAGTGTGTTTTGTTTTGGTTTTTTTTTTTTTTTGGACCAGGGATTGAACCCAGTGGTGCTTAACCACTGAGCCACAATCCCCGCCCTTTTCTTGTTTTATTTTGAGACAGGGTTTTTGCTAAGTTGCTTTTGTACTTGAAGTCCTCCTGCCTCAGCCTCCCAAGTTTCTGAGATCCCTGTGTTTTTTTCACAAGCTCAGTAAGCATGACAGCCTTCCTGTCCCTGCGCTGCAGACACACAGGCACCAGAGGGTTTCCCTGCCTTCCATTGAACATCCCTGCGTATATTCATGAGTAGTAGGTGGCTTAGTTCTATGTCTGGATTTTAAATTTGCAAAACAAAACCACTTTCTATGTAGATGCGTGGAAAATTAACCACGCTATAATTTTACATTGTTTTCCAGAAGAGATCTGCAGTTTCCCCACTGCCTTAGCATAATTTTGTCAGATTTTGAATTTTCGGCCAGTTTGATAGATGAGAGTGTGTTGTCTTTTTGTGTGGTCTCATTGTTCTTGGAAAGAACTTCTACTCCATAGGACTGGTGGCAGAGATGGACTGTGTGTAGCGGTCCCTCAGGCAGGCCACGTTGGGGGCCAGGGCTGTGGTGGCTGCAGCACGGCGCCCTCCTAGCACCAGCCTGGAGTGTCCTGGCTGTTCCGTCTCCTTTGCTGGTGTCTCCGGCCAGCCAGCCTCTGCCCGTGGGCCCCAGGGGTGTGGTCTTCCATCTCTCTGCTTCCTTGGCTGACCCCTGGGCCGTCTCCCCACCATCTTCTCCTGTCTTGTGACTTGAATGCCATCTGGGTACAGATGACGCCTGTTCACTGCAGATTTGCCCACTCGCCACCTCTGCCCAGATGTCCAACAGGCATCCAAGTCGAACATGCCCGGTCTCTGCGTCACCCCTTCAGTCTAAGGAGCACACCTCCCCTGCAGCGTCCCAAGCTTCCGTGGCATGGCCAACAATCTGACATTGCCTTGGTGTCCCCCATTTTCTTAGTTTGCCTCTCATACCTCCTTCAGGCTGTCTTCAGCAACCGGCCTTCTCTAACCCCGGCCGCCACATCCTCCAATGAGAGCCGCCGTCACATCTGCTGACTTGTGGCTCCTGACTTTCTGTGGCTTAGCCCTGCTCCTCCCAGTCTGTTCTCCACACAGCAGCCAAAGTGGCCTTCTAAACACCATGCCGGTCCTTGGTCCGCCACATACTGGCAGCTTCCACCCACTCACCCTCCCCTCCACTCTCTCTCAGGCTGGGCTCCACTCCTTCCGACCTCGCCCACTGGGCTGCAGCTGTGGGCCTCCTTTCATCATGAACACATCTGTGGGCTCCTGTCTCAGGGCCTTTGCACCTCTTGCCACAGTTTGAAATGCCCTCCACCAGACTCCATGACCCTCCGCACCTGAAGAACAGGGATTTTGTTTTTTCGCTGTTCCCAGGGTTGCACCTAGCAGGTAGTGGTAAGTAGCAAACAGTGTAGATTGAATGAATGAGTAGACAGAAATGCCATAGATCTTACAGGAATCAATTCAGTGATGTTATTTTTACAATTTGATAATTCTTTTTCCATTTAATTCCTTCTCTGGAATTGAATGGTTGCTGACTCGCCACTTAATGCCTTTCCCCTGTAAGCATGGTTCCCTGTACTGTGGCCAGGGTCCGTAGGCATTAGTGAGGTGCAGACAGAATTCATTTAGTAGGATATTAGTCATTAGACTCGACCACTTGACACTTGACGTTTCCTCAGTGCTCTATTTTCTCCTCGATAACAATCTCCCAAAGACCTTTTTCAGGAACTCCAGAGAAGGATAGTTGATTCTCTACTTGACCCATTCGCTCGTTTCTTTACCAGTTGACGAAGTCTTCAGTGCTCTCTCCATCCTGCCGGAGCCCTTGGTCCTGCTGATTTTGGGGTGAACCAGACTTGGCAGGGAAGGGCTGCGGATGGCCATGTTGTTGCAGAGGATGCCCAGGGGGCCCCAGAAGGAAGGGAAGGGAAAAATAAATTTAAAAAAAAAAAAAAAAGGAAGGAAGGGCTTGTCCGTCCTGCATTGCTTCACGGGGAAAGTATGGGCAGAGGAGGAGGGCAGGGGGGCAGGCCTTCTAGCCCCGGGGATTTGTGTGGGCAACAGCGCACAGAGAGGGAGAAAGGAAAGCGCCTTAGGACGGAGGATAGGAGGGTCAGGGCGTCGGCCTGGGAAGGGCTGGCAGACAGGCGCACTGGGCCAGTCCAGGGGGAAGCGGTCTTTCCAGGTGTGGATTTCACTACTCGTTGCTTCTTCAGTTACAATCAGAGTTTCTGCCATCGCAGTTTATGTCAGGTTCTTCATGTTTTCACACTTGGGAACCATCACTTTTTAGATACAGTTTTTAGTATCTTTGTTGTAAATAGTCAACAATCCGTATAGTATTTCTTTGATTAAGACCATCTAATGTTTGCAGGAGGTTTAATCAACTAAAGCCATTTAAAGTCATTGCCTTTTTAGGACCAAGTACAACTGACTTTTATCCCATATTATTTTCAAATGTTCTGAAAAATGGAGACAAAAGATAATGGAGCTTTTAATCTGTGACCCTGGAATTTTCATTATTTTGTACGGGGCTTTTTTGTTTTGGGATTTTTGCTACTGCAAATGTGAATTTGGACAGTACTGGCTAAAAGAAGCAAGAGCTCATTAGGAGGATGGTCCTCTTCGGTAATAACAACGTTAAACAGCACTGCGGGGGGAGCTTCGCGTGGAGGGTGAATGTTTTTAGGAAGAAGTCCTCGGGGCTTCCACGTCCCTCGTTCTCCACCAGATGGAGCCTGGCAGCCTGGGTGGGAAGTCTGATGGGATTCTGCCTCTGAAGCCCAGTTCTGTACATGTGTGTGTCCGTGTAGGAGGCTGAACTTGGAAATCTTGATTTTGTGGATTAGGGAGTGTTGGTTCTCCGGGATTGATGTCTGCCCCACCGGTTATCCTCCTGGGATAGGTCATGTGCAAGACGAGGACTTAGCTGGTTCTGACGTCAGGGCCTCTGCATTTGTTTTAAAACTTCGTGCTTATCAGCCCTCGGGGGATGTTATAAGGTAATAATATATTCTGTAAAGTGTTTCCTTTTCTATCAACTGTATGTCCTGTGGAAAATACAAATTTTTAGACATGGTAGGAGTAGAGGAAGTGGCTGAATTTAAAAATCATGGAGAATAAATGCTCTCAGGTCCCGCACTTTTTAAGTTTTGAGGTGTAGTCTGCCCGTGGCTTCGTGCTTGGGCCCAGGTGGGCTCAGCATCCAGTGCCCCCGAGTGCAGGGCTGGCGTCTGATGCTGGGGTTCCTCACTCAATGCAGCTTCCCCTTGTAGGGATCAGGCTTGTGGCAGCAGCTCCCAGGACCAGCCAGCACTCAGGGTCCTCCCACCGTTCTTAAGAGTGCTGCTGGACGGTGTGCCCTCCGTTTTGTGGACCTAATAATGGCAAATAGATGAAGGACGACATGAGGTTGTTCAGCGTAAGCTCACATAGCACCTCACCGGCCAGCGTTTCCCTTGGATGACGAACAGCCTCATCACGTGCTGTCGTGATACCAGAGTTGTGGTGCCATGTCTCGGATTCTTGGTCTGACAGAACCTAATTCTCGGCTCGCTGCCCTAGAACACGCTGGAATCCTCAGAGATCCCACCTGCTGCGTCTGCACCAGACATCCAGCAGGTGCCGCGGTGCTGCCCGCAGCCGTGCCAACAGTGGTCCTGTGGCTCCCCTGTCTTGTGCCTTCACACTGCTGTCACTGAGGGACATCTGGACTAGCTCAGTGGAAAGTGGAAACCTGAGATGACCAGCAAGCGCCTTCATCCCCTAGGTTTTCTGATTTCAGATGACATTTACTGTTGAATCATGGTAACAAAGTACAGACGGCTACTGTATGATACAGTGATAAAGGAAAGTAGGTGACCCGATCAGGAGCCACCTGTCTTTTCAGGAATCAGCTCTCTGAAGCATCAAGTCTTGAGCAACATGAAAATTTGTTACATTTTCTTCCCCAGATAGCTAAGTAGGCTGGCACCTGCCTCTAGTCCCAGACACGCAGGAGGCCGAGGAGTTTAAGGCCAGTCTGGACAATGTAGTAAGACCCGGTCTCAAAAAAAAAAAAAGCCTCTAGGTTTGATAGCCACACTTCAGGTTTCATACTGTGGGACAGCTGTTATAAGGAGCAGAGGCCACAGTTCCTTAAGAAGGACTATTAGATGGGGGCACCCTTTTGTGAAAGTCACATATACCTAAACAGCTGGTGGTACTAGGATATGCAGAAACGTCCCACTTATTTAAGTCTTGCTTACCTCAGACAGTGGGAAATGGGGTAAACTTTAAAAAACAAAAATGCACAATTTAGGAGACTTGATTCTAGATAGAAATGGCTCAGAATTAGCCAGACTCTGCAAAACAGAAGCCTAAGGAGAGTGTTTTTAGGTTGATGGGACTCCTTCCGATCATCACTTGATCTTTGCTGTAGAACGATTATGGTCATCACCAGGAAAGGTCTCTGAGCTCTCACTCATGGAACAAAACGTGCCCAGCACCCAGGAGCCAAGCTGTCGTGCAGAGCGTGCTGGTGCACCATTCCGTGTTGGCAACACCACATTTGGTAAGGCCCTGGTCAGCTCGTGGCTTTCTGGGAAGTGCAGGTCATTTTAGGTGTGCTGTATTTAGTCCTCCACGCTGCCCTGTTTTGTTTTTTACTGAAAACTGTCTCCAGACTGATCTTGTCCTTACTTCAGCGTCTCCTCCTGGCATTATCTTCAGTCTTTTTCTTTTTCTGAAGATCCTGAGTCTCTTCTTCCTCTGCCCGACTCACTGTGCCCCCTGTTACTCTCCAGCTGGCCTGCATGTTCCCAGTGCACAAAGGTCAATGTGGAAATGGTGTGAATAAAGGCCACAGACCCTACTGCCCTCTGCAAAAGTGGGTTATGTGACTACCCATCTCATCCTTCAGCAGATGAACTCTTGTTCCCGTTCTCAGTGGAGTAAACTCAGGGATGTTGGGAGACATCTATTTTGAATCAAGCAGAGGGAATTAGAAATTTTGGGGAGCCAACCATTAAAATTTGGAATCTGGCATTTGAAAGAAGTTTCCACTTCGTTTAAAATTAGCAGCTCAAGCTGTAATTATAGTATATGCTCATGAAAAGCCGAATCCTTCCAACCCCACTGACGTTCCCTTGTATTCTTGCCATACAAAATTATATAGCCTTAGGGATTTTGTCTTTTGTGTTCTGGGGTTTTGGGGAATACATTTTGGTTTCCACCTTTTGTGTCAAAAAATCATGCCCTTGGCTGTTTGCTTTCCATCCTTTGATCCAAAGAATGTTTGGTCCACAGAATGCTGGACTTCAGTGCCAGGAATGTTAAGTGCACCCTCAGCCGCCCCACGGGGACTGTTAGTGCCGTTGGGGCGGGAGGAAGAGCGCCTTTCTGGTTGGAGCGAAGCACTGAGCGATGGTGCACCTGCAAAGGCCATGCTGCGTCCCAGGTTTCCAAACCCGTGTCTCATTCACCCTTCAAAATGATTTGAGTTAATCTTATAAAAATACTAGCAAAAGTCCTCTTTCTAAATGGAGCCTGTAGTTATCACTGGGCTTCTTAGAGAAAATATTTGTTTCTCCTTTTAAGAATAATTTCCATATCCAATAGGAAACCGTAGTAGGCCTTCAGGTTTATGCTTGAAATAAAGCAGTATTACTGTCATTTATGAGCAACACAGATCTGACAGTTTTTGATTTGCTTCTTAAAATTAACAGACTTTAGATTCTGGCCTACCACGTACTTACAGGATATTTTCATCCGACAAACAAAAATGTTATTTTGCATACTTTAAGAAAAGTAGCCCAGGTTGCTGCTATGGCTTATCAAGTTATATTTTTAAACATGAAAAAAGCAAAAACAGACAACTCTACCACAAGATTGTCGAGACCCCAGCGGAGCCCCACTTCTTGGGGGTCCTGCAGCTCTGTCTGTGGCTCTGGCTCCTCCAGCAGGGGTCATTGTCTGGCAGTGAAGGGAGGGCAGGTGGCAGATCCTCCATGGAGTCCTCAGAGGTGGCTTTGAAGTACATCTTCTGGTATTTGCTTCGTGTAAATGTATGGAAACATGTGAAAAAAAGATATCACTGCATTATGTGCCTTTCTTCCCCCATGAGATAATGATGGAATTATTTTTGTGTTGACATATTTTATTGGGTTTCAGAAACATTTATTTATCATGAGTGGGGAACGTGCCTAGGAGGACATGACTTAAATGGGACTTTCAAGGGCCATTCATTTACAAATTGGGTAAGCAGATCTGGATTTCTTGTGTCTCTGCTAGAGTTTCTGATGTCCGCAGAGCTCTGCACTGTTTCTGATGTCTGTCGGGACTCAGTACTGTGAACTCAATATGTTTCTCTCTGTAAATACTAAATACTGTGGCGAAATACTGAGACCATGCAAATACCCTGTTTATTTGTTGATGGGTCTTGTTGGTGGTGTTACTATGGTGTTCTAATTTATTGATCAAAATTTTTCTGTAAGGAACAGTTGCCCTTCATTCATTCATTTTTATCAGTGTGGGCTTGCGGATGCATGTTTTATTCTTTGGGTCATAATTCAGTATTATTGTTATTTATTGCCTGGCTCATGTTCCAGCGTTGGCCTTTGCCATTGAGAGCACTTTGAGGTCTATTCCTGGTCCTTCCAATGTGTCTTTTTATTGCTTAAGAAATCCCTTACTTTCTGACATCCCAAGATATTCCAGCCCTGTTGTTGACCATTTCTCTTAAGGACTCCTGGCTCCTTTGACTAGAGGGAGGTATTTAGAAAGCAAGATCCAGGCACTTGCTGGTGTGTACTCATTGCTACTGACCTGTGCCTGCTTCTAGCCCATGCACTGGGTAGAGCTAGGAAATACATGTATGCACACCAGCATTCATGTGCATGTAATGTGCACACACGTGTGCACACACACACATCATGTGTGACTGAAGTCTGAGTCCATACCAGTTCTTCCAGGTCTAGTCCACACAGCAAAGCTTAGCCTTCTCCATTTCCTTCTTTTTAACTTCTTTTACCCAAAATGGAAAACCTGCTTCTCATCTATAATTGACCACATATGACCCAGTTCTAGGAATCCTGAATAAGCCCCCTGTCAGAAGCAGGCTTGCAGCTGCAGAGCCGCGTGAGCAGGGCAGCCTGCCCTTGGCCTTCCTAGTGCACAGCCAGACTTACTTGCTTAGGCTCCACAGAACCTTCCTTCCCCACCCCCCTGAGTGTGTTCATGGGATTCTTCTGTGCCGGCCAGAGTCATCTGTCTCTGGAGTTTGACAGCTGGGATCTTTGGGTTATAGAGTGGTACATGTTTTAGCTTGAGAAGAAATTGCCACACTTTTCCAAAGTTGCAGTTCTGGCACTTACATTTCTGTCAGCAGTGGGGAGAATTCTCTATTTCTCTTTTATCTTTTGTGTGTGTGTGTATGTGTGTGTGCGCGCCCACGCGTGTGCTTATTAGTTACACATGGCTGTAGAATTACACTGGTCGTGTATTCCTATATGTACAAGGAGAGTTATATTCGATTCACTCTACTATCTTTCCTGTTCCCATTTTTCCTCCCTTCCCTTCCTTCCCCTTTGTCTAATCCAGTGAACTTCTCTTCTTCCTACCCGCACCCCATACTGTGAGTTAGCATCCACATGTTAGAGAGAAGTCAGCCTTTGGTTTTTTGGAATGGGCATATTTCACTTAGCATGATGTTTTCCATTTCCGTCATTTACCATCAAATGCAGTAATTTCATTCCTCTTTAAGGCGAATAGTACGATTTATTTGCGGAGGGCACAGGATCCTGAGCTGGGCAGTTTCCTCGTTGTCATTACTGTGTTTTTCCTTTGGAGCATTTTCTTCATTCTTCTTAATAGGTTCCATCTCTCCGTTGAGAGTCCCCCTGATATGGCCTGCTGTCCACCTTTCCTGTGAGAGCCTTGGACATACTCATCGTCATTGTTTCAGCGTCCCTGGCAGCTCTGATGTCTCGGTCATGCATGACTCTGGTTCTTAGTCTGCTTTTCCTCCCCTCTTTGCGTGCCTGTGATTCTGTGTTGGAAGCTGGACATTGCGTCCGACGGTGGAGAGCCCTGGGAATGCCTTTTCTCCTCAGACTCGGGAGTCTCTGAGAGCCTTGCTGCTGTGCCTGTCCTCGCTGCAGAGGCTTCAAGTCCCCGCGGGGCCCTGTGTTTTGGGTGGGTTGGTTACAGGAGCGCCGTCTCCGGCATTCTGGTTTCGGGTCTTCCCTTTGCACTGCACCTTAGGGACAGGGCAGTCTCTCTGTACCCTCTTGCTCTTCGCCTGTCTGCTCCCAGCTGTCTGTTCCTCAGAGCCCTCAACTTGGCACCTGGGGAGGGTGCGGAGGGAAGGCCGTGCCGCCTCTGTTCTGCCTGAGCCTCTGTCTAGACATTCACTACCTTCTCGTGTTTCCGGGCCTCGGCTTTCCCAGTGCTGCCCTCCCTGGGAGCTGAACCGTGTCTTTTCCTGCTCCTGTCCCCATTGCCTTGAGTGTTCACCATGTCCTGAGGACCTCCGTGTCTGGTACCCTTCCCCTTGCCGGGTGAGGCTCCTGTTCCCTATCGGAGAGGGTGAAGTTCTTGGCCTCTCCTGCAAGGCTGCTGCTCTCCTCCTCCAGATCTGACATCAGTGGACACTGCTTAGTGCTCTCCCCTGTGACAGGGGCTGGAGGGGTTCATGACGTAATGCCTGCAAGAGCCCCCGGGGCGCCGGCAGGTCCCGACAGCTCCCAGGTGCCCTAGCCAGCTGTTTGTTCTGTTGACCCTGCTAGCTGAACTCTGCTGCCAGTGTCCTGTTGCCTGAGCCCCAGGTGACAATCTTGCTTCTTTTCCTGCTGAAACTCCCCTTTCAGCTGATTCTCTAGGACCTCAGCTTTTCTGTGGAATTGGGAAATGTCATAGATTCGAAGTGAGCCTACCCTTTTGTGTTTCTAAAGCAGTAGTTTTCAAGGTAAGCGAGACCCGTTCCGGGTGGACTTTGAAGCAAGGCTGGCCTCTGATGAAGTTAGCCGTCCCCAGTGACCAGCTCCAGTCATCCGGCTCCCTGCTCTTTTCTGCTTCCCCCTAAAAATAGTATTTCCTCTGGCACCAACAGGCTAATCCAAGTCAAATTGAGGATGACGTGCCAATTTTAGAATTTTAAACGTCAGACAAGATGCCAGAGAAGAGGCATCTGAGGCCCTGGGAGTCCACGCACACACCCAAACCCACCCGGTGGCATCCCCAGCACAGCCCCTGGCGGGATGCAGAACACTGATATTATTTTGTAGATTTATTTATTTAATAACATAATAGTAGGTGCCTGAAAGCAAAAGGCTCATAAAGTCTCATATTAAGGGAACTTAAAATGTTTTATCTTTGAATATTTTAATTAGAAACTAACACATATGCATGGTAAATAACATGAAAATTCTAGTTCTTTCCATTGCCTAGAAATGATTGTCTTCAAATGTTTGGGGCTAGGCATTCTTTGAGACTTTTCTCTAAGAATGTATCTTTGCCGTGTATAAAGGATACTAAAGTTAGTATTTGGGAAAGCCAGGAAAAATACCTGTTCTTTTTTTCCCCTCTTTGCATTTTTTTCCCTTTTTAAAAAATGGCAGTGGTTCCCCTCTCATCCCCAGGGGATACTTCCCCAAGACCCTTGGTGGGTCCCTGGAACCTCGGGTGGTACAAAAGGCTCCGTGCCCTGTGTTTTCCCCATGTGCACGGTGACCAGTCAGTGGCACCCGGAGGAGCTCGGTCGCACAGCTGCAGCGTGTACGGTCGTGGGTGGTCTGCGTGGCCCCTGCTGCCCGCTCCCTTCCTGTAGGGTGAGGTGCCACACGCCCTGGGAGGAGGTAGGACCAGGCTGGAGGTGTGGGCCACGTCCCACAGGCTGGGCCACTGCTGGCCTCCTACTGGCACACCAGCACTGTGGTGCCCGGGCCTCGAGCTGAACCACGGACAGGGCGGGAACCGTGGGCAGCATGGACTCGCCGACCAGAGGCAGTGCACCCCAGGTGGCAGGTGCAGCTGAGCAGGGGTGCGTCACGCCGCTCAGAGTGATGTAGGTTCAAACTGCACCTGTTTCTGGGATTTTTAATACTTTTGGACTGTCGTTGGCTGAAACCGACTGAGGTGATGCCACAGATGCCACTGGTGCTGTGAGTGCAGATGCAGACGGGGCTGCGGGAGTGCCCTCCTCGCACCCTGGCCCGGGGGCGGGGTTGAGGCGGGGTCAGGGAAGGGGGCGGGGCCGGCTCCAAGAGCAGCCCCTGTTGAAGAGGTGGGCTGTTAACCCAGTCCCCAGGACGGGCTCTGAAACTCCCTGACCTTCTCGAATATTCTGTGTTAAGCTCCCTCTCGCCTGACGCTGTGACTCTGGGTCCCCCTTCCTGTGAAAACTCGTATCAGAGGGAAAAATGACCGGGAAATTTATCACTTCTCTTGGAAACTTTTTAAAAATAAAGAGAAGGTGGCTTGATTATCAGAAGAATATTTCTACTCAGGGAACAGAGGGAACATCTACAGAACTGCCAAAGATTAAAGAAATTATTTGGCTCAGAAATCAAAAGCCATCAATTTTTTGTGTGTTTTTAATTTGTTTAGTAAAAGGAAGGTTCAAGGAAGTAGGAAGAGGGGCGGGCGCAGTGGGGACTCAGCGGTCCCCTGCGTGCCCTCAGGAGCGTCTGCTGGAGGGTGTTTAGGTGTACCCTTTGAGGCTTCACTTCCCACTCTGTTCGGCTAGGCCTGGTGAATCCCGCTTTCGAGGTCCTGCCGTGCTCTTCCTCGCGTGCCTGCCCTGCTCTGCCCTACCCTGCCACTGCCCGTAGCTCTTTCTCCTCTCAATCCCTGTTGTGTCCACTGCTTCTCCGTGTCGCCCGGGCCTGGGACGTGCGTGCTGTGGGCAACCCCCAGTGCTGCGCGGCTCTGGACCACAAGGCGGCCTGCCTGCAGAGCCCTGTAACCGCACTCTTGGTTGTCTCATCAGATGAGAAGCAGAGATTCAGCTACGAGAGGTCTGGCTGTGACCTTGAGGACTCTGATGGCCCTGAGGAAGATGACAACGAAAATGAAGAGGACGATGAAGACAGCCAGGCCGAGTCGGGCCTGTCCGCGGCTCCCTCTGTCACCGCCAGCCCGCAGCATCTTCCCGCTAGAAGTGGCCTGCAGGACTCCGCAAGCGCTGACGAGGACGTCAGGACGCCCGAGTGCTGCCCGGGGGCACATGCAGACCCAATGGATGTGCTGCCTAGAGCGCTGCTCACCAAGATGACCGTGCTGAGCGCCATGCAGTCCGACCGCAGCCAGAGGACACACTCTCCAGCCAAGCCCGCGCAGCAGGCCGCCAAGCATGAAGGCCAGACAGGTCCTCCCGTCGAGCCTTCCAGGTCAGCTGAGGCTGCAGCCAGGTCCCCCTGCCGTCAGATGTCTGTGGACTACCCTGAATCAGAAGCCCTGCAAAACTCTCTGACAGGAAGGACTGTCGCAGTGACACAGGTACGTTTTAGTACCCCCCGCCCTTTTTCCCGTTACACATGGAGAGCCTAAGGAAATATGGCACCTGTGAGTGATTTATGGCCAAACCAGCTTACTCTTGTGTTAATTTAATGGCAGAAGTCACTTGTGTCCTTTGGAGTCTCGTTAAGTGTTTAAGTCAGCATTCACCTACTGTGTTGTAAATCTGTGAAGGCTCTTGAAAAATATACCCATTTATTATTAATTTGCTTTTTGAAATAAACTATGAATGGCCCAACTGAGAACCAGAACCCTTGGACTTACTTGTCCCACGTTTCCTTGAAATCATCTTTTCACCAGATTGATGTGATGGACTTGGACCACGTTATCCAAATGCCGTGGACTGTGCGCCCCGTTAGCAAAACAGCCACCATTTTTCAGGTCAGAGTGACAGAACATGTGTCAGGGAGTTCACTTGGCTTGAATGACCCAGCCGCGCGGCAGGTCGGGAGAGCTGCTCCCAGGAGCAGCTGCAGGCCAGCCACAGGCCCGCAGAGGACTACAGACTGTGCAGCCTGTGTTCCCACCTGGCTGGTGTGACCGGCCAGTAGTCAGCTCTGGGAAAGGCTTGTTCTTGTCACAGGGGTAGTTCTTTCACCACTCCTGGGTATCAGTTGTTGCAGCAGGATTTATTTCTAAGTGGGATAGATCTCAGTTTGGTAGGTTAACACTGAAGACAGACAAAAGGACTGTAAAAGCTCGGACCTCTACAGACTAGCCAGAATTACACAACTATGTTAGTGTCTGAGTTAAATTACATTGATGTAGAAATTAAGCCAATATATAAATCAATATAGCTCCAGAATATAGATAGTGTCAAGAAAAGGCTAATATTCAGATAGATGTCTTGGGCAGAACAGGGATGGGCATGATCCCTTCCAGTGAACATTTCCTTACTTAAGTGTCAGTCACCCCTGCTCTAAGCTTCTCCATCCCCAAGTGTCTCATGCACCTACCAGGCCTAGAAATCAGTGTCAGCAGATATTCCCAAAACTTTGGAACGAGGAGGAAATATGAGTGAATAACAGCCTTTCCGGGGCAGCTTCATCATGAACAATGTTAGGGTTAATTTTTCCCGAGTGAGTTAGCGCTCACAGGCACTAATCTCACAGTCACTGACAGCTCCTAGTCTGAGACAGAGTTGGCTGTGCTGGGAATAACAGCAGCCGCAGCACTGGGAATTTAACTGTGGCCACCTGTCAGTTATTCTCAATAGAAATTGTGATGAAATACAGGAAATTGGTCTGAAAAATGCAAAGCTGTATACAAAACGTTCCTGTTATTTGTACTAGGAAAGACATTAAGGATGCAGATTTCTTAGATGGACATTTATTTCTAAAACTCAAAATGTAATTTTGAGCAAGCTTATTGTTATAAAATGCAAATGTTCATACTCTCACCACATTGAGAAGAACAGGTGGAGCACTAGCGTTTTAGCTTAGTGGCTGAGAAAGCTCTGCCATCAAAGGATCATTCTCTCTTGTCTTTCAGGACACGTCATCTGCCAGACTCCCTTCTGCTGCAGTGGAGCTCAGTGCTCAGCCTGCACCAGGGGCTCCTCCCATGGCTGCTCACGAACAAAAGTCACCACTGCAAGTTGCCCTCCCGGTGCCGCCAGGCCTGCCTTCCGCCCACACGCACTTGTTTAGCCACCTCCCCCTGCATTCCCAGCAGCCGTCCAGGACACCCTGCAACGTGGTGCCGGTGGGGGGCATCCACGTGGTGCCCGCCGGCCTCACTTACTCCACGTTTGTGCCCATTCAGACTGGGCCAGTGCAGCTCACAATTCCTGCTGTCAGTGTCATTCACAGAACCGTGGGCACCCCTGGGGACACGGGCACAGAAGTTCCCAGCACTACAAATCCCGCGGGGGTGGCGGAGCTGAGCGGCGTCGTGCCGTGCATTCCCATCGGCCAGATCCGCGTGCCCGGCCTGCAGAACCTGAGCGCCCCGGGCCTGCCGTCCCTCACGTCGCTGAGCATGGAGACCGTGAACATCGTGGGCCTGGCCAACGCCAGCATCGCCCCGCAGGCGCACCCGCCGGGGCTGGCGCTCAACGCCGTGGGCCTGCAGGTCCTGGCCGGGACGCCCTCCTCGCAGAGCAGCCCCGCCCCGCAGGCGCACCTCCCCGGCCTCCAAATCCTCAACATCGCCCTGCCCACGCTCATTCCCTCCATCGGCCAGGTGGCCCCCGACGGCCCGGCCTCCCAGAGCAAAGCGTGTGAGCCGCTAGCCAAGCAGACTTCGGCGGCCAGCGCTCAGCAGGTCAGCAGGACCGAGTCTCCTCAGGGGTCACCTCAAGTCCAGCCGGAAAATGCAAAAAACAGGCCGGGTCCACCCGCCCCCGCAGGTGACCGCGCGAGGCTCGATGGCTCAGGTGCCCTGGACCCCGAGAAGGCCGCCTCAGTGAGTCAGGGCAGACCCAGGCCTGAGCCGAGCCGCGGGCAGGGCCAGGCGGCCACCGCAGAGCCCCTGCGGAGGGTGCGGGCGGAAGCCGTGGGCAAGCCGGCCGGCTCGCAGATGGACAGACCCACGGACAGACCGGCGTCCAGGCCTGCAGCTCCGCCCCAAAGGCAGCCCCCCGTGCAGTTCAGCGACGGGAGCAGCGACGAGGACGAGGACAGGCTTGTGATAGCAACCTAGTGGTTTAGTTTTTATTATTTTTTTAAATAACACTTAAAGGTTTCTTTGAAAACCCTCTTTTCCTTAAAGCACATTTTTTCTGACATAAACTCATGACTAATCTTTGTGCAATCATGAACTTTTGACCAATAATTGTTGTTTTGTGTCAGCTCCAGCCATTTTTGTACATGTTGTATAGACAATTGTGCCTTTTAGAAGTTTTATGTTTAGAAACTGTACAGATTGTTGAATCTCTCTCTATATAAAAATATGTTATATATGTATATGAAAAAAACCAGGTAGTTATTTGTGTTTAGTAAGAAGAACCCATCAAATAAATCAGATGATTAAATTATATGTTTGCACTGTTGAATATAAATTTTTATGGCCGTGGGGCAGTTTCTGTGTATAAATTAGTATGTGAACTCCATATTTATTGTATTCATAATAGTCTTTGAAAATGGATCTGTCCTCCTCCTTGTGTACGACAATAACTTTACACTTCAGACAGGTTTTCTGTGTTATGAACTGTTTCAGTAAAACATTGTTTACTGACTTTACCCTGGCTCTGTCCTTCTCCTTGTGTACGACAGTGACTTTACACTTCAGGCAGGTTTTCTGTGTTATGGACTGTTTCAGTAGAACATTGTTTATGGACTGACTTTACCCTGGATCTGTCCTGCTCCTTGTGTACGACAGTGACTTTACACTTCAGGCAGGTTTTCTGTGTTATGGACTGTTTCAGTAGAACATCGTTCACTGACTTTACCCTGGCTTGAGTTGTGCCTTCTTCCCAGCAGCCAGGGCTCAGTGCCCCGTGCTGCTTCTACCCCAGGTTCCCTCCTTCCCACATCCCTCCACCTTGGCCTGAGAAGCAAGTGGGGGCCCTAGTAGCCCCTCCACCATGTGAAACTACCACAGGTCGACAGCCCAGACTTGTTTACGTTGCCACTTGTTTACGTTCGCAGTAAGTTTGCAGTTGCTTCCTTTCTCCTGAGCAGACATTTAAGAACACTTTCTGTAAGTACATACAGCACACGGCTCAAGTGGGCAAAGCTCCTAAAGGTGGACTTGCACAGGGCTGGTAAATGTGAAATACGTTAGAAGACAGCGGTCCTGAGGGCTGGGCTCGGATGACACCTACAAAACAGGTCCTCCAGACGCCAACCCCAGGTCTGCTCATGAGCCGCGAGCACTTGTTCCACTCATTCCCACTGGTTACACAGAGAGGTCTGTCCAGGAATGAAACTCAGAGGGTCCAGGATTTATAGAAGAAGGAATTCGGAATTCTAAGTTAAGTGTTTCTCTTTAGAAACGATCACTTCCCATCTCCAGAGGTTTAACCGCCACTCCTTCACAAATAGGCGGACAAAGTTTCCATCTCTGTGATGTGCATTATTACCAAGGACCACGGGTGCCAGGTGTATTTTTCAAAACAGTTTGCTGTTGGAATTTGAATATTTCTGGTAATGTGTGCATGTTTTCAAAGGCCTGTGTCATGGAGACCAGGGACGTGAAGATGATGAGACTTCCGCATGTGGGGAATGGACTAGGGAGTGTGAAGTCACACTGCTAGCCACCTGGTGTTCGTGCTAATCCACATTAGTCTCTCTAGGACACACTGCAGGCCCAGCAGGCTGACAGGAATGCTTTAAATGCACGCTTCAACTCGAGTGGACACAATTCCATAGATTAGTTGACAAAATCCTCAAAAAAATAATATATTTTATCTTCTGAGACATTTGAAACAAATCCTGGAACTTCAACCAGAGGAGGTTCATTACCCTGACAATATGATTTTTGGCATTGAGGCCCATTATCTGTCCAGTTTCTCAAAATTAGTAAGTTTTAGCTTCCTGCCCTGACCTTGTATTATACTTTTATTGCCTGAGTTTTTGAAGCAGTATAATAAATATGCCTAACTCCATAATTATATTGTATAAGTATTCATGAGTTCTCTCCCTTTAAAAGTAATGCTCAGAATTAAGTTTTGAAACTTTTTAGTTTGTCTAGAACTTTCTTACTTTGTGGAATTCCTATATTCAACCATGGATTAGACATTTTGATACACTGCCTATTCCCTTGAAAACTTGATAATGCTCTCACGAACCTTAGTCTTATTTTGTATACTGGATGTTTCGAGATTTATCGCATTATGTACATACCATCGATATAACTGGCTTTCATGCTTAAATGTGGCATGATGATCTGATTTAAGATTCAGCTTTATACTGGTGGAAAAGCAGAGTGTGTTCTGTAGAGATTACCGGGAATGAGGATGTTCTTCCAGGCTGGTGTGATATGTGGTGTGACCCTCTCTTCCAATGCTGGACAATGGCAGTGACTACAGCTCCCAATGAGCTCCAGGATCATAAGACTGACACAAACAGATTTTCCGTGTGTGTGGGTTGCTAGGCTGGGGTGTTTGTGATTAGGCGCAAGAAGTGCATTTGCAAACTTCCAATATTTTTAACTTATGATGAGTTTATTGGGAAGTAATCCCATTATCAGTCTAGGATCTAGGACTATCTATACTCAAAATACTCAGCTAGATAATAAATTTTGCCAAAGTCTGAACCATTTTATTTTGAAATAATCACTTACACAAAATAGATAAGAGAATATTTAACTTCTGAACAGTTTCTCCAGTCATTTTTCCCAAGGAGCACTGTTCATTTGATACTCCCAAATGCAAATCATTTGAAAGTCATGTAATTAGAGAGCTAGGGAGGCTTCCTTTGACTTCTGTTCTTTTGTGTTTTGTGCAAGACCCATAGTACTGGACAAGTGGAATACAATGACAGCCAAGTTCACTGATAGTTTTTGGTAAAGCAGGTGACAGGCATTGTGGGGACAGTTTCAATACCTTCTATGAATGTACCGCAGTGCCACCATCAAAAGTGTTGGAAAAAATAACTCATTTTCATTCACCAAACTTGGACCACAATGATAATTCTTTCTTTCAGAATGGTAATTAATGTATGATACTTAATCTACTTTTTTTTTTAAATAGAACAGCCATGACTTTACTTTCACAGGACAATGTAAAAAACACTTTTCTCATTAGGTTAAAATTCAGGTTAACCCCAACCTGATTTTTAAATGGTGCCACTTGACCGGGATCACGTGAGTTTGCTCGTCATTTTTGTTGGAAGACTGTCAAGATAGTATCTTTCTTGAAGCATGCTCAGGTCAAATTATAGCAGCATTGCTCTTCCTGACTTTCCTGTTTTTACCCTTACATTCTGAAATAAAGTTTAAGCAATACCAGATGATTTTAATTAGAGTCATTTTGTTACAAAGTCATCTTACAGTCCAAGGATGCTAAATCTCCTTATGACAAGAATCTTCCTTCAAAGTGACTTCCCATGACCATAGAGAATCATCCATTTATTATTCAAAGAAGGAGAGTAGATGTGTGGTCATAACAATAACTCCCTGCTGCTATAGAAAAAAAATGGAGTGAATTTAAGTCAATAAGTAAAATATTTTCTCCAAAAATTTCATAATCTGAAAATCATGAAGATTTCCTTAAAGGTATTGGATTCCCAGCCATTGCACACACAGGTTGATTTGGAGCCCTGCACATACAAGGATCTGTGGTAAGCATACCTGCGCTTAGGTGTTCCCTACCTTCTGCATCAGACTGGGGCCAGAAGACTCCCAGGCTTCCCACACCGAGTCGTGATGTAAGTGCCAACAAACTGCAATACTAGGAAAGATGCAAGAGAAATTAGCAGGTGTACTTTCTACCTTAAGACAGGCCATATAAACTACAGACTGGTATTAAACCAGACTATAAACATGAGAGAGTCAAGAAAGCCGTATAGTCAGACTACACACACGAGAGACTTAAGTAACTAGAGGATGATTTGTGCATCTATGTCAGTTGCTGTATTTTGAAGGAGGTATAGGATTTGAGACGTGCTGCCAAACAGAAAAATAGCAGAGTCACGAAGGCAAGGGAGGATTCCTCAAACGCTTATAAATATTTAGCATCAGGGTTGTGGAAAGGCTGGGGGAATGCAAATGTAATGCAGATTAAATGGTATCCCTGCCCTCCCTCCAGGAGTAAGCAACACACAGAGCAGATTGAGTGTCACAGAAGTGGCCCAGCCCAGTAAGAGAGCAAAGAAGTGAGTTCTGGCTGAGTTGATAAGGGAGCGCTTCAAGCTGAATAGGACATTTCAGGTTGGCCCTGAAGGGTCATTATTAAGCAGAGACAATAGATGGGAACAGCATTATGGACAGATGGAATATGTAGGCGAGTATTTATCCCTATTCCAATCAGGAAGGATTATCTCCACAGGTAATGAAGCCTCACCTTGCAGGTGCCGGAGCCAGGATTTGAAGCCAGGATTGTGTGATGTAGCAGGTTACACACAAACCAAGGTTCAGGAAATACAAAAGAGACCAAAAGAATTAAAAATGTATCTGGGATTCATTCAGCAAGGTATCTGACAGAGCCGTGGTGAGGTCCTGGAGAACGAGGGCTCCTCACATGGAAAGGGCTCTGGATGGCACAGAGGATCATGGGGAAGACAGCAGGGGCTTGCGGTTCAAAAGACCTTCATCCTTGCACTAATGTGCTTGTGATTTATGACAATAACAGGACAGCGAGAGCAAGGAGGGGAGGATAGGACTGCAGAGGAGGGTGGAAAGCAGACCTGAGTTCCCCTGGCCCAGGGGGCCACAGGACCTTCTCTTTTTAATGGTGGATTCCATAAAACTATAGGAGACATTTGTTAATGACCCAAGTAGATGATGAGGACCAGCATCCAAGAAATTCCATCAACTGAAGAAGATGGGCTGAATGTAAGACAGAATTTAAAAAGAAAGCTGAGCACGGGCACTTGTACCAATAGCAGAGCAGTTTCCTTTATAACAAACTCAATACATGCCTTTCTCATCCCCTTCTCAGAAGAAAAGTCATGATCTGGGTTGGGGATGTTCAAAAGACATTACTTAGACCCAGACAAAAGCCATGCTCTGACTCTCCATGATCAGCGCACCCTGGGAGTAGCCCCATAACTGGGATTTCTAGACTCAAAACTTGAACAGAGGCAGACAAGCATGTTTGGAGGCCATCAGACTCGGGAGGCCAAACCTAGGAGAGGGCTGGAGGGAGGACATCTAAGAAAGCCTCTGGGGAGTATCTTAGTAGCAGAAAGAAGAAAAGAGTCTTTGCAGGTGGTGGGGGAGTGTTCAGGGATTACACAAGAGGAGAGGGAGGGGCTACCGTGAGGGAAATTCCGTGTCTCCATCAATTTCTATGTCAAACCAGGATTTACCTCCCAGCAAGAAACCAGTGGGAATTCATGACTCACAAGCTGAATCGCCTATTTGCATAATAACCAGACATGGATGTGCAGGAACGTATTTATCTTCAAGGAAGACTGCAGGATTAAAAATTGTGGCCATTATTCACAAGAGTTCTCAGGATCAGCTCTTAGCTCTTAGAAGAAGTGAGCAACTTCTTCCTCCCATTTAATTCTCTCTCTCTCTCTTTTTTTAATATTTATTTTTTAGTTGAGGTGGAAACACACAGTATCTTTATTTCATTTTTCTTATGTGTTGCTGAGGATCAAACCCAGTGCCTCATGCGTGCTAGGCGAGCATTCTACCACTGAGCCACGACTCCAGCCCCCTCCCATCTAATTCTGAAAGGGATTCTCAATACTGCTTCCCTGAGCTTGGATTCCCAAAACTGGGATCCATGATCTGCTCCCTAATATCACTGAGAAGGATCAGGCGACAATCCTTTCAGGTCATGAATCACGAGTTTTGCTCCTTTTGTGGTTTCAGCCTCTCGCTCATATTTTAAAAGTTACTGATACATTTCACAAAAGTTTTCGAATTATGCTGGGAGCCAACATGGGGTACGCTGGCAAGGAAATTGTCATACCTACTTGGCTAATGGCTCCCAGCAGAATTACTTTGCTTTTTGTTCTCTGAGAAGTTGGGATTCTCTCATTCCACCATGCCTGAGGGTGACAGCAGATACGATGTTTATTTCAGCACACTGAAGAATTCCTCTTGGGGGTGCTAGATTGTTCCTACCAGAGGTTCAAATGCATTAGGGGAAATGATGGAAAGTTTGGAAGTTAAGGATCTAAATAAATTGTTTTTAAA
The DNA here is from genome assembly GCF_001458135.2 of Marmota marmota marmota. Lineage (NCBI taxonomy): Eukaryota > Metazoa > Chordata > Mammalia > Rodentia > Sciuridae > Marmota > Marmota marmota. Next base: position 8,486,228 of record NW_025999913.1, read on the forward strand.
TTTCATTCCCCCACCATCTTGGTCACATTGAATCTTGGTCACATTGAAGGTGTAATTGACTTAGGTAAATATTGAGATACCTTGAATTAAATGGGAAAACTTCTTTAAGAAGATTTTGAAACCTCGTTTTCAAATTTGGATAATTTCTTCAACTAACAAGGTAGTCTGACTCGATTTAAGTTTTGAGATTATATGCAAAGCATGCTCCCTTCATATAATACTAGAGGACTTCAAGAATAAATCACATCATAAAGAATGCAGTACTTTAAATTTTAACAATTACAACAAACACTCTATGCTGTTGTACCCATAGTATGACTGAGAAAATGGCTCTGGGTTATAAAGCTACTTAAGTAGCGAGGCGGGGATTTTAAATTATGTCTGTTTCTTTCCCCGATACCATGCTGCTTTTTTTTGGTAATGATTTTGATGATTGAGTGTACGATCTTTATTTCTAGGTGAAAGTCTAGTTAGAACTCAGAAAACATTCCACTCGAACTTCCTTCTTGAATGCGCACATCCAGGGCCACCCATCTTGGTACAGATAATAGATTTGACAACCTTTTTCTACACACTTCCTCACAGTGGACATAGTAGGGGTCATAAAAATACCTAGTGAAGAAACATTTGATTTCAATAGCAGAGGATAAAAGTGCAATCCAAGGTGACAATTCCAATGAAGCACAAAACATGTAAATCTCCAAGTGTATTTGGTTTCAATTATTAATTACTGTTCAGGAAAAAAAAGTCTTTGTTATATGTCTTGGGATGGTAAAAGTAAGATGGAAAGCAAAGTTGAACATGGATTCTCATTGTTTGGGGTACAGACATGGTTTGAACACAGCATGTCATAAAGCCTCTGAGATCGATCCTCTCCAAAATATTTGCAGAAAGAAAGAAAACAACTCTCTATTACTTTGGACAGAGAGGATAATTATTCAAACATATTTCTCCTATGAGAATGGGGAACAAATTGTACTGCTTTTTATGTGCCAATTTATAGCGAAAAATAACCATAAGAATTTAGAAGGAAATGAACGTATTTATAAATCCTTTCACAAAAGCAGTAAGACTGATAAAGAAATATTTGATCTATTTAGCAAACGATTCCATATCTCAGTATAAGCTCACAGTGATCACTATATAAAGCTTCACTTCTCTGTTCTTCTAATTCTTACTTTTGATTTTGGAAATGTAGAACTGAAGTACTTTTAATGTTTGTCGATTCTAAAAAGAGATATTTCACAAAGCCCAATAGGCGTTTGTTAGCATAGTTGTTTTTGCTTATTAACACATGACAGCTTCCATTGCTTTGTGGTCAGTTACTTGAAAGACAGTATGTTTAGTTATTTACCTATGAATGTTGCCAAATGAGATCTAAGGAAACCATGTTAGGTGAAAAACAACAGGGCTTTACATTCCAGGAGGTCAGTCATGGGAGGAAAAGCCAGCTTTGAGATCAGTCAATTAGACAGGCAGGCTTAGTTTTCTTTGCTAATAGTAAGGCTTATTTTTGCTCACTGGGGTCAAATGTTAAGACTGGGTTTGATTCAGTGTTTGTACCCTTTGATACATTTGGATTTAGTCCTTTCAGAACATTTTTACACATTGCACTGCAAGATATTTTCACTTACTTCAACATTCATATTCACTGGAAGGATTTTTACATGCCAAGAATCTGCGTATTAATAACCACCCATGTGCAATCATAATAATTATTGATGGAAAAATCCAATCTTCATTAGAAGTTTATTAACTATTCTGATGAAATAAATTGCATCCTTCCTTAGTCTATGAAGATTGGAACCTTTTAAATTCATCATGCTGATTATAAGAAACTGATTTTTTAAAAAAATAATAACACATTTTAAAATTAAAAAAAAGGTCAGACCCAGATCATTACTAACTTCTCTTTGTTGATGACCCTGAAGTTAAATGCTTAATAAAAGATACTGTTCTCCATCTCAGCCTCTGTTGGAAAGGGTGTAAAATATTTAGTACATGGCAGGTCAACTCTCTTTGATGCTTAAGCCACTCTGAGCGCCTCAGGTCAGAGCTCTGAAGGCCCCTTAAATGGAGATAGAGATCAGAAGAGACACATGGGGCCCCAGGGAACCGTGCTGGAAAAATGTTTTGTTTGTTTTGTTTTGTAACTAAACAAATTCCTCCAACGCTTTGTTGTCATTTTTTAAATCCTTCAAAAAGAGAGAGAGAGAGAGAGAGAGAGAGAGAGAAAGACAACGGATTCAGGAGTCAAAACATTTGAAGTTTCTGCCTACATCCAGTCAGATTTCTTTTGGAATTTCGGTTGAAAAAGATAAAATGTTTTCATGGTAGACGAACCTCTTTGTCTCTTGCACTTATGGCTTCAGTGGCTGGTTTTTTTCCCTTGCTATTTAAATCATTACCTCTTCAGTGTGTACAGTGTGTGCTGAATGTATTTGTTAGTGATTTGCAATGTAATGTAAATGATTTGTAAATGCATGATGTGTCAAAAGCAGTACGTGTCATTAGTTCAATCTAGAGTTATGAGCCACCTGATCTGTTGGCTGGAGCAGAATCAACTTTTTTTTTTTTTTTTTTCAGTATTAGGAATTGAACCCAGGGTCCCTCTACCACTGAGCTACATCCCCAGCCCTTTCTATTTTTCATTTTGAGACAGAGTCTAAGTTGCCCAGGCTGGTCTCTAACTCGTGATCCTCCTGCCTCCCGCTCCCGGAGTTGCTGGGATTACAGTCACAAAGTTCCATCTCTGCTCAAGGTTATTTCAGTGACCTTCGGATAGTATCCTTACCGGTTGTAACTCATCTCACATATGTGCGACCACATGGAGTAACCACAAGAAAGAATGCATCTGCAAACAAAGCAAAATTGAAGGTTTATAATCCAGACATTGCAACAATATTAATAGTCACAGGTAGTGCTCATGTTCTGTAGTTTGACAAATCAAAACATAAGTTTAACGTTTGACTCTTTTCAGTATTACATATGGAAACAATTAACATAGTACTTAAGAGCAGACTGCCGAAATTCAAATCCCAGATAAAACTGACCAGCTAATTAAATGTCAAAATGACATTTAAATATCACTATTTAAATGTTATTTTCTGTCCCTCAGTTTTCTCATCTCTAAATTAGGGCAAAAATAAGCACCCACTTGGGAGGGCTTCTGAAAAGACTAAAACAGTATTTTAATATAGTAAATAATTATAAGGGCACAGTAATATTTGAATAGAGGTCAGCACTAATTACGAGGTTTGGGTAACTTTGGATGTCTTGCAGTAGATCAGATACTAACATTCCACAAATATTTGAGGCACCTTCTGCATGTGAGTCTTCAGTCATATTTTTATCTGTGACTGTGTGGAAACCCATTATACCCTTTTATTAAATGCTGGGCTGTGTTTATAATGTTTTCTAAAGGCTCTGTGGGAAAACCAGACAAAGCAGGAGTAAAGCCAATAAACCAAACAGGGGGTCCCTGACCCTGTACCTGACCTCCTCTTTCTAGAATTTACTAAGAGGATGCCGTGCAATCCAGAAGACAGGTCAGCCTTTTCTTTTGAGCTATGTTCTTGGTGGAACCAGCTGGGCCCTCTACTAGAACCCTGCTTGCCCCAAGCCTCTCAGTAGGCGATGATCAAACCTCCTCATTCCTAAGAAGCCCAAGTCAGCCTCTGTGTCTCTCAGGCTGGGATCGGGGCTGTTCATCATGGCCCGGCAACTCCAAGGCTAATCCCAATTGACACAGCAGGATCTCCGTATGTTCTTAAGAATCAGAATTCTAGGTGTAAAAGGCAAACTCAGGCTGACTGCTTCAGTTCTCATGCTTAATTAATGAAGAAAGTGATTGCAAAGAGAATACACACTTTCTATCCTTTAAAGAAGATACCCAGGGTCACCTTTGGGTGGCTGCCAGCACAGGCTCTGGAGACAGGGAGCCTCGGATCACACCTTTCTCCTCCACCCATGAGCTCTCTAAACTGGAGAAAGCCTTTGCCACTTTCTGTTGCTCAGTGCCCTCACCGGTAAGATGGGCACAGTAATTACACTGACTCCAGGGATATTTGGAGAGAATTAAATGAGATCTCCTATAGGATATTTTGTAAAAGACCTACATAGCTTTCAATAAATGGCCAATCACACTTACCTCTTATTTCAGTTACCATTACACTGATTGTTATTTTGGGGAAACCAAAGTTAGAAATTTGAAACCAGTTAACAGGGGATGACAGTCAAACAGCCTTTAACCCTCTAAAATTTTGACTCAGACCACAATGTATCTTTCTAATGAGTGAGCTAATAATGATAATGAGACTTTTTTATGCTTAGGAGTGTCGATTTTTGTTTCTAATTTATGTATATCTCTCCCATGTCAGTATTGGAATCTTGAGAGAACTTGATAAATAAAACTTATAATGCTGAATAATTTAAGGAACTTGACTAAGCTTATAAACAATGAGAAAAATTGGTCTTATTGGGTTTATGTTTCTTCTGACTTTAATTTGCAATGCTTAGGAGAACATTTCAAAGCGTAACTATAAAAAGGGAAGCTACACATTTCCTAGGAAAGAGTCCCAATAGTGGTGATACTTTGGACTTTGAATCTCCCCCAAGGGCCCATATGATGACAGCTTGGTCCCCAGCCTGGGGTGCTATTGGGAGGTGAAGGAAACTTTCAGAGGTGGGGCCTAGCGAAAGGAAGTTAGGATACTGGGGGCGTGGCTTGGGGGGATATTGTGACCCCAGCCCCCTCCCTTTCTTTTTCTTTGCTTCCTGACCACTGTAAGGTGAGCAGCTTTGTTCCACCACACTCCCTGACCATGACAGTCCCACACACCGTAGGCATACAAGGACAGGGACAAGCAACCATGTACCAAAACCTCCGCAACCGTAGGCCAAGATAAAGCCTTAACTCCTTAAAAGTTGGTTATCTCAAGTACTTGTAACAGCAATGGAGGGTTAACTAAACACAATACCACACAAAAGGGCTTTTGGGTAAGAGAAAAGCCAAAAACCATGAAGGCGCATATATTTACATTTATCAAGAGGCAAAGCTTTGGTGCTACACAAAACCCTTAAAATATTTAAGACAACTTATACTGGGAGAAGACATTGGCTTTACCTATCTGACAGAGGACGTTCATCTAAAAAAGTATTTAAAAATTTTTCCAAGCCAGATGAACCAGTAGAAAAATATTCAAAAGGTAAGAATATGCCATTTAGAGCAGAAAAAAGTACAAATGGCCAACAGATTACTGAAAAAAATATATATACTTTCAAGGGAAATACAATTTAAAATGTGGGTTTTAAGCCTAAATACATCTGGTATGAATGGGGCTGAATCACTATCTTCAGACACACCTGGCAGAGGGAGGGCTCAGTTGATGGAGCCATTTGAAGGACAATTTAAGCAGAATTCGTTAAATTAAAAATACAGAACTGGTGTTCCAGCAATCCCTTCCTCTCCCTATCAGCCCTAGAGGAGCACTTGCCAAGGAGACATAAACAAAAAAACCTATTGCATAATTTTTTTTTTTTTTGGTATTGAAAAAGCTGTAAACAACCTAAATGTACTTCTCTGGAATACTAAACCTGATTAAAAAGGAAAACATTACACACATGGATATCTCCAAGCCATATTTTGGGGCAACCTGTTGCGGAAGAATTCATACAACAGAATTCAATTTATATCAAAATCACGGGGAGAAATGTCAGTCAATGGAGGACTGATGCTTGAGGGCATACATAAAACACAGGGAAAGGTGAGGAACGGTACATGCGGTTGTATCACAGCCTTGCACGTCGCAGGAGAGGCCTGCCATGGGTATTTTATGGGGCAAGCAAATTATACGCCTGTTTTCCACCCAAGATGAAAAACACTTAATATATGGATGGGGACCAAATGTCAGCACTGTGACTGATCAAGGCTGCGGTGGAGCACGTGGCCCAGGTTCACTACCAGCTGTGCTGCTGGGGTTCAGCTCCCACATGTCCATCATTCTGGTCTCCCCTGCAGGCCCCTCCTGCTGGCCCGGCTAAGCCCTGGAGCAGTGCAGGAGAAGGGGAGCTTAGTCTTATATAATCTCCCGTGGTCAAAGCCAGAAAGTAGAGACTGACTCCCTAATCTCAGGCCTCCCCACCTCACAATATGGCCCCGTAGCTTCACCAACAATTAATGGCCCCTGTCTCCTCTTCATCCTGGGAGCAGGTAGGATGGAAGGCCCCGAGAACCTGAGCCCAAGGCCAAGGCCAAGCTTGCTCTTGTCATGACTGCTTTACGTCACTATTGCTCTTACTCCTTGTAGATGACTAATGTTTTCCCTTGAATAGTCTCACAAGTAATGTTTTCGTGTTTTCTTTTTTAAAAGGAAATGTAACACAAGTAAGCAAAACCAGAATTTAAATAGAAAGCCACAATGATGTTAGGCACTTCTCCCAACTGTGGCTACTTATAAATTATGCATTATTGCTTCCAAAAAGCAACATATCTTCATGCTAAGTTTGCATAATAAAACAAAAGTCAAGATCAAGATCACACGGGATGCTGCGTAGCTATGGCATGAATTTTCTTTAAAAAGGCTAAAAGGATTTCTATGAAATTTAATGTGGAGAATTTCAAGCTTTATCAATATGCACTCAAAAGATAGACCAGCATTTGTGAAATGATAAAAAATAATAATTCTTAAAATGCATCAGTACTTTTTGTGTGCCAAGTATTCTGCTAAACACTTTACAGGTTTCTTTGGTTGAATCCTATGAATTGTCTTTGTCCATTTTGTGCCATTACAGCACAATATCTGATAACTTATAAACAGCAGAGATTTATCTCTTACAGTTCAGGAGGCTGGGAAGTCCCAGACTGAGTGATTCCTACCTGGCAAAGGCCTTCTTGCTACACCATTCTATACTAGAAGATGGAAGGTCAAGAGAGGAGAAGAGCAAGAGCTCAAACTCACAGCCTTTTTTTAAATTATTAGTTGTTCAAAACATTACAAAGCTCTTGACATATCATATTTCATACATTTGATTCAAGTGGGTTATGAACTCCCATTTTTACCCCGTATACAGATTGCAGATTCACATCGGTTACACATCCACTGTTTTACATACTGCCATACTAGTGTCTGTTGTATTCTGCTGCCCTTCCTATCCTCTACTATCCCCCCTCCCCTCCCCTCCCCTCCCATCTTCTCTCTCTACCCCATCTACTGTCATTCATTTCTCTCTCTTGTTTTTTTCCCCTTTCCCCTCACTTCCTCTTATATGTAATTTTGTATAACAATGAGGGTCT
>NW_025999913.1:8495680-8504394 GCF_001458135.2 Marmota marmota marmota
GAACAAGACAGGGATGCCCTCTATCACCACTTCTATTCAATATAGTCCTTGAAATACTGGCCAGAGCAATTAGACAGACGAAAGAAATTAAAGGCATAAAAATAGGAAAAGAAGAACTTAAATTATCACTATTTTCAGATGACATGATTCTATACCTAGCAGACCCAAAAGGGTCTACAAAGAAACTACTAGAGCTAATAAATGAATTCAGCAAAGTGGCAGGATATAAAATCAACACGCATAAATCAAAGGCATTCCTGTATATCAGTGACAAAACTTCTGAAATGGAAATGAGGAAAAACACCCCATTCACAATATCATCAAACTCACAGCCTTGAGCCTTTAAATCCAATTAAACTTGCCTCTGAAAGAGAGTGCTCATAGCCTAAATGTCTCCCATTAAGCCCCGCCTCCTGCACTGGGCAGACACACTCAAAGGATTGCTCAAAGCTGTGTGGTCAGCCCTCCTTTTCAGTTGAAGAAACTGAAGCTTAGAATGGATAAATATTTGCCCAAAGTACCGAAAAATTTCAGGCCATTTCTATTGTGTATTTATCTAATAGAATTTTTTTTTCTCATTCATATTCTCTTCTAGCCACCAGGCTCATCATTGGATAAGGTGAACATGTGCATTTTAAATTAAAATAAATTCAGTTGTTTTCTTGGAATATATATTTGCAGTGATTCACAAACTTGAATCTTCATCTACTGAGGAGAAAAAGTCCTTTATTCTTAAAAAGTATAATTATGATCATTCAATATTTATAGAGGAAAAACGTATCTGTTTATACTATTTAATAATCACCTACAGATTTTTTTTTTCTAATTGCCAGGTTCTCCAATTACTATTGTTTCTAAATTTCTTAACAAGTAATTATAAATAGATGTTTTGATTATAAAATGAAAAAAGATATCCAGTATTTCCTGTATTTTGTAAACACCATATAATTTTCTTTCATCAAATTTTCATTGCAATACTAAAATAATGTTAGGCCACACTCTGGACTTAAGTAGGGGGGAATGCACAAATTCTTTTCTCTTCTGGATTACTTTAGCTCTTATCCTACAATGTTAGAAATTTGCATAACAGATGCATATTCAAATGTATGAATATATCTTTGTTTTCATTTGCAACTAAGCCTCTTTTATTGTAAATGCTGTTTAAAGCTGAATAGGCAGGAAAGGATAAACCAGTACAGGTGTAAACAGCATGAGATTTCACTGGTATAGACAGAGCTACATACCAACAGAAGAGGCTTGGTTGGATTCATAGGCCAACCAAATAGATCAAGATAAAAGCGGATGCTCTGAACCTGCAGATGACTTTCTAATCCCCACGGTATTCGTGTTTAGCTCGTGAACTTCACCCAGTCTGATATTGTAGAGAAGAACTGAGGAATCTAAAAGAGAAATACTTGGGGGCTTTCAGTAGGTTCTGTAGGCAACAGAACTACACTCAAATGCCAAACTATCGACTTTCACTAAAGTCATAATGTTGAAATGTATTATCCTGAACGTTGTTGTGCTAATGCAAGTGTGAAAAAAGAGAGTTGATATTTGACTAAGTATAGATTTGGTTCTTCTCATGTCATGAAATATGAAGCTAACACCTGATGTTCCACTTTAAAATATGTTTTCTGTCAAGAGTGATAATGCATATTGTGGTACACACGAGAAAAGATGCTTTTTTTTTTAATCTGTTAAAATAGACTGAGGTTAAGATCAGAGGTAAGAAATAGAAACAATGGAATACCTTATGTTTCTTCACCCCAAAACCTCATCTCCCAGATATCTAAATCTAATTATTTTGTAGTTGATTCTCAGCTCCTAAAATTTGGAAGTCAGATAAGTGCATAGTTTGGACTCAAGAGTTTCAAGTACTACCTTATTACCAGTAAGGAACAAAAATAGTGTAAATGGGGGGCATGAATTTGAGACGCTGATTAAAGCAGGTATACAGAAATGAATTTTAAGAACCTGTCATGTAGAGAAGTAAAAGAGAAAATAACTCACACATATCTACCTTTTTTTCCCCCCTTTTTGTTCTTAAATCAAATATCCTTTTAAGGAAGAGGAAAAATTTAAGAGCAAATAAGAAAAGGGTACATGATGAACCTCACTGAGAAGCTTCTTCAGGGATGAGAAGCAGAAAGATAAGATGGATCAGTGTGAGGATCTTAAAACCAGAACTATGGCGACTCTAAGAGATCTATGCCCTGCTGCTTCCACGGGTAGCAGAGGTTCTGATCATGGGTGTTCGTCTGAAATCAGATTTCACTGTGACTTCAAGTGAAGTTCTCATTCTCGTTCAGGGTTGAAGAAAATGCCTGTTTCCTCAGAGAGCAAAGACGACATGACATTCCTAATGGAGGTGACGCTGAGAATGTGCACTTACAGAGGGAGGTGGGGTCAGTCCAGATGGTGGCCTTCCTGGGGGACTCCAAAAAGACACTCATTGTAGCCCTGAAGGAGTCCTGATTTTTTTTTTTAAACTGAAGATGCAAAAATGATACCAAAGACCCACCCGCAGTGTCATATTATTTACAAGACCGTTGGTGGCACAGGATGTTTCAAAGGAAAAACTCATGTATTAAAAAAAATTAAAAATAAAAATAAAAAAGCATTCAACTAGAAAGGCAAAGAGCCAAATGAAAGAAGAAAAATGAGTGGAGCATAGCAGCCCTGGTTTGAATCCTCTTGAAAACCAGAAAAAAACTCAAGAACAAATGAATTCATAAATATAGTAAAACAAAGCTGTTGTTTTTATTGGTCTGAACGTCCTCTGCAGAATTAATCAGATACATTAAACACCCAGAAGGGGAATGAGAAGAAGAGAAAGAAGGAAGGCATACTGGAAGCATTTGGCTTTTCTTTTTTTTCCCCCCCATGATTCCAATTCTGGCTTCAGCACCCTCTTCTGTTTATTAAGTATTTTGTGCAAACGTCTGGATTGGAAACCACATTATGGAGTTCTTGGAGACATGTTCTGTAGGGATCTTTCAGATAAAAGCCCTTATTTTTCAGATGAGAAATTTAACTGAGACAACTAAGTCTTAATCACTTAATTTAATCTTGTCCTGTTCAGACCAGAGTTCAGATATCCTGATTCCTAATCTTGTTGCTAACTTTCAGAGGTTTTCACACTTATAAGATATGATCATTTAATTATTGGACAGTGATTTCAACTCATTTTTGGATTCTGTCTGGCCAACATCATCCCCAGTTTTATTGCTGCACATACCTCCAAAAGACAGATAGCAATCAAAATCAACTCTATTTTTTTTTTTTTGTATAATTTTGTTATGGCCTTTGAAATTGGAGATACAAAAACAAGGGGTGGAATCTATGCTTATATTTGTAAATGGAAAGAGAAAGCAATGTTTGAAATATAAATAGTAAAACTAAAATAGAATTTCAGGTTATTAAACTTAATATTATTTTAAGGAACTACATACACTAGCCGGCATTCTAGACAAAACCACATTACAAATATAAATGCATTCATAGATATTGCAAAGGTCCTAATTTTGAATCTCTCAAGGCCTTTCTACTAAAAAAGCAGCTGACATATATGTGGTCTGGTATGGGGTTTTCTAGAACGTTGGATACTAAAGGTTTAGATATGAATGTCTTTAAGACATTTAGCACAAATGTAAAAAAAATTTTTTTGTATTACCTACTTAAAATTATAATATCATCCAACTAAATGCAGATGCAAACAAACTTCATTTTGATATCCCAGAACCACACACAAAAACAGTATATTTTGATCTGTATTCATCACCATCCATTAATGGTGGCTTTCACAAACAATCCCATTTTGGCAGACTATTTGCATTTTAATTTCATTATGATCAGAATAATGAGGCTATTGATGGTTTCTTTCATTTTCCCTTTTATTTGCCTTTTAAATTTGAACTGCAACCCTTTTGTGCATCAATCTGTTGTCACAGATGGAATTTTTTTGGGGGGGGGAATGCATTTGCTGGTTTCTATGAAGCAGTTAGAATAGGGGGAACAAATGCCTCACTTTATACCCATGATATTAAATTCCACCAATAAAATAAAAAACTTTCATATGTGATTATTTAATTATCTCACAGAGTAATGGGCTCAACAACATTATTATTATTTTATTGCAACTATTAAGGTCTTCCTAGGAAAAGTCATTATTTATTTAAGGATGAAAAGCAATAGAGGTCTTTGAAATATTTTTACAAAATTTCAGACTGAACTGCAATACACATAGAAGCATATGTATACACACACTAAAAATACATCTCTCTCTCTCTCTCTCTCTCTCTCTCTCTCTCTATATATATATATATATATATATATATATATATATATATAGTTTCTGAAATAAACATTTTGCTATTAAAAAATATGAAGGTTCTGGTTTTGAATATAACCAAATAGTTGATACTGGATTTAAATACTCAAAGTAATCAAATGCCACATTAGACAGACTATTTACAGTCACCATTTATACAATACACCACACAGATCTTCTGTCCTTAAAGCAGGAAACACATGCACACAGATATATCTAATATTCAAGCCAACTTCTGTCTAGGGCACTTTCCAAACTCTGGTGCAAGAAAGTTAACTCAGTGGTCTTGCTGGTTGGAGGAAACAGATTATAGGAAGGAGTTCAGCACTCTTTGAGGCCACTATGATTTATGCAGAAGGGTATCCAGAGAGGAAAGAGCTGCACAGAAAAGTAGCTCTAGCGATCTGCACGGAGGTTCCTTTGAGTCATTACCATGATTCTTGGCAGAGAAGATTGACAGAAGGCTGTCAGTAGAAACCAGACCCTGGAGCTGATCCAGGACTGGAGCTCCGACCAGAGCCCAGCCCTTCACTTAATACCAGGGCATTCTGCTGAATCACAGAAAAGGTGTGCCTTAAAAAGGCTAACAATCGAATTAAAAAGCAAGCAAAAAGCTGGGTGCAGTGGCACATGCCTGTCATCCCAGTGACAAGATGAGACAGGAGGATTGAGAGTTCAAAGCCAGCCCCAGTAAAAAACAAGGCACTAAACAACTTAGTGAGACCCTGTCTCTAAATAAAATACAAAATAAGTCTGGGAATGTGGCTCAATGGTCACGTGACCCTGAGTGATTCCCGTTTTTTTTTTTTTTTAAAGCAAGCAAAAGATTTGAATATTTTACTTAAAAAATATGCATATACGAGTAGCTCAAAAGCTCATGAGAATTCACTCAGTGTCATTAGGGAAATGCAAGTTAAGATAATAATGGCATACCAATACAAATTCTCTGCAATGGGTGTAAAAAACATCAGATAATACCAAGTGTCGACAAGGATGTGCAGACATGGAAATCTTTATGCTTACTGGTAGGAATGAAAATGGTATAGCCACTTTGGAAAACAGTTTGCAGGTTTCTTGAAATGATAAACATAAATTTACCATCCAACCTAGCAAATACACTTCTAGAATTAAAAACATATACCTACACAAAAACACGTACTTGAATCTTCACAACAGCATTATTTTTAATAGCCAAAATCAAGAAGCAATTTAAATCTCCATCAACTGGTGATTGGATAAACAAAATGAGCATATCCACACAACAGAACTGAATATGAAGCAACTAAAAGGAATGGCTACTAATAGATGCTACAACATGTGATAAGTTTAAAAATATGGCAAATCAAAGAACTCGGATGCAAAAGATTTAAATGCAATGTCTACAAAAGACAATTGTGTAGTCAGAAAGCAGGCCAGTGTCACCTAGGGAAATCGTGGAGCTGGAGTTAGTTGTACATAGAATAAAGACCCCTTTCAGGATGGTAAAAATTTTCTTACAATTGTGGTGATGACAGAATGCTATAAATTTACGAAAATTGTCGCATTGTGAACAAAAATTAAAAAGACAGTATACTAGTCCTTGAGTAAGTGCTCCCTAATAAAGCCCAAATTGATCTACTAGTAATTTAACTGCCTGCCAAAATAAAACTCAGGACCATTTAAAGGAAGGTCACAAAATCTAGAGTCTCAGCAACATAGTCCCTGCAATTCCCAACGTGAAAATAACAACAACAAAAAAAAATTGAACAATCATTAAGAGAAGAGAAGATGGAATTATGAAATAAAACCTAGGAAAGAATTTTTATTTCTTCACTGATTTGAGGATTAAGAGGAAAGCAAAGGATATTTTGATTGAAGATGTGGTGAATTTTAGCAAAGAAATCAAAATGCTAAAAATTAAATATATGGAAAATCTGGAGCTAAAAAAGTCAGAAGTGAAAAACTCCCTGGATGGGCTAAACAGAAGATTGGAAAGTGTACAAGAAAGTTTCAAAAAAAACTTTAGCACAGAACAGAAAATCTAAATTTAAACAGAGTAGAAATGTTTTTGGAAACGAATAATTTCAATGATCTGTTTAAATATTGTGAAGTGCCCATAACATATGTTAAGTAGGGCCACGGAAAGAACATGAAGAGAATCGGGGGCAGAGGAATCAGTTGCAAAAACTAAAGGCTGAAAATCGCTCGCAGGTAAGAATGACTATTGGCTTCTCATTAAAAACCACATAAGATGGTCCACCGGGAGGTGATCTCTTTAGGGTTGATTGACAAGGTGGAATTCCATGCTCAGGAAACTATCCCTTAAAAATAAAATCTAAGCTCCCTCTGTTAAACATAAGTTAAGACCAACTATTCCTAATGAATAGCAATCTAGTGGTGCAGGCCTGTAATCCCAGGAAACCCCGCATGTATTGAAAAAAACAAGTGAACTTAATGTCATAAAAGTAAAAGGAAAACTTTGCACCGATTAAAAATACAACATGTAAAATGAATTGTAGACAATACATGGATAAAATACTTACAAATAACTTAGAAAAAAAGAAAAAATTGGCAAAAACCATGAAGGTAGTTCTTGGGAAGAGATATAAAAGTGAATTTTTCACCTATAAAAAATGTTCTACCTCATTCACAAGCGAAATGCCAACTAAAGCTCCTGCATAGTATCCACCCCCACAAACACCATAGCAGCAATAAAAATGTTAATAATAAACTATTTGTATATAGCACATGTAAAGGGAATATATGTAAAGCAGTTTATTTCATATTTTGATGATTTGAGTGAAATATTTGTTCCAACCAATAGGGAGGGCAATTTGAGATTATATATCAACTTTAAAAAATTGTATTTAGGGGCTGGGGTTATGGCTCAGTGGTAGAGCGCTTGCCTAGCATGGGTGAGGCACTGGGTTGGATTCTCAGCACTTTGACTGAAGATGTGGTGAATATAAATAAATAAAGGTCCATCAACAACTAATAAAATATTTTTTAAAAAAATGTATTTAGATATGTGAAAAGAAAATTTATATATTTCTTGGAATTGATTCTTATTGATGTATTTACATGTGAAAAAAATATTGAACAGTGATAGTTGTTGTGTGTCTGTGGGTGACAGCAAAAGTTGAAATCAATCTCCATGTCCAACTAAGCAACAGATTATATGGATTACGAGATGATCCTTTCGTTCCCTCTTAGCTAGGCACCCGAACAAAAAAAGTCATGAGGGAACTCCACATGTATCGACACGGAACAGTTATGAGAATACAATAAGTCAAAAGAAGGACAGGGTCTAGAGCAGGGTGTACATTGTGCTACCATTTGAGAAAAACTGTAAATGTGTATGCACATATCCACAGCCCTGTCCTCACACAGGCATGGGTCGGCAACATCTGTATCTCTTGGAGAAAAGACCCAGGATTAGGAACAGGGAAAAACAGGAAAGATCATTCTTTAACCTGTTGTTCGTATTCAATTATTTACTATTTCAATTATTTATTATTTTGTTCCTATTCAATGTACATATTTATTATTTAAAACATGGTTTAAAAAAATCTCAAAGTTGGGAATAGAAATAGGAGTAGAATTCTCTAGTGGCTTCCCATTGTCCCGAGAATAAAGTCAAACATTTGCAGAGGCAAAAGCCCTCCTTGAATCAGCCTTTTTCCACATCTTCAATCACATCTTGCTCCTTTGGTCTCCCCCTTACTCTGTAGTTTCCAACTAGGATGAGCTTCCTTTAGCTCCTCAATGTCAGCCTGTCCTGCCTTAGTCTATCCTGTGCTGTTAGAACAGAACACTGCAAGCCAGGTAATTTATGTAAATATAGAAATGTATATTTCATGGTTCTGGAGTTTGGAATGTCCACTGTCAAGGTGCCAGCACCTGGAGAAAACCTTCCTGCTTCATCATCCCATGGTGGAAGGTGGAAGGGTGAGAGAGCCTGGAGAAAAGGAGGAAAGGGCCAAGCACCCTTTTATGAGAAACTCATTCCCAGGATAACTAACAGGCCCACAATAGCAGCATTAATCCATTCATGGGGGCAGAGCCTTCAACTGGACACCTCTGGAAGGTCCCACCTCTCCATACATTGCATTGTGGATTAAGATCCCAGCCCTGGACCAAGAGGGACACACTGAAACCACAGTACGTCCCTTGTCCCTTTAGCGTGTGCATGTCCTTGCCTACACGTCTCTTTTCCCAGTGCCCTGTTTAGGCTCCCTGGATTCCTTATTCTCCTGCCTCTGGTTAGTCACCTATTGAGAGAGACCTTAAGCATTCACTTGAAAGGGCAGTCTTTTCTCAGTAGTCTTTTTCTGTGCTACCTAATTCTTTCTATTCAAACTTATCACATCATATATATATATATATATATATATATATATAA
>NW_025999913.1:8504400-8505821 GCF_001458135.2 Marmota marmota marmota
TATATATATATATATATATATATATATAAATTTCTTTATCTGTTGCTCAGGTAATGTAGTTCCACACCACTCTCTGAGATATTAAAATTGAGTTACCATTTCTACTTTATTCTCTGGTCAGCATCTATTATAGTGCTAACACATACCAGCAAAGTTGGAATGCAAACATCCTCGTAATTAAATTAATTACAGCCATTACCTAAAAGTTTTATAACAAGTTAGCAGAATAAATGTCTTAACTGATTGCTATATAGGTGTAAAAATATGACCTCTGTTTTTAGGATTTAAAACTCTCCGGATGTCCAGTATTTTCTCCTGCTTTTTATGCTGAACTTTCATGCACAACTGGTATAATCAAGAAAAATGATTATACCAGTTGTGTATGAAAGTGCTTTGATAACTAAATCAGAAAAAAAATAACTCAGAAAAATGTAAATTTTAGCACCTACTAAATAAGGCTAATGACTCCAGTTTTTATTTTTATTTATTTATTTATTTTTGGTATCAGGTATTGAATCCAGGGGTGCTTAGCCACTAAACCACATCCACAGTCCATTTTTTACGTTTTATTTTGAGACAGGGTCTCATTAAGTTGCTTAGGGCCTCACTCAGTTGCTGAGACTGGCTTTGAACTTGCAATTCTTCTGTCTCAGCCTTCTGAGCCACTAGGATTACAAGTGTGCACCACCAAGCCCAGATCCAGTAGTAGTTTTTAAAATTTCTCAAATGTAATCCTCAAAATGCATTTCCTATAGCAAATCAACTGAATAAGAGGTGACTTGATGCTTGCAAAACGTGGAGCATCCTCACTTGTTTAGAAGCAATGGTACTTCATCCACGTGAACTATTGAAACATCTTCAATTGTAAATCCATTTAAACAGGAAACAATAAAATATGTGCACAAGTGGACAGTCAACATCACTGGGTTATTTTTACCAAAGTCTAGTACACAATATAGCTACCTAGGTGCATTTGAATAACAGTAGCAATGTAAAACAGTTGTGTGAGGTATTAGTCCATTTTTTTGTGGATATAAACAATAGCTGAGTCTGAGTGCTTTTTAATAAAAAGAAGTTTATTGGACAGACAGTTCCAGTGTCTGAAAGGTCCAAATAGCACGGTGCCATCGCCCTGGCCAGTGCCCTCCTGGCTGTACCATAACATGGCAGAGAAGGAAAGGAAACTTGTCATGTACAGAGGGGCCAACTGAATGGGTGGCTTCTCTTTATATCAACCTGCTTTGTGAAAATTAATTCACTCCTTGAGACCAACATTTGTTCCTTCTGAGGGCAGTGCCCCCAGTGAGCTAATGACCATCCACTAGGCCCTACCTCTGAAAGGTGTCACCACCTCTTTTTTTTTTTTTTTAAGAGAGAGAAAGAGAGAGAGAGAGAGAGAGAGAGAGAGAGAGAGAGAGAGA
>NW_025999913.1:8505846-8515927 GCF_001458135.2 Marmota marmota marmota
GAGAGAGAGAGAGAGAGAGAGAGAGAGAGAGAGAGAGAGAGAGAGAATTTTAATATTTATTTTTTAGTTTTTGGCGGACACAACATCTTTGTTTGTATGTGGTGCTGGGGATCAAACCCGGGCCGCATGCATGCCAGGCGAGCGCGCTACCGCTTGAGCCACATCCCCAGCCCCAAGTCACCACCTCTTAACAAGGTCACAATGGGGACCAAGCACACGCACCTTTGGGAACATGTCAAACCAGAGCAGTGGTAGAATGCTTTTTATATTTTAAGTTGATTCCCTAAATATGATCTTATTTGATCCTTACTACAAAATCACAATAGAGATCATTTTGGTTCATGTTTTTGTAAAATAAGAAGTTTTATACCAGGGAAATTTGCTTCTATTCCTCATTTTAAAGATGAAGAAACTGAAATCAAGAAGCGTGATAAAGATGTGCTCGGGTGTTATGGTTTGGATAGGAGGTGTCCCCCAAAGTCCATGTGAGCCCATGCAAGAGTTTTCAGAGGTGAAAAGATCAGATTATCAGAGCTGTAACATAATAATCCACTTGAATGGATTAACTGGATGGTAACTTCAGGCAGCCAAGATGTGGCTAGAGAAAGTTGGTCACTGCGAATGTCTTTGGGGTTTACATCTTGTCCCTGGTTGAGAGGAGCTCTGTCTGCCTCCTGACCATTGGGAACTGAACAGAGTTCCTCTGTCTGACCTTCTGCCGTGATGTTCTGCTCACCTCGGGCCCAGAGCTGTGGAATTGGCTTATCACAAACTGAACCTCTGAAACCATGAGCCAAGGTAAACTTGTCCTCTTTTTAATTGTCATGTCCTTTGGTCACAGTGACTAATGCGTCAAGTCTCACAAATACTTAAGTGCTAGACCTGGACCCTGCTCTTTTCAATTATTATTATTTTTTTTAATTTAAGCTTTAATACTTAATTACATATCCACACAGATAGAACTATACCAAAGGACTTTAATTTTTTTATTTTTAACTTTATTTATTTGTTTTTTTGTGGTGGGATGTTGGGGATTAAATTCAGAGCCTGCTGCCTGCGAGGCAAAAACCTTGCCTCTGTGTTCCGTCACCAGTACCAGGATCCAGGGCCTTCCTCGAGTCACTGGACGTGACTGAATGAGCTTCTGCAACACCTAACAATCGTACGAAGGACTTTTCAAGTAGAGAAATTCGTTAGTTTTGAAAGTTTTTACTTATTTAAATAAATTGCAATATTGTTTTTTAAAACCTGAGATATGGTTCAATCCAAATATAATCTACATCCTCCTATTCAAATACAACCATGATTTTTATTTTGGGGAATTCTCTCCCTGTATCTTTAGTTTATTTACATGTTTCATAGGAAAATATATATATATATACACACACACACACACACACACACATTGATATATATATGTTCATTTATATACACACACATAGACATGCACACACACATATATCAATCTGCTTGAGCTGACATAACAAAATACCACAGACTGTTTGACTTCTTAAATAGAACATATTTATTTTCACACAGTTCTCGATGCTAGAGCAAGGTGCTGGCTGAGTGGGTCTTAGTGAGATCTTTCTTCCTGTTTTGAAGGCAGCTGCTTCTATATCTTTACATGGCCTTTTCTCTGTGTATGAGTAAAAAGAAAAAGAGTTCTTCTAAAAAGGACACCAGTCTTATCAGACTAGGGCCGTATCCTTATGACCTCTTATAACTTTAATTACCTCCCTAAAGTCCCTGTCTCCAAATGTAGCTACAGTAGGGGTTAGAGCATCAACTTATGAATTTTATGGGGACATAATTCAATGAATAATTCTCTCTCTCCCGTGTGTGTGTGTGTGTGTGTGTGTGTGTAAACTTTTCAGCACTGTAACAAAATACCTGAGATAATCAACTTATGAAAAGGCAAAGTTTTCTGGCTTGAGGTTTCAGTCCATGGTCGTTGGCCTGTGGGCAGCACATTGATGGTGGGGAGTTGGGAGTTGCTGGTAGAGCAAGCTGCTCACCTCGTGACAGCCAGAGAATGAAAAGAAGACAGGAAGGGGCCAGATTTCAATATGCCCTTCAAAGGTAGATTGTTGGAAGATTTTTATCATCATAATTTTACATGTATTCAATATGCTGGCTAATGAATACAGTATAATTTACTTATCATATTTCCCATTGTGGACTTTGAGGTTATTTTTATTTTTATAGATAATTCTGAAATAAGCAAGTATAAATATCATGGTTAGTTTCTAAGGGATAGATTCTCAGAAGCATGATTATAGGATTAAAATGAATAAATATTTTTAATACTACAGACTCACACTGTCTAAAGTATTCTTCAAAGTCTGTCACCATGTCACCAATGGTGTGTGAAAAACAGTTTTCCTTGTTTTTATCTTCATGGGGAGGGGGTTTGTCATTTAGAGGAAAAACAGCTAATTCAATGGGATAAAGTAGCTACCAATTGTGTTTTCTTCTTCTTGCATTTATTTGCCTATTAATGAGATCAAACATATTCTAATTTGTTTGTTTGCTGGATATCTTTTAAGGCTAGATTAATCTACTTGTTTTTAATGACCAGCTGAGACACAGAAATTGAAAAGCAATGGAGAGTGTTTATGTGTTTATGTTTAGCGACCCCCTAGTCAGATATTCTTGGGCACCATGATATGTGGTTTTATAATACAGGGAGGAAGAAAAAAAAGCCCGTGGGCCTGAGCCCAGAATAGAGCAAAGGCTACTGGAAACTGGCTCAGGTTTAGAATTGAAGGAGCTATTCTCTGTTGTCATAATTTTTATAATCCTAATGATAAAAGGAGATAAAGGAGATCAGGAAGAGCTCTGATGTGCTGGGTCTTAGCTGAGCTGGGTGGTCTGGCAGGAGGTTGTGGAGCACGCAGTGATCTGAACCAAGATGTGCTGCAAAGACAAAGTACACACTTGATTTTGAGGGACCAACTACCTATCTTCCTCCCACTAGGCCCCACCTCTTAAAGGGCCCCCCCATCCCAAGAGTACCAAGAATAAGAATGCACACCGAGTCATTACTAAGACTAATTGGTTACATGTTCAAATGTGAATGTTTTTATTGATTGGGTTAAATGAAACCTGAAAAATTAATTTGCCTATTTCATTTTACTTTTGTTTTAAATATATATGACTTCTAGAAAAATAATGATTGCACATATGGTTACCAATAGCCAGCACTGATCTAGATTTATTTTGATTTTAGATTTTAGGAAGGCAGTTAGAAAATTTCAGCACTTTAGGCAAGTTTCTAAAAGGGTGTATGATGAGAGAGAGAATATGAGCGCCATGTCATTAAGATAATTAAAGAGACTGGTGCTGCAGCAACCAATAGGGCCGGCCAGGAGATATCTGATGAGCTCAGATATTTATTCATAAACTCACATTTCAAAGGTCTATTATAAAAGACAGAGAGGAACATAACTAGCTGCGTTGCTGGGATTCTTATATGAGAACAAGGTAGAAGAAGCAAAAAGTTCTCTGAAAACCACATCTGTTCTGAGCAAAGAAGGGCAGACATTGCCTAGGGAAGCTGAGAAAATATTAATATGAGAGAGAGAATATGAATTATGTGGTTCTTATTTTTGCTCCTGTCGTCTCTGTAAAGAAGAATGATCTTCAAACTGGAAAAGAGAGAAGAGATCTCAAGAGAAAAATACATTCTTAACAATGGGGAATTTAAAAGAATATCCAGTTTTCATCTCGAAAGTACTTTATTTATGGGGAACGAAATCATGGATAGTCTTTAGCATTTGATTTATTCTAAAATTGAGCTCTCATACCTACTAGGAGATCAGCGCCCTCCACACACGGGCCTAATCTCTCTCATGCATCTCTGGGGATGTGGCTCAGTGGTAGAATGTTTGTGTGCCATGCGCAAGGCCCTGGATTCAATCCCCACGGTGTCTAGAACACCTCCTGGTCTGCGGTGAGGGCTCGATAAGGTCACATCACATAAATGAACAGAGAACAGCGAGTGACCAGATGATGGAAACTGGGAAATATCCTGATCTTCACACAGGAGAAATGAGGATTCAGACTCAGGAAGAAACCTAACAGCATGCAAACGAGGTGTCAATAGTTGAGCTGGATGCGGCGGCACACACCTCTAATTCTAGCCACTTGGGGATCTGAGGTAGGAGGATCATAAGTTCAAGTCCAGCCTGGGCAACTTAATAAGATTCCATTTCAAAATAAAAAAAATAAAAATGGCTGGGGATGTGTCTCAGTGGTAGAGTGTTTGTAAGTCACGCGCAGGGCCCTGGGTTCAATCCCTAGTAACACAGACACACACACACACACACACACACACGCATGCATGTCAATGATAAAAGAAAACTCACAATGATTTTCCAAGATTCCTCCAGAATTTTCAATTGAATATAGTCCACACAATAACACAATTGGTGTTATACACATTTTGCAAATAAGGAAACTTAGCCCCAAGGAAGTTCAGTAACCTGCCTGGGGTCATAGATCTGGTAGGCAGAAAAACAGGCACACAGCTCATCTGACTCCGGAGTCATATTATTTTACTATTAATTGTTCTCATAAATGGAAGTCACACTTACTTTGGATCAACCTGTGTACAATGTGAACGAGTACGCTAAACCCTCCTTCCTTCCTACTTTAGTCAAGTTGCTATATTGATTGATGCCGTCCATCACTGGTTTGCACACTTTTTGTTTGAAGAGGTGAAATCCTTATTCCAAACCTGAGTCGATAAAGAAGTTCTTAGCAGAGCCACTCTGGGTGAAACAGAGGTTCAGAGTCCTAACGAAGTGGACCTCCACCCTCCCCTGCATAATGCTGTAACCCACTGCGCCCACTCAGTGTGAGGGGATTCCAGGGAGGCGTTGGGTAATGTCTCTTGTGACAGTCTTGCAACCAAAGTGGAATGATGGCGATCGGGCCAGTTAGTAGTCACATGGAACTGTGGGTCCCAAGGAATGAGAATTGATGAATCAATGCGATACCCGAAGCCTCTGTCTTGCAGTCCAGAGCTCTGTGCTTGGCCTTTTTTGTTTTGAAAAACCTGGTCAGTGACTTGGAGAAAGTTGTAACAGTCCCAGTTTTAGCGGATCACGTGATAAATTATAGCAAGTCCCACTCTTGGGCAACAGGCCCACAAGTTTCCACTTTCACACATCCTCTTTCTAATTCGTGATTGAAAGAGGCTTCCTCTGGTACAACGAGAAATGAGCTCAGTGGAATTCCCAGGGGGCTGTGCTAATTTAGATATGTAACCTATACATGTATCATAAAGATTCTTGGGCTCTTTAACCCTCAAAAAAGAAATCAGCAGAACCTCAGACTTCCCATTCCCATAACTACTCCTGAAGAGTCCTGGGGTATCCCTGGGGTCCAAGTTCTCCTTGGCTACCTGTCCTTCTGTCTCTGTTCCGTGACTGTGGAACCTCTCTGCTCCTCTGTTCTGCTTCCTGTTAAGGGAACTTACACCAGTGAGACTTGGGGCTGGTTGCTGACACAACTTCCTGCTCCAGGTTGGTCCTTCTCTTTTCACCACTTGCCAACCCAGCCATGGCTCAGAACGGCTCTTTGCATTTCTGACACACAGCCCTGGTAGAGATAGGGGAAGAGCCTTTTTTTTTTTTTTTACCCCATCAGCATTAGAATCCTTTTCCCAGGCTCCCCAGGAAAGTAGCCTCGCTCTTTTAATTAATCTCAAGCTGTCCTGAGTGTGACATTCTATCTAGTTCATTTAATTAAGATTTATTTAGCTTTATGCTATGCTAAGAGCTGACAAGAAAAAAAAAATCATTATTACATTTAGGATTTTATCGAGCATTTAATTCTATGCCAGGAACTGAGCTAAGAACGAGGGATTTTAAAATGCACAAAGACATATTATTTGCACTTAAAAATGTAAAGTACAGAAACACGGAGGTAAGTAGATCAACTTCAAGTCAGGGTGATTCATGCTGGTAAAAGTATACAGAAGATGTCGTACAAACTCCAAGAGAGAGTATCTAAATCCTTCTGCAGGAGTGAGATTTTAAGCCCAAGTACAAGTTAGCAACGTAAATAGAAAGGGAGATGGGAGGTCCAGGCAGAAGGGTCCACATGAGCAAAGGCAAGAATGACGGCAGGAATCTGGGAACTGACCTGGGGAAGTGCAGAGGAGGAGGAAGGTGACAAGAAACAAGGTGGGTTGGGTCATAAAAGAGCTTGGGCTTCCTTCTCACTGCTGTGGGGAGCCCAGGAAGGGTTCTGAGCTGTTGTGATAGAATCTGATTTGCATTTCAGAGGACTACTTCCTGCATCCCTGGAGGATTCAGATGGTAAGGGAAGGACAAAAGAAGGAAGGGGCACAAAAGGGGCAGGTAGTGACCTAAACAGAAAGTGGGGGCTGGGGTGTGGCTCAGGGGTAGAGCGCTCGCCTGGCATGCTCGCCTGGCATGCGTGAGGCACTGGGTTCGATCCTCAGCACCACAAGGAAGTAAATTAAAGATGTTGTGTCCACTTATAACCGAAAAACAAATATTTTAAAAAAATGGAATAGAGAGTGGCAAGGGTCTGAATGGGGCCCCGACATGAGATGGATTTGAGAACTATTTCAAAGGAAAAATCGGAAGAAGTTCACAAAAACGTAGATACAGAATGAGAAACAGGGAAGAGACTCGGGGAACCTGGATTTCTGGCTTGGGCAAGTTGGGTAGACCAGGGTGCCATCTATAACAAATACCCAAGAATGTTACTCCCTGAATGTTGAGATGCTTGTGAAGCACACAGGGGGTGAGTTGTAGGCAGTTGTCTGAAAGGACTTACAGATCCTGGAGACCGGCTTGGGCCAGAGGTCACAGTGTTGATGAAGTCACCCAGGGTGGCGGCACAGAGCAGAAAGGGCAGTGAAGTAGGAAGGCAGCCAGAGGAAAGGATTTGAAGTTGGTCTTCATTCTCTTGTTAAGATGGGGAATCTTGAAGATATCTATATCTCTCTATATTTTTAATATTAAATATATATGTATATACACTGAATGCTTAGAGGAAAGAGTCGAAGGTTTCATCCATGTGAAAATGCCCAAGACAATAGAGTAGTTTTCCTGGAAGCAGAATCAATCAATCAATCATTCATTCATTCATCCATTCATTCATTATTTGCTGAGTGCCTCTATGAGGCTGGGAATTAGATTCCTGTCCTCATGCAGCTTACATTCTAGTGGGGATGAGAGAGCTCTCAAGAGAAGTCAATAAATGAAAGAATGTGTTAGAAAGTGAGTGTCACAGAGGGAAGCGAGGCTGCCTGAGATGGGGAGTGCTGGTGGAGAGCACGTGTGTGTGGCTCAATCAGCGACTAAGGAAGAATTTGAGTCGGTAGCAGAAACTCAAAAGTAATGAGGGAGAGAGCCATGGACGTCCAGGGAAAGAATGTTTCTGGAAAAATCAATGTCCCTGGAGGTCTCCTGCTTCAACGGTTAACGCCTTCCAAAAACTACCTTCACAAAATAATGGAGGAGAATGTTTAACCAAATATCTGGGTTCAGTGGCCTGGCCCAGTTGACATATAAAATTAACCATCCCAGAGATCCATTTCAGGGGTGAGGAAGTTAATTATGAAGTTGTATTAACTCGAAGTTGGAGCCTAGAATTCTACTATGGTTTGGACAGGGTTTGAGTGTGCACCCCAAGGTTTCATGTGTTGAGATTTAAACCCCATTGCAAGGTATGTAAAGGGTGGGAACTTAACTCAACAGTGCTTTTAGAGGTGAGGCCTTCAGGAGGTGATCAGGATAGGTTAAGTCCAACATGGCACCATCATGTTGGAACCCTGGTGACTTTAGAAAAGGGAGGGAGACCATATACACACCTGACTTCTTGCTCTGTGATGCCCTGCAACATGCTGGACCCTGGCAGAGAGAAGACCACCATAAGATGAAACTTCTCAACCTTGGACCTCCAGAATCATGAGCCAAAATAAACCGTGTTGCTTTATAAAGTAGCCTGCCTCTGGGATTTTGAACAGTAACAAAAACCAAAAGAATTCAAATCCCAAATCCAAATTCAAATCGTAGGCTTTAGTTAAAAGACTAAGATGAGATATGTTATAAAGATGGAGGTCAGGACTCCAGGAGAATCAAGACCACACAAGTGGGGTCAAGATTTGAGAAACACTAGAGACTAGAGTCTAGAAAACGGCTCCCTATACATCTAGATACACTTCCATTGGGCATTCTAGATCTGTTATGGTTTGGATATGAGGTGTCCCTCAAATGCTCATGACAGACAACGCAGGAATGTCCAGAGATGAAATGATTAGATTAGGAGAACTGTGACCTCATCAGTGGATGATACATTGAAGAGATCATGAATTTGAAAGGACATCTGTGCTGGGTTATAGCTGTAGGCAGGTAGGGTGTGGCTGGGAAAAGTAGGTTACTAGGGTGCATGCCTTTGGAATTCCTACTTTGTCCCTGCACATTGCTCTCTCTGTGCCACGAGCTGAACACTTTTCCTCATCCAGGTCTTCCGCCATGATGTGTGCCTCACTCCAGCCCAGAGCCATGGAGTTGGCTGACCAGGGACTGAAATCATGAGCCCAGATAAACGTTTCTCCTCTACGTTGTTCTTTGCATGTATTTTGGTGACAGCAGTGAGAATAGGGCTTACACAAGATCCACGTAAAGGGACCCAGAGATGGGCTGCTTCAACTTTCCACCCAAGTACCCCTCACGTCAAAGGGAACAGACACGTAGCTTCACGTAGTGTCTGTCTCCTGCCTGGAATCTATCTGGAGTCTTTTCTTTTGACTTACAAATTCAATGGCATTGCATTCTACTCTATAATATCATCATTGTTTTTTTTTTTTCATTTTTTAAACTTTTGTTGTTGATGGACCTTTATTTTAAAGGTGGTGCTGAGGATTGAACTCAGGGCCTCATACATGCTAGGCAAGCGCTCTGCCTCTGAGCCACAGCCCCAGTCCATCACCGTTGTTTTAATGACTCTTCCCTAAATAGTCTTTGCCTACGATGAGCACTACAGAAAAATGCCTCGTATTCAACAAGTTTTATATAATCCTTGGCACTTAGCTTTACCTAAGGCAGAGCCAACCCAGACTGAGAGACAGGAACCTGGAGATTAATACCAGCCGTTGATCAAACAATTGACTGGGACAGAGACGGACACCCAGTAATAGGTCACATGTGTGTCATGGCTGATCGGCATAGGGCTTTCTCGTGTTCTTACATTGATCTAGGTATTTCAGACAAAAGCTTTTCTCTCCATAGAAATTTCTATTGATTTAAAATCAATTTTTAAAACATTATAAGGCGTTGTCTGTTACACGGGAGACGAATTAATTTGGATTTCATGCACATAATTTCATATTTCTCCAGTGACCTGGGGAGAAATCCTTAATAAATTCTCTGATAATCTAATTTTTCATTCATCTCTTTTGATCCTAAAACTGTTCTTGGAATTATTTTAATCCTATCCTTTGTTTTCACTAACCCATTTCATCCATCATCCCAGATGTGGAATGCCTGTAAAAACTCAAATATTAAATATGTAACATAAATACACAAGAAAAAGAATTTAATTTTAAGAATCACAATAATATCAATAAAATAATTTATTAATATAATACTTACTAGTATAATAATATTAATAATATAGTAATATTTTAATCAAATCAAATCAATAAAATAATAATGTGTGTATTTCATATATATTTTACATATATAAAAATTATATATATGTGCCCTAGATTGTGATTTCCAACCAAGTTACATACCTGTATCAGGGCCATTGAAATATTCAATGAATTAAAACTTGGAACTTAATGGCTAGAACAAAACTTTGCTGGAGAATTAAGAAACAGTTCTTGCATGTAGGGTATGGGGTTGCACGCCTATAATCTCAATGACTTGGGAGGCTGAAGCAGGAGGATCACAAGTTTGAGGGCAGCCTTAGCAACTTAGTGAGACCCTGTCTCAAAATAAAAACTAAAAATGGCTGGGGATGTGGCTCAGTGGTTAACTGCTCCTGGGGTTCAATCCATGGATCCCTGGTTCAAAAAAAAAAAAAAAAAGGA
>NW_025999913.1:8516203-8519268 GCF_001458135.2 Marmota marmota marmota
AAAAAAAAAAAAAAAAAAAAAGGAGGAAGTAGGGGAGAAAGAGAGGGAAAAAAAGCATGTGTACAGTGTCCAATATGAAAATTACTTTAAAAAGTTTTTCCTGGTCGCTCCTTTCACATGCATCTTTGGTGATGGCTGCAGGTTGGTTTTATGGCTATGGAGGGGATCTCATGGGAATGAGCTTTTGCTGACTTTGTGCAATAAAAGGAAATGGGAAGTTACCCATGTGTGTCCTGCCTTTCCAAGGGTAGTTTCTTTCGCATTTAAGAAATTATTTTTCTATAATTCAGTGATTTGGAAAAACACTTTAATCTAAATCCAAATTTTTTTTTAGTTACCTAGGTGTAAAAAGTTTCTTCAAACAGCGACAGATGGTACAGGGGACAGATTTTAATTTCCAACTCCATTCTAACATATTTTCTTCAGTATTTTATTATTTTGAGAGATTTATTCCATTTCATAATTTGGATGGATCGCCTCATTTTCTTGTTTCCACTAAGCAAAATTACGGTTTTAGGTAATGTTCCTTCTTAAGTCTCCCCTGATACTTCATTTAGGCCATTTTGGGATCACTTTTCTTCTGCTGTTCTTTCTCTCTGTCACGTTAGCAGAGTATATATATGCAGATAAATCTTGGTTGCATGTACAAAGGCGTGGGTGTGAATCCCACCGCCCCCCCAAAAAAAATGCAAATTCATTTTGATATTAGATGTAAAAACACATCCCGGAGAGGATAAGTGCACTATGCCCTCTGCTCACCACCCACATCCAAAACACTGGTTCCTTTTCTGTCCTCCTTTGACCAGGACAGATCAGGGGATACTGCAGCATGAGCTTCAGTGAGAGGTCAGTCCAGATTCAGCCGCTAGAGAGGGACCTGGAAATCGGAATTCCCTCCTTCAGTTTCCTAAAAATTACATAATCATAGGATTCACCCTTTCGGATCTCTACGGTGACTGTAAATATAGAGTGTGCCTTTGTGAACCACGCTCCGCAGATGTCTCTTTCTGTTCCACAAGAGGGCACACATTTTCAGATGTTGAATGCAGATCGATGTCACAGGCATTCACAGACGCGCATTCTGCATTTTGTGATCTGACACTCAAGCGATGTCATCCAAAGGAGGCCCTCTTGCCCTAGACTTGGTAGGACACGGGTCGGGCATGGAAATCTTTGTCACTGAAAGCAGCTGGAAATGACCTTCTATAGTAGCCATTCCTCATGTGCCCGTGCCAGAAAGGTCTGCAGGAATGTGGTGACTTTTGATGCTGATAAGGACATTCCTCCGGTGGAGGAAGGACCAGGTAGCACAGTCCCACTAATGCCAGCTTTGGAGAGGAACAGCTGAGGAGCAGCTGGCCGGGTTTCCATTAGTCATGGACGTCCCTACCTGCTCTCAGCCTATTTTTCTTTCAAAACATTTGGAATTGTCCAGCCCAGGTGCACTCTCCACGGGGTGAGTCTGGGTCTGCTGACTTTTCTGTGTGGTTGTTTGTCATCACAGAGGCACACAGGCACGCAGAGCTATGGCAATCTCTCGTCCTCCTTTGCTGAGTCAGCAGGAAGAGACAACAAGCCCTTCGGAAAAGAATTGATGGAGACTTTTGCAAGGTAACGAGAAACGACACCAGGCTGGGATCCGACTCCGGGTCATTGAGGATAGACAGTGTCTCGGAAGGTCGCTCGGGTCTAAGAGGTTTTGTGCTGGTCTTGGTATAATGGTGACTTCCAGGGGTTCAGGAAAAAAACAAACATCTTTAACAGATGCAGAATGGAGGTGTTCAGAGGAGTCTTGCATGCAGATGGCTCGCTGAGAAACTCAGCAGAGTGGCCTCGTATCATATTGTACCATGGGCCACAGTCGCAGGGTATAGTCACAGACAGAGAGCTCCTCCCAGGCTCACTCTGGAGTTTGATCTGGGTGTCACCAGCACCTGAGTGGCCGGCCAGCACATGGCAGGTGGTCCAACTGCCCCTTCCCCTTCCTCCGTACTGGCCTGCACCTTCCTGTCTGAGTCCGTTTTGTTTTGATAGCACAGGACACCCAGGGCTGGGTTCTTTGTAAAGAACTCTACTGAGCTCAGTTTTGCAGGCTCCAACTCCAGATTCAGCCTTGGATGAGGGCCCCTGGCGACTTTGGACAGGATGGGCAAGTGGGAAGGGAAGAAGCATGTGTGGTGGCCTTGCTGGTTGATGACCCCACTAGTAACTCTCCAGTCGCAGGAGAACTTATCCATTCCCATGAGATGGGCATGAATCCCTCTGAGGGTGGGCCCCATGATCTAATCAGTGTCCCTAGGTCCTGTCTCTAAATCCTGCCCCCCTACCCCAGAGCAGATGCCTCTAAGCACTGAGCTTTCAATTTGTGAACTTTGGGGACAAACCACATTCTCATCATCTCTCTCTCTCTCTCTCTCTCTCTCTCTCTCTCTCTCGATTCTCCTCATGTTCTCTCAACCCTCATCTGCTGAGTGCATTTAATATACCAAGGCAGTACTCAAGTGCAATTTGAAAGCCCCATGCATGATGAATTTCAGCCACCTGCAGCCTTATAAATATTAAGAAAAAACAAATCCCCCGAGATGATTTTGTTCTCAACCCATTTCTGTGCTACTTTCAATCAACTCCAGATTCCGCATTTACAAATTTGCAGTCATTATTCATGGAACATGACCCATTTCAGACAAGGCCCAGTAGCAGTCACCTAGCTCCTGAGTTCTTGTGTCTATTTGCCAATATTTATTGAGTATCTATTATGTGCTGAGCACTGGGATGACAGCAGTGAATAAACATGCCCAAACTCAGGAGGTTCGTGAGTCTTGTTTTCTGACTTGGATTGTCGTTGTATTCTGACTTGGCTTTTGTTGGGGAGTGGGGAGAGAGAAGTAATGGGCAAATGATTCATAAACACATTTGACATTGGGTGATAATGAATGACACGAAGCAAAGTAAAATAGTTCCAGGTGCATAGAGAGTGGCCAGGGGGAGGGGTGGGTGCTTTTTTGAGCAAAGAACTGGAGCAGGTCCTATTAAAAAAAAAAAAAAAAAAAAAAAAAAAAAACTTT
>NW_025999913.1:8519286-8592819 GCF_001458135.2 Marmota marmota marmota
ATAGGTTCCAGGTGCAATAGAGAGTGGCCAGGGGGAAAGGGGGGTGCTTTTTGAGCAAAGAACTGGAGCAGGTCCTTTGCCAAAAAAAAAAAAAAAAAAAAAAAAGCATTGCAGGCAGAGGGAACAGCAGGTGTAAAGGACCTGAGGCAGAGAGTGCTTTCACATTGAAGACCTGCCGTTTGGCTGGAGCAGAAGTGACGAGGAGGGACTAAGAGATGAAGTCACAGAACTGGCAGGGGTAACATCTTCTACGGGCTCAAAAGCTATGCTAAGGATTTTGGCTTTCCCTCTGAGTCAGATGGGAAGACAGTAAAAACGCCATGAGTGAAGTTTATAGGACATGATCTACTGCATGAAACAGAGGTCAAGTCCTCAGTCTTGGGCCATGCTTCTAATTTGAAATCATGCCTCTGCTTCTTACTGGTTACATAACTAATAAACCACCTGTGTTCCTCCGTGTGACAACTGTGCTTACCCACGGGGGTTACTATAAGTATATTAATATTCACAAAGTACACATTTTTGTTGTTTTATGCAGTACTGGGGATTG
Source organism: Marmota marmota marmota (assembly GCF_001458135.2). Taxonomy (NCBI): domain Eukaryota; kingdom Metazoa; phylum Chordata; class Mammalia; order Rodentia; family Sciuridae; genus Marmota; species Marmota marmota. The sequence continues at coordinate 8,519,837 of NW_025999913.1, forward strand.
AACCTAGGGGCACTGCACCACTGAGCTACATCCCCAGCTCTTATTTATTTATTTAAATTTGAGACAGGGTCTCACTAAGAAGCTCCCGAGGATCTCGAGCTTAAGGTTCTCCTACCTTAGCTTCCTGAGTAGCTGGGGTTACAGGTGTGCATCATCATGCCTGGCTCTAGGTACAGACAATGAAGGTACTTTAAAGCTTACCAGGTAATTTTGACCTACCTTTCAGCAATTAATAAAATGACTCCTCAAAAGCCACAGCCCACAGAGGACCAGGTCAGAATTTACACCCCGATCTGCAGAACCAGGATGCTCCCTTTTATGATGCGTCTTTCCTTCTGCGAATTTGCCTGCCAGTATTGAGTATCTGTTATGTTGTCATTAAAGAGATAGAAATACCGTGTTATGGGTGAGTTGTGTCCCCTGAAATGCATGTGTTAACGTCCTAATCCCCTGCACCTTACAATGTCAATTTTCTTGGAGATGGGTTTTTTACAGAAGATTGCTACCTACAGCAATCAGGCAGCTCTTGATTGGAGTCCTGACACAAAGTGGAAATTTGGATACAGATATACACTTGGAAAACGTCACGTGGAGGTTGGATTTGTGCTGCCATAAGACAAGCAATCACAGGAAACTAGAGCAGAGGCCTGGATGGAACCCTTCCCCGGCATCCTTAGTGGGAGCATGGTCCCTTCAACCCCTTGGCTTTGGACTTCCACTCTCCAGAACTGGGAGAGAATAAATCCCTAAGTCATAGAGTTGGTGGTAGTTAGTTATGGCAGCCCTCGGGGACTAGGGTGGCACTCACGTCAGTTCTTGCCAAGTTCTAGCGATGACGCAGCGTTAGACTCTGCCTCCTGCCGGGGGCTGTGCTCGGCGCCCTGGGTCGCCCCATCCCCTTGCCCCAGGGGTAGACGGGAAGTTGCAAGAAGTCATTCACAATTACAGGGGATGGCAAGTGGGAGTGATCACCTACATCTCTGATGTGTGCTAATTTCCTCCTGTAATTAACCTGTCACCACCACCTGTTCCTAAATCTGGGGGTTGCCAACATTGATCTAGTAAAACATGAGGAAATTGAATCTTATGGAAAAAAAAATGTCACATCAAAGTATCAGAAGCGTTAAAAAAAAAAAACCCTCTGTTCTGATTCTGCTGACTTTTTAAGTAAGACAAATCATCCCTGATGAGCAGAGATTGCTGGCACCTGGAGAGCCTGGTGAAGCACCTCGTTCTGATTGCCTGGCGTGGGGCTCCACTGCAGCCTGAGATCTGAATTCCAGCAACTGATTCACGTAGCATCCATGTTGAAAGGTAATGCACCTGCCGAGGCCAGACTGACCAACACTCAGCTCCACCCTATGAAGACCTTATCAGGAGCTCTGGCATTATTTATTTATCAAACATTTGTGCAGCCTACTGGTGCATGAATGCTCAATAAATATGATTTTTTTCTTTTTAAAAGATTTATATATGACAGTGGAATGCATTACAATTCTTATTACACATATAGAGTGCAATTTTTCATATCTCTGGTTGTATACAAAGTATATTCACACCAATTCGCATCTTCATACATGTACTTTGGATAATGATGACCATCACATTCCACCATCATTTCTAAGCCCATATCTCCTCCTTTCCCCTCCCACCCCTCTGCTTTATCTAGAGTTCGTCTATTGCTCCCATGCTCCTGCTCCCTATCCCACTATGAATCAGCCTCCTTATATCAGAGGAAACACTCAGCATTTGGTTTTTGGGGATTGGCTAACCTCACTTAGCATTATCTTCTCTAACTCCATCCATTTACCTGCAAATACCATGATTTTATTCTCTTTTATTGCTGAGTAATATTCCATTGTGTATATAGGCCACATTTTCTTATCCATTCATCTATTGAAGGGCATCTAGGTTGGTTCCACAATTTAGCTATTGTGAATTATGCTGCTATAAACATTGATGTGGCTGTGTCCCTGTAGTATGCTGTTTTTAAATCCTTTGGGTATAGACCGAGGAGAGGGATAGCTGGATCAAATGGTGGTTCCATTCCCAGTTTTCCAAGAAATCTCCATACTGCTTTCCAAATTGGCTGCACCAATTTGCAGTCCCACGAGCAGTGTATGAGTGTACCTTTTCCCCCACATCCTCGCCAACACTTATTGTTGTTTGTATTCTTAATAGCTGCCATTCTGACTGAGTGAGATGAAATCTTAGAGTGGTTTTGATTCCCATTTCTCTAATTGCTAGCTATTTGTTGATTGATTGTATATCATCTTCTGAGAAGTATCTGTTCAGTTCGTTGGCCCATTTATTGATTGGGTTTTTTTGTGTGTGTTTAGCTTTTTGAGTTCTTTATATATGCTAGAGATTAGTGCTCTATCTGAAGTGTGAGAGGTAAAGATTTGCTCCCAAGATGTAGGCTCTCTATTCACCTCACAGATTGTTTCTTTTGCTGAGAAGAAACTTTTTAGTTTGAATTCATTCTATTTATTGATTCCTGATTTTAATTCTTGTGCCACGGGAGTCTTATTAAGGAAGTTGGGGCCTAATCCCATGTGATGGAGATTAGGGCCTACTTTTTTCTTCTACTAGACGCAGGGTCTCTGGTTGTATTCCTAAGTCCCTGATCCATTTTGAGTTGAGTTTTGTGCATGGTGAGAGACAGGGGTTTAATTTTATTTTGTTGCCTATGGATTTCCAGTTTTCCCAGCACCATTTGTTGAATTTTCAAGATCACACTTAACATTTTCCTACAACCTTGATCTTTGCCCCTAGATTTTTTAAGTGCCCTACATTAGTAATAGACCATGGGTCCTCAAGGTCCACTGCATTCCTACAGTCCTTGTCATTGCTGTGACGGAGCCTGAGAGGTTGTTGGGGACACCAGATGAAGGTCTGATAGTTCAATAACCTCCTAACTACCTTGCCATCGAGAATCTAGATTTGAGTGCTGGAGAGGATGTGGAGAGAAAGGAACATTTTTACACTGTTGGTGGGACTGTAAATTACGCAACATTATGGAAGTGAGTACGAACGTTCTCAAAAGACTAGGCATGAAACCACCATATGACCCAGCCATGCCGCTCCTAGGTATTTATCCTGAAGAATGAACATCATCTTGCTATGGACAGACATGCATACCCGTGTTTATAGCAGCACAATTCACAAGCCAAACTATGGGACTAGCCTAGGTGTCCATCTACAGATGAGTGGATAAAGAAAATGTGATACACACACACACACACACACACAACGGAGTTTTAGAGAGAAATATAAAATTATGGCATTTGCAATAAAATAGATGGAACTACAGATCATCTTGTTAAGAGAGATAAGTCAAACTCAGAAGGTCAAGGATCGTATGTTTTCTTTTATATACAGAAGCTAGAGTGGAAAAAGGAGAAGAAAGGTGGGGGTGAGCTCCTCAAAATCAAAGGGAGTTCAGTAGGGAAAGGGATCCAAGAGTGGAAGTCCGGGAGGGGGGCGGGGGAAGTGCTGGGGAGTGAGAGTGGCCAAATGATATTGTGTGTACGTACAAATACGTAACAAGAGGTCCCATCGATATGCACCACTACAGTGCACCAATAAAAAAGGTGGAAAAAAAAGAATCATGATTTTATTATCATGGGTATGAAGACTCCAGATTTGGATTTGAGCTCAGCTGTCATTCTGTATAACATTTTTTTTTTTTAGAAGAAACTGCTGAGACTCTGACCCCTCAAATAATCTTTAAAAGAATGTGGATAATTTATCTCCTAAGAAGCAAGTGTTGGTTACCTGAGAGAAGAAAGTTCATCATGATTATTTGAGTCAGTGCTTCATTAACACTGATCTTTCAATAGGAGAAGCAGGGTACTAGTGGCTACGTTTTGCTAGTTCTTTATTTAGATATTCTGTTACCCGAGATGGATGTTTTGCAGCACCGAATGTCTTATGCCTTTCAAGCCACTTCCTGGAAAAAGAAAATGATGATTATGACAGTAAACCTTTATAAAGTGCTTTCAGGAACCGTTCATTACTCTAAACACACACACACACACACACACACACGTATAGAGAGAGAGAAAGAGAGAGAAGGAGATCCATATTTACTTTTATAGCTTCCTAAACCACCCTAAGTGTCTACATCTATTGTCCTTTCACAGATGAAGTCACTGAGGCACAGAGATCTTAAGGAACTGCTTCAAGGTCACAGTAGGCTAACAAGTGGCAGAACACCAGAATCCGGAGGCGCTCCCGTGGGTCCTGAGAACATATGCACATTTTATCACGAGGCTAAAGCAAAATGAAGTGTCGGGGAGAAGCACCCTGCAGACGTGGACTGCAAATAGTATTGTTTCCTTTCGGTTGCGATGACATTTCCTGAAGCACTGAGTGTGGGGGGTGGGGTAGACGCAGCAGTCAGGGGACATTTATTATGGCCTGGGTCTGGACGGCCCCCCAAAGTCTCATGAGCTCAGAGGCGGGGCTTTGAGGAGGGGATTAGGCCACTGGGCTCTGGCCTCATCAGTGGAGAAGTCCATTGAGAGTGAGTGGACCATTCCTAGAAGAAGGGGCCTCAGTGGAGGAAGCTGGTCACTGGGGCCTGGGCTTCTCCCTGAGCCCTTCCTCCCTCTCCGCTTTCTGGCTGCCCTGAGCCAAACAGCTTTCCTCTGCCTGACTTCCCACCCTGATGCTCTGCCTCACCTCAGGCCTAGAGCAATGAAGCACCTATGCACGGTCTGAGTCCTCTGAGATTGTGAGCCAAAATAGACTCTCTTTCTCTAAGTGGTTCTGTCTGGTCACAGTGATGAAAAGCTGGCACAAACTCCTTGTTTTTTTTTTTTTTTTTTTTAAGAGAACTAGATTTATGGTTAAATCCAAGTGGGACCAATAAGAGCTGAACTTCTAGGTGGACCTTAAGTTTAACATCAGGCCCCAGAGTGGACAAAAAGACCTCCTAAAATGAAGAGAAGGCCTCTAAAGAATGGTTAGGCTTCTTCTCCAGCAGTGACCCTGGGGTTCCATCAACAGGACGAAATCAATCCTTCTGCTAAAGAGGATGCTCTTGACCAAGCCACGAGAGAGACCGGGGGATGAGTGGAATTGGAGACAACTGATGGAATTCATCATCCAGAAGCAATTAAAGAACAGCATCTTAAAAGTAGAGGCGTTCAGAAGCCCCTGGCAACTGCTTTTCCTCACGATGACACTCCTCCTTGTCACGCCTAAGCTGCCCCCTGTGCTTTCCAACCTTTCTAAAAAAAAAAAAAAAAGGTTATAAGTTGACTTTATTTCATGTTCCTAACCCCAAACTTCTCCTGTTGTGAGCCCTGGGAATATTTCTAAAGTTGATTAGAGAAGTCAGAAAATGCACGCTGACTCATAGGCAATTCCTGTGAACGGGAAGAGAGGTGACAGGGGCATCTACCACAGTAGGAGGGAGCTTTGGTGTAAGGGTAGCTCACCACCATGTGTGTGGTCACAGAGGACATTAATAGTGTCCCTCCAAAATTCAGATGTTGAAGGTCCCAGTACCTCAAATGGCAACTGTGTTTGGAGATAGAGTCTTTAAAAAGTCATGAAGTCACCAGGGTGGGTCCCAAGCCAATGTGACTGGACCTCTTATGAGGACATTAGGACCCAGGATCCCACAGGGAAGACCATGTGAGAACAAAAGAAGAAAGAGCCATCTGTAAGCCAGGGAGAAGCCTCAGGAGAACCAGTGGCTACTGCCACCTTGACTTTGTTCTTCCAGCCTCCAGAAGTGGGAGGAAATGGGTTCCATTGCGTAAACCCTCCAGTCTACGGTGCCTGTTATGGTGGCCCAAGCAAACAAATGCAGCCAGGGTTTGTAGGATCCTTGCATTTGCAAAATGCACTGTGTAAACCTCCTAGTGCTAAATCTCCTAGTCCCTGTCTTCAGGTTCCCGGCCTCAGCTGCCCTGGCCTCCTGACTCTCTCTCACGCATGCTGTCCCCTCTGCCTGGAGCCTACTTGTCCCGGTTATCTTCCCAACTCCTCTTCAAGTCTCCATTCCCATCTCACCTTGCCAGAGAGGCCTTCTCTGCAAACCAACCACCTCCAACCACTCTATGCTTTTGTGTTCTGTCGTTAGGTAATTTTTCTCTGTATTGCTTATGGCCTCCAAGCATAATATGTAATGTACTTATTTAACCAACCCACCTCCGGATTAGAACTCAAGGTCCATGAAGGAAGAGATTTTTGTTCCCTTCACAGATATACGTGCCCAGTATTGGGACAGTGTTTGGCATATCATAGGTTTTGAAGAAATAGTTGTGGAAAGAATGTTATAATAATGAAAATAATTGTTCATGTGTATTGAGCAATGTGTGACAGGTATCAATGCATTAAATGTGCATATCGCAGACTTGATATCATAGCTGATAGAACCTATAATTGCCTCATACATACAATCAAAAGATTCCTGTGTCATTAAAGAGTATTGATTTTTCCCTCTTAATTATATATTGTAGAATTGTGAGCCATACAGAGATTAAGGAATTCTCAGGCTGAGCCTCAGGTGGTGACAGAACTTATAAGGAAACCTTGAAAAAGAACTGTTTCTCTTTTCAAAAAGGAGATTTTGATAAATGAGAACTGGTATTTACCAACAATTAATCTCCTGCACCGTGTGAAGCACAGCCCTGGCCTTAGGAACCAGGGCAGGAAGGGATAAGATCATCTGCAGAACAGAAAATGCAGAAGTGAAGTTCAAAGACTGGATTGAGAACTGCACTAGGCCTTCCTCCAAATGCTCCTCACCTTTCTGGCCACAGCCATCAAGATAAGAAATGGCCTTTGATTAGCCCGTATAATTTTAAGGCAGATAGTATCTTTGAAACACTGAATCTCAATCTCTGTTGCTTTTGTGCTTTGTGGTTTCTATTTATGGCCTCTTTCAGCAGGGTTAGAGTCGTGGAGAGCGGCTCAGGTCAATTATAACACAGAAAACATCACTGTACCACGGGTAGAAACCTGACGAGACTGTAATCTGAAAGCACAACAGGTGGGACATTGCTGCCTCTGCCCCTCCCCTGCGTCCCTCACTTCTGGTTTATAGGATGCTGGAGACAGCGTCTGGGGACTGGATTGAATAATTGGAAGGGGGAAATGATACGTCTTGGTAAATTACAGACAAGTGCCAGGAAGGTGGATTAAATACCACCTAACTGAAACCTCATCACGTATTCAGACGAAGCTCCTTGTCAGTCTTCCTTCAGGGAAAAAAAAAGGAAGAAAGAGCTCCCCAATTTGGACGTGGATTTCCCTGGAACAGACTCTGCTTTCTAAACACTTTTCCTGGGTGGAGGTGAGACAGCGTTTTTTTGTTTTGTTTTTTCTTTTCTTTTCTTTATTCTTTATTTTTCTGCTATTTAGAAATATACAAAGGCTTGAATGCCTGATAGATGAATGACTCATTTATGAGTTATATTTACTTCTGCAAATACATGTGTGCTCAGGAGAAGCCGTCCAGGTACGTCTGAAGGCTTTTGTTAAAAATCCCATCTTAGTGACACAGATTATGAGGACAGCAACCTTATCAGTGGGTTAATACAAGTAATAATCAATGTACACAGAGATATTTTCTATGCATACATGTAAATATATGTATAAATATATATATATATAAATGTGTATATATGTATAAATATATGTATATGTAAAATTTTATGTAAATGTATATATAAACATAAATATATGTACATCTGTAAATATATATATTTATGCATATGCATGAGTTATACCCATTTTATAATAAAAACAATAAATTTTCATCCTAAAGAAAAAATCACACAAGGCAGAAAAGTATAAAGAAGGAAGTAATGACTCACACAAAATCACAAACCTCAAGGGAAAACATTTAATACCAGTCCTCAGCGAACATCATTTTAGATCTCTGTGTAGGTTTGCATTGTGTTCTGGTTTAGATATGAGGTGATCCCCAAAGCTCCTGGGTTAATGCAGGAATGTTTAGGGGTGCAATGTTTAGATTATGAGAGCAGCAACCTTATCAGTGGATTAATCTATTTGATGGATCCATAATTTGAATGGGCTAACTGGATGGTAACTATAAGCAGATCAGCTGGGACTGGAAGAAGTAGGTTACTGAGGGTACGACTTGGTGGTTTATATTTTGTCTCTAGTGTCTCACTTTTTCTCTCTTTCTGCTTCCTATCTACCATGGTGTCCTGCCTCTCTTCAGGCCGAGAGCGATGAAGCTGGCTGACATGGACTGAACCTCTGAAACTGTGAGCTCAAAAGAGACTCTCCTTTCTCTTATTCTTGTCATGTATTTCAGTCACAGGGACAGAAAGCTAACATGGAAATTGGTACCAAGAAGTGGGGGTCATTGTTGTGAATAAACTGCCCATGTGGTTTAGAAGTCTTTGGAGGAGTGAGTTCAGAGAAGTTTGGAGATGCAGACTGAAGAAGTCTTAGACTCTTGCAAGCAGAGCTTAATGCGTGATTCTGACAAGATCTCAGAAGACCAGAATGGTCATAGAAATGTGGACAGTAAAGAGTATGCTCATGAGGTTTCAGAGGGAAATGAGGATGACATTGTAATTGGACCGGAGGCCCTTTGTGCTACATTCTGGCAAAAATCTTGTCTACATTTTGCTCATGTCCTGAAACTTTGTGTCAAACTGAATTTAAAGGTGATGGACTAACTAATCTGGCAGAGGAAATTTCAAGGGAGCAAAGCATTCAGATAATGGTAGGGGTGTTTGGGGAAGTTTTTAGCCAGGTATACTGTGAGAATTGGGAGGATAAAACACAGAGAAAGGATTTGAAATATTTGCAATCTGCCCAGAGAAGTGCTTGTAAACTTGGGGCCAACGAAGAAGATATGGTTGTTGAAGAAAGTACCATTATTAAAGAGAAGTTAACTACTTTGCACAGAGACAATAGGAAAGATGCCTTGAGGTCATCTCAGGAATCAGCAAGACCACACCCGTGACAGCCTGAAGGGTGTACAAGTAAAACTAATTTAAAAAAATTATTATTTTTTAAATTTTTGGTAGTAGGGATTGAACCCAGGGGGCACTTAAACATTAAGACACATCCCCAGCTGTTTTTCATTTTTCATTTTTGAGACATGGTCTCATGAAGTTGCTTAGGGCCTCACTAAGTTCCTGAGGCTGGCTGTGAACTTGCAATCCTCCTGCCTCAGCCTCCCCAGCTGCTGGGATTATAAGCGTCCATTACCACACCCAGCTGTGAAAACTCATTTTTAAGAGACCAAGGGGGTTGTCCTGTTGGCACAGAGGTGCTGAAAAAGTTGTTTCCCCAGATTCTTTTCACCGTGCTCAGATGCACACAGATACCACAGCGGGAGTGTTTCAGGAGGCCTGGCTACTGTTGGAGCTGACAAGAGACCTTGACATCATTCACACGTTACTGTTCTGCAGGAATGCAGGATGCTGGAGTTAGGGGGTCCTGGAAACTTCCCCCAAGATGTCAAAGGAAGTTCTGGAGGGCCAGGCAGAATGTGGCAGGGTCAGAATCCTTGCAGGCAGTGCTTGGGAGGGAGATGTGTCAAGTTGTGAGAAGGAAGTTAACGCTGCAGTGGAGACCCCAGAGATGAAGAGATCCAGGAATATGTGATGTTTGTCAAGAGAAGTGCTGGCTGCAGAGAACCAGCCTAGGAGCTGAGGCTGTGGCTCAGTGGTGGACGCTTGCCTAGCACGCGTGAAGCACTGGGTTCAATCCTCAGCACCACATACAGAATACATAAATAAAGCCCCATCCAGAGGGCACAGGGTTTGCTCAGATACATAAGATGACTTTTGCGCAGGGATGTGGTCCCAGGATTTTCAGACCTTCAGATCTGTTAGAAGCGAGACATTTACACTTCTGCTCATATTAAAATATTTTCTCATAATTGTTAAAAAAAAACACTGCAGACTAAACTATTGAAATGTAGCCCACTGAATGCTATGTGTTAAGGAGAATTAGATGGGTGGATAGATACATTGAGTTAAGTAATCAGCATTCAAATAAGTGTTCAAAAATAAGATAATTCTATAGAAGCAACTTACCTTTTTAAAAATCACATTGAATTTTATTTAAACTTGACAGAAGAAAACCAACTGACATTGAACTGAAGAATTTCCTGAACTTCATTAAACATATTTTCAACACCCCCCAAAAATTCCTCTAAACTGAAGAAAACAATTATGAACACCTTTCAGAGATTGAGGATTGATAATTATAGAGATCCTTAAATTTTAAATTGAATGTGGTCCCCTATATCTATGGGGGAATTTGTTCCATGATCCCCAGATACCAAAATTCAAAGATGCTCAACTATCTCATGCAAAATGACATAGTATTTTCATAAGACTTATGCTCGCTTGTAATCACGTGTCACATAATGATGTTCCAATTAATGGTACACCGGCTGTATGATGGTGGTCCCATAATACTACATGGAGCTAAAAAGTTCCTATTGCTTAGTGACACCCTAGCTGTGTGATATAACAGCACAAGGCAGTGCTCATGGGTTTGGATGATGGTGGTGTGAACAAACCTACCATGCTGCCTATTGTACCAAAGTACCACACACACAATTACGTACAGAGCATAATATTTGAAAATAGCAATAAATGTTCATGTTACAGGTTGATGCACTTACTGTGCTATACTTTCAAATGTTGTTCTAGAATGTACTCCTTCTGCTCATGAAAACAATATGCGTTGTTACACAGGCAGCAGCCTCTGCACGCCTGTTCACCTCTTGTTACATCAGGAGGCCACCATGAGTGAAGGCCCTATGCCATCTAGGTTTGAGTACATGCACTCTGTGACGTTTGCACAACAGAGAAATCACCTAACAATGTGTTTCTCAAAATGTGTCCTGTCTCCATCATTAAATGATGTAGGACAGCACTTCCAGTCATTGCTAGATGCCTTGTAATACCTGGTAATACAACGTGAATGCTGTGTGAATAATTATTATCCTGTATTGTTAAGGACAATGAAAAAATGTCTATACATGTGCATTACAGACACATTTTTCCCCCCAAAATATTTACCATCCACAGTTGGTTGAATCTGCAGATGAAGAACTCAGGTTAACTGTTAACTCTCCATGTTTTAGTTTTAAACTCTATGGATGGGGGCTGGGGTTGTGGCTTAGTGGTGGAGTGCTCACCTAGCATGCATGAAGCACTGGGTTCGATCCTCAGCACCACATAAAAATAAAATAAAGATATTGTGTCCACCAAAACCTAAAAAAAAATATTAAAACAAAACAACAAAAACAAAAAAACCTCTACAGATGGATGCCCTGCTTTTGGAAGATTTACACTCCATATCAATCAGTTTTCTGTTGATGTAACAAATGCCTGAGATATATAAACTTATAAAGAGTAAAGGTTTAAGCCGGGAATGGTGGTGCATACCTATGATCTCACTGACTTGGGAGATTGAGGCAGGAGGATCACAAGTTTGAGACAAGTCTCAGCAACTTGTGAGAACCTCAGGAACGTTTCAAGACCCTGAATCCAAGTAAAAAATAAAATTAAAAAAATAAAGGATTGGGAAGTTAACTCCGCGGTCAAAATGCCCTTGGATTGAATTTCCAGTGCAAGGTGGGGAATTCCAGAGGTTCTTCTATGGTTAGTTGACCCCCTCCTTCTGGGCCTATGACAGCGCAGCACATCACGGTAGAAGCAATAGATGATGTCACCTCATGGCAGTCGGGAGGGAGGGAAATAGAGGAAGAGAAGGGGCTAGGGTCCCAATATCCCCTTCCCAGGGTTCAACCCAGTCACCTAACTTCCTCCCATCAGGCTCCGCCTCCTGAAGGTTCCACAACCTCCCAATCATGCCACAGACTGGGGACCATGCCAGGGGATGGCCTTTGAGGTATGCTTATCCAAACCAGGGCTCATTCTTTACATGGTTTTTCTTGTTTTGTCCCAAGACCATCTTTTTACTATCTTAACATCACATTGTGAGAGTCTCGTGAGGGTGCCTGGCCCTCCTTCCTTGGCTCTCTTCCAGGGATGGAGGGGCACAGAGCCAAGGCACTTCAGGAACTCCTGATTCTATTTCTGAATCCCACCTTCTGATGTGGGTGGCATAATGACCTTTCCTTATTTGGTGCTGCTGAAGAATTTTTTACCTTTTAGAAACCTGTTTTAGTTAGAGGTATCAAAGAAAGTGGTTTCTATAATGCTACGCCCTCTTATCACATTGATCCAGAAATTGTCCTGAACTATCTTTAAAGCTAGTATATTATTTACTAAGAAACTGTCACATACAATAAAAATTTATGATAGCAGATAGTGTGACTCATAACATCTACCCCCTGGCACTTCAAGGTGTATGTTTAGCAATCACACTTTGCCATGACGCTCTCATTATGTGCCTGTGTAGCTATATATACTGCATAGGAACTTTGCGGGTTATTTGGTAATGGATGTCCCCAGTTGAATTTTTAGAAATTTAATGTATTTATGGCTAAAGGGGTCTTACAGAGCAGTTGATTTTTCATCTTATAGATGGCGCACCTCAGAGATCAATGTGAAAGTTTCTAAGGTCTTCATGGACTGGGAATCGGGCCATGCTACTAGGCCTGTTATTCACATTCTTCAACGTCCACATAAAACTTCCAGCCCCTAGCTCCTCTCTTCTTACACCCTTCATGACACCTAATCTCATTCTCTGCTTCTCCAGGTTGGGTCCTCCAAAGGCTCATGTGTGAGGCTCATGCAACATTCAAAGGTTTGGTCTCCAGCCTGTGGCACTGTTGAGAGGTGGCAGGACCCTTAAGGGATGAGGCTAGGTATTGGTCTTAGGGCACTGGGGTTCATGCTCTTGAAGGGGATATTTGGACCTTGGCCCCTCCTCTTCCCTCTTCTTCACTTCCTGGCTACCATAACATGAGCGCTTGTTCCAACATGCCCGCCCTGCTCTGATGCCATAGGCCCAAAAGCAATGGAGCCCACCAACCAGAGGCGAAAACCTCCAAAACTGTGAGCCCAAATAAACCTTTCCTGTTTTTAAGCTGATTCATTCAAACATTTTGTTAGAGTAATTCAAAGCTGACTAATGCGTGTACTAGGCCTTTTCTTATCTATTCTCAAGGTTGTACCCCATGCCTTTCATTATCCATAACTGCCCTCAAAGATTCCAGGGTCAAGTGTCCCCATCTCTGATTACCAACCCCACACTTTCTAACCCACTCTCTCTAATGTGCCCACTCCAACAATGTTTGGAATCTCCAGATACTGCCAATGTATTGTCCTTACTTTTTAAATCATGCCATTATTATTTTATGAAGCATGTGTTGGAACACTTAATACATAAAAAAATATAAAGAGTAATACAACACTCAGATCTGCCACCCATGTAAAGATATAAAGTAGTTACGATAACATTCAATCTTGCTGGGCAGCCTTGCCAACTGAGTCCCTGTGTAGATACTATCTGAAATTTGTACCTGTTATTCCCATGCATCGCTTTTATTTTATTCCTCTACACATTTTGTTTAGTTTTTTTTAATGCTTTTAAATTTATAATCACTGATATTGTACAGACAGTCTGGGATAACTTCCTTTTATCTTCCCTTGACATTGTATAAGGCCCTTGTCGGTCTGTAGTTCTACCTTATCCTTTTTTACTGCCATATGTTATTGTATGTTGTGAACATGTCACAGTTAAATTAAACATGTGTTTCTGTTGATGGGCATTTGGGTTTTCCAGTTGTTTGTTTTCTGTTTTGAGCAATTCTGCTCTGCACAGTTTTACACACGTCTCCTTACACACGGGCACATGAATTTTCTCTTGGAGAAATGATCATGTCCAAGGGCCTAGATGGCATCTCCCTTGTTCCTGGTGATGTCACGTTCCTTCTGATGTGATACCCCTGTGTGCTCACCCCCTTTCCTCAGAAGGCAGCTCTGTTCTTTCTTTTCTTGCCTGGTGTGGATGCCTTGGGTCATGTGACCATGTGCCTTCCCTCCCGACTGAGCCTCCGTAGCAAATCTCTATCTTTGGTTTCATCAAATTCTTATTATAGGCATGCTCCACAGGACAATGTGTAGGTCAACGACAGACCCCATATGGGACACTGGTCCCACAGAGTGCAATAGAGCCAGAAAATCCCTGTGGCCTTGGGACACAGAAGTCGTCATGATGTCATAGCACAGTGCGTGGCTCCTGTGTTTGTGTGAGCAAACCTCCTGGTGTCACCCAGCCTCCTGTGCCTCCTGGGCTGCCTGTGGTGTGAAAGTAGAGCTTGCACAATTTTGCACACTACCTGACACTTGATAACAGTCGACAGTGTTACTGGGCTAAGGTGTGCCGGACTGCGCTTCATGGCGATTGTAGACCGTACTTCCATTAAAATTCCTTTACGGTCTGCCATGTGACCCTGACAATGGCCTTGTACGCGTCCTTTACCACGTCTCATTTTCTATTGAACTTGACCCCAGGAGCAAGGCTCTATCCTATGCACACACCACACTCCTCGTGGTCGTGGGCTCTACCACCTAGGCTTCTGTGAGTCCACTCTGGAAGTCCACACAATGACAAAGTCAACCAGTGGTGAAGTCCTCAGAAGGTGTCCCCGCCCCGAGGGGACATGTGACTGTGTTCTGAACTGAACGCAGACTGACATGACTTGGATGGCGGATCCCCTCCCCACGTCTGACCTCAGGGGCACCCTCCACTCTTCCATTGAGCCCCTCTCCCTAACACAGTCTCTTCCAGACGGCTTTCCACACCCTTCTCCTCCGACTCCTCTCCCCTGGGTGATGACCTTCCGGTTTTCTCGTACAATATGAAGCCATCAGAGGTCTTTCCACCTGGCAGCCGCTCAGCCTGCCTCCCTGGCATCCACAACACTCTGTCCCACCAAACTGGCAGGACAGGTGAACTGTCCCTGATGCTCTTCTGGGACACTCATTCTCTTTGTGTGACACAACAGAAGTCTCTTCTTCTCTTTCTCTTTAGCACCCAGACTTGCTCTAAAATTTCCCATCTTAAAATTAAGAAAGAAATTTCATATCCTGTCTTCCATCTCCTCATTTATTTTGCTTCCTAGTCCACTCCTCGAGAGCTCTCTGCGTTGACAGCTCCGCTCTCCCACTCCCCTGGACTTCACTACTCAGCGAGGCTGCTGTTGCCAAGCCATCAAAGATCTCCACATCACTGAAGCCAACGACCAGCGCTCACGTCTTATCATCAGGCTGGGAACAAATGAACTGTCCGTCTCTTGGTGATGGGAGAGCCAGCGACTCTGTTGCTCATCGGGTCAGTGACATGGACTTGGAGTCAGTCCTAGGAGTGGAGCCCAAAGTCTCTAGCTTTACTTGACTTTATTCAGTGGGCTACCAAGGTCCTGTGTGTGTCGTCCTGTCCTCTGGCCCTTCACTGTGGCTCCTTCTCAGTCTTCTTTTACAGATCCTCTTGTCCTTCCTGCTCTAAGTATGGAGGGCCACCAGTTTAGACCTCCCTTCTCTGTCTATGGCCACCTCTGTGGGAGGGCTCAGCTATCCCCTGGCTTAGCATGACACGCACACACTGGTGCCTCCCTAAGGGTATGTGTGACTGTCTGCTCAGCCCCTCCCCTTGGATCTCCGTGGGCCCCGCTAGCCTCCCACATGGACCAAACAGAATTCTAATTACTCCCTCCTGTTGGCTCCAAGCAACCCTGGAGCGCCTTCCTAAATGTCTCCCAGCTTCTACTTTAGATTGCACACAGTGTGCTTACAGAACATGAGAACAATCTCTTCTTTTCTTTTCCCTTTAAAAAATGTGTATTGAGACATTCATTTCAGCAATCTTGTGCATTCAACTCAATTTTGACAATTTTTTTTTTTTTGTCCAGGTGCTGTGATTTGAATGTTGGTGTTCCTTCACCCCAAATTCATATGTTGAAACTTAACTCCACACACAAAATTATTAAGAGGTGAGCGCTTGAGGAAGTAATTAGGTCATAAGGAAGGAGCCCTCATAAATGACATTAGTGCCCTTAAAAAAGATTCTCAAGGGAGCTTGTCTTCCCCTCCACTCTTTTGCTACACAAGGGCACAGCTAGAAGCCACCATCTATGAAACAGAGAGTGAACTTCCCCACCCCAGACACCAAATCTGCTAGTCCCTTGATCTTGGACTCCCCAACCAGGAGCAACAAACTTCTGTTGTTTAAGCATTACCCAGCCTCAGGTATTTTGTTATAGCAGCTTGAACAGCCTGAGGCCTTGTGTAAAGACCATCCATGTGAGGCTCTGGACCACTTCGAGAATCCCAAAGAATCCTCCCTTTCTCATGACCTCTCCCAGTCCCAGACCACAGATGTAACAACTCCCCTGACTTCTGTCATGATAGATAACTTTTATTGTTTTGAACTTCATATGAATGGGGGAAAACACTGAATGGATTCTTTCATATTTGCCTCCTTTCACCTCCCCACTAGAATCATTCATTCTGCTGGTCTAGCTGTGCTTTGTTACTTTTCTCTACAGTGCTATATTCCATTGCAGGAACATACCACAATTTATTTACTCAGCATATAGTGAGTGAACACTTACATTTCTTCCAATTTGGGGTTATTATGAATAAATATGCTATGAATGCACTTGTACAATTTTTTGGTGGACATGAGCTTTCATTTTAGGGGGACATATTTGTAGGAGTGGGGCTGCTTATCAATTGTCTTTGTGTGTTCAGCTCCAGGGGATAGTGTCAATTAGTTTTCCAAAATGGCTCTACCAATTCTCACTCCCATAAGATAGAAAGGTTCTGTTTTTTCACATCCTCACAATGGTTTCATCTGAATCATTCTTTAGAGTCAAGTCTCTCCTAAAAGTGAAAATTCAAGCATAACTTCCACCTGCTCCAAATTCCCCTGAGGCTCCTCCGTCCGGTCCCCTCTCCCCTGTCCTCCATCTCCCCTGCATGTTCCCACCTCTCTCTCTCTCTCTCTCTCCTTCCAAGAGCAATGTCCTTGTCCCCGACATTGGAGTCCCTCCCTCTTTCATTTCCTCGGGTTTCCTTCTCAGATGTCACCTCTGGGACAAGCGCTCTCCCTCCTGTCTGTCTCCCCCCTTGCCTGGCTCTATTTTTCTTGGTCATCCTTGGTCCTGGCTTCTGCCACCCGTGTGCTTGCTTGGTCTTCTTGGTCTAACAGCATGTGCATCCCAGGAGCGGGAAGCTGGCCCTTCTTGACCGTGGCTGAGTGCTCGGGGTCGAGTGCGTGAACTTCCGCAGGCTCTTGGACGTGTGTGGAGGGAGAGTCCCCTCTGCAGGAGCCCGTACAACCCCTCAGGGTTCCCTCGCATCACTTCTTCTTTCCGTCACCTCCCTCCGTGTTTTCCTCATCTCATTTCCATCTTTCTTCTTCTCCACTCCCCTCTTTGCTGGTCTTCTTCCTCCTACCCCTTTCATCGTTCCCACGGGCCTCAGAACCACAGAGAGAACAGGGCACTGCTCAAAATGGCTCTGCAAGAGGCGGCCCAGAGACAGGGGAGCTGACCCTCATTTGGTACCATTCAAACCTGACCTTCTGCGATGCCCTTGAGAGGTCTTCCAGACATTCTCCTTCTGTTCATCTGTTCTTCCTCCTTCTCCCTTTTTCCCACATCCTCAACGATGCAGTTCACCAGCCGGTCTCTGCCGTGGAGTCCTCTCCTTGCAACAGGAAGCCTCCTCCAGGTTGGGGTCCCTCACGGTGCCACCCCGCGAGAGCTGCAGACCCTGGCTGCCCCAGCACAGAGCTTCCAGAACCCAGGGATTGGAGGAGGGAGCTGGGGGGGATACACTAGGGAAAGTCTAATGAGGGCAGAAGAGGAAGATGGGTACCTACGGCTCCATCACGGGGGGCAAGAGGGCAGCAGTTCAGCTTTGTCATCACTTTGGCCTTGAGCAGGGTCATGAGCATACTTCCCACGAGCCCCAGGGGGAAATAACCCAGCAAATAACGTCTATGTGGGGTGTGCTGGCTGCCTGTCTTTGTTGTAAACAACAATATTTGGAAAATATGACTTAGTCCCCCTGAGGGAAGAGGGAAATTTGGAAGTACTCAGGGATGATGAAAGAATAGAGCTGGATGAAGAGGCTAAATGTAGTTCCGAGTCTGAAACGAGAAATATTCTTCTTTAATAACATTAAGGGCAAAGAGTAGCTAGCACTGCCCAGGTAGAATCCTCTCCCACGGTCCACCTGGCCACGCGGAGAGGGGACAGGGCATCTGCATATTCACACCTACGGGGGCAAATGGCCAAGTAGCCGTCCAGGAAGATTGAGGAGAGTCTGTGCACCGGCCCCAGGTGGACGCCGTGAGGTCAACCCTATCTGGCCTGTGTCTAAGGGCGAGGTGCCATCCACCACTACTGGTCTTGTCACTGATTGTCATTGCCCCAGTAGGCTTGTAGGTAAGTCTGTAAACAAAGCGACTAAGTAGCACAATTGCACAGGAAGACAACGACTGCTTTACCCAGGAGTGGGTTGATTTTCACTGCCCTGATCTGTGCCCCAGGGAGTTGAGAGTGAGCCCCGACTGGGCGGGTGGAGGCTCCAACCAGCGTCGCCCCTGCCCACCCGTAACGCCGTGCCCTCTCTGTGTGGAGATCTGAGGCTGGGCATAGTTTATGTCATAGTAAAATCCAGCCTTGGCGTTTTCTAGGACTCCCTCTCAAAAGCCACTGCCTCCTCCTCTCTGGGGGGAAGTCACTTCTACATCAGAAGCTGAAGATAGATGTCTGAGAGGAGTTTTCCAGTTGTGTTTTGCGGTTAATCAGGGTGCTAACATTCAGTCTAGACAAAGGAATTTGAGGGTTTCTAGAAAATAATTTTCTTTTCACAATTTCCAAGGGTTTCTTCTTGTTCCTCTCTTCGGTGGCAGAAGTAGGTGGCGCTTGGCCCTGCAACCACAGCTTTATGATCACGAGGGAACAGCCCTGAGGACCGTGCTGCCCCACAGCCCAGACTGCTGAATGGCTCACACGACCTGGAATGGCCTCCCTTTTTGGCTTTTTGTTTGGTACAAAAAAAAAAAAATCTCATCTCCACTCCCTGTAGTCAGATGTCTTGTTTCTTGACGGAAGAGAACATTGACGATAAACTACATCCTTAGTCTGATATTAACGAAAGTGTAAGCACACATTTCCTTCTATGGGCTCCTCGGCTTTCCACTGCAGGTAGAATGAAGAACAATGTCCTTTCTTGGGCCCCCAGGCCCTGCAGAGGTCACCCCTTCACCTCTCCAAGCCTTCTTAGTCCTTGCTGTGGGTTCCACATACATATTCTCCTTCTTTACTTGCTTGTTCTTTGTTATTATCAAGGTCTACCTCAGGGCCTTTGCATACACTGATTAGCTAAAGTCTATTCGTTCCTCTGCACTGACTTTAAAAGCTGCTTCTTAAGAACTTCCTTAGTTATGTCCTTGTTCTATTGCCCAACCTAAAGCAAATGCCTCTTGTTGTTCTGATAGTTCCCTGCTCTTTCCATGGTGGCTGTAACCAACTGGGTGGGCTACCTCCACGTGCAACCCAACCTTCTTCAGAAGGCAGGCCTACGACTAAAACTGCCTTCCCCGGGCTGCCTTGCAACTGGGTTCTGAAAGCAGTTGAAACTCTGTTCAGAGCTGTACCTGTGGGAGTGGTTTGACAGGCATTCCACAGACAGAGAGGGGCGGGTGGAGGAGTTCACTGAGCGGCGGGGAACCTGGCAGAGGAGGTGGCACGTGCACCTTGGCAAAGCTCACTTGTGGCCTTGCTCTGCAGTGTGCCTTGGAGCCCGGACACCAGAACGTAGGCCTAGGGTCAGGCCTCTGTAGAGTATGGAGCTGGCTGTAGTCAATGTGGTGTTCTGGTCTGGCTCTTAGGTGTACCCAAAGGTCCATGTGTTAAGGTCCTGGTCCCTAGAGCAGGGTGTTATCAGGAGGTGGTGGAATCTTACAGAGGAGAAGCCTAGAGGAGATAAGTGAAGTCACTGGGGCTGTGCCCTTGAAGGGCTAAAACCAGTATTTCCTTCTTTGAAGTTGATGATCTCAGGTGTTTTGACATAGTAACGGAAAGCTGATGAACACAACCTGTTTCTGCTGAAATTGTCTGGAGTGGATCCTGTCACTGCAATTTGTGATTATATATTTGTTTATATATTTGCTTACTCTTTGGTATTTCCAACTGGCTTCTGTGCTCTGAACACTGGGCACAGGGTACAGAATGTGTCTGGAGCTCGATGCTTATTGAGTGGGTAAGCAACAGACATTGCACATAAATTTATAAAAAAGACATAAGTTCCATGTTAGATACTT
Organism: Marmota marmota marmota; assembly: GCF_001458135.2. Classification (NCBI taxonomy): domain Eukaryota; kingdom Metazoa; phylum Chordata; class Mammalia; order Rodentia; family Sciuridae; genus Marmota; species Marmota marmota. The sequence continues at coordinate 8,540,108 of NW_025999913.1, forward strand.
AAGATTATAGTGATGTCTAAAAGGCTAAAAGACAATGTTTACAATGAATTTCCAATTTGCTTGACTCACCTGGCAAAGATAAAAAAAAATTAGAAAACTTTAAAAAACTAAAATCTAAGGAACATGAATTCAAGTGATTATTAAATGGGATAGTAGTCCTAACAATAATGTTTGTATTTCTCAAGAAACACAAGTTTTTCCTTAGGGAAGATTTCACAGAGCCATTCCTGTACCTTCCAAGAGGACACATTGCATTGTGACTTGCTTTCATAGTACCAGGGACCTTTTCATCAAAGAGGCAGACTTGTGCTCTCCCCTGGGAAATCCCTTGATTAGACACTGTTATGCCCACCTCACTGTTGGATCCACAAAGACATGAGCCCACATTCGGCTTGGCTAATCACCACACAGCAATGCCTATCACAATGTCCAGCACATGATCAGCACTTAGCAGACACTGGTTGAAGATGAAGGGATTGTGCTGCAGGTTATCTAAAGCACGCATTTTGAGAAGCTCACAAAAGACTAAAGTTAGTGTTATTTTTGTACTAATGAATCACATATTTCTTTTCACTTTTCATCTATATATGCACATTTTTAGAAGTGCATGAAAATACATTTCTGACAGATTGTAGTCCTCTCATAGTAATAGGCTCCCCCTTCTGTTCTGTGTTCCCCCAAGTGTTACAAACACCAAATAAGTGTATTCCTTGCTCTCTCTTGCTCCTATCCCCTGCAACTAGGCTCCTTCCATGGACGCTCCTCCAATTAGGCCCTCCTTCTCCCTGTCCTGCTAAGAGCTCAGGATCTCTGAAGTTACTCAAATGATTTGGAGTAGTTCCTGTCTGATTCTCACCATTATAATAACTGAAGAGGAAGGGGTGGGAATTTAAAGGACAGAAGGGAAAAGGATAGAAACCATCTACTTTGGAAAACCTCTCCCAAAAGATCGTTACCCCAGGAAACAAGACAAAATGGTGGCTGGCAATTGTCCTCTGCGGCCATAAGCTCCTACTCAGAGTCTGGTGTTGGCCAGAAGAAACCTGCTGCTGCTGAGTTTGCTTATTGAATTCTGCTCTGTGTGGGGATCTCCAAGTCAAAATACAGAATTTATCCAAAATAATTACAGTACCTTTCATCTGACGTGACAGCCATAGAAGACAAACCTCCACCTCCTCTTTCATGACACCTTCCATGCCCATAATTGGTATCAGATCCAAAATCTTTGTGCACTTGGAAGGTCCCAGCAGCACCCAGGTCACCACACTCTTACTTCGTCTCCACCCTCCACCTGTGGTTGGGGTTCTTCATCCTGAGATGGTCTTCCTGAGATGCAGAGCTGAGGACCCTGGATCTGCTTATATGTGCCCACGGCATCTTCTTCTTTTATACGACTCCCCAATGCACACACAGAAACACAGACACACAGACACACACACACACACACACACACGGGTCTGGCTCCTCGGGGATCTGGGAATGTACCTTTTATGTCTGGAGCAACCCTGTCAAACTAAAAGTGTAGATTTTAAACGTTCTCACCACAAAAAAAAAAATGGGTGAAGTGATAGGCATGTTCATTTGCTTAATTTAATCTTTCCATGATATGTACGTTTATCAAAACATCACATGTACCCATAAACATATAAAATCATGATTCATTGACGAAAAATTAAAAAAAGTCAAGTCAAATTAAAACTAAAAAAGAATTGATTACTTGTATTACTGAGCCATGCAAAAAGTTTATGTCACCCACGTAAGTTTTGTCAGATACTGACAACATCTGTTCCTGTAGGGCATTGAATTCACATAGCAATACTGGACCCTCTATCTCAGTTTCCCCCTAACATTGTACATTACCTGAAATTCCTTGTGTAGGACACATAAGTGTTGGTGCTAGATGTTGAAAAGAAGGCTGAAAGGCAGCTTCTGGGGTGGCTGACACGTTGGTACGTATGGGCGTGCTTCCGACGAGACACAAACATGACAGACCTTATAGGAGGCCAGAGCGCAGCAGGCCGAGGGTCTGGGGGAGGGGGTTCAGTCCCCTGGACTCAGAGAAGAAGGGGCAGATATTCTGAAAGCAAATGGCCCAAGCTGTATAAGGATTTTCCAAATCTGCTCCTGGGCTTTCTATCTACTTAGGGACAAATGAAAATTATGGACAGAGGAATTCAAAACCCTGTTTTGTCATAGATCAGCAAATGCACAACCTTGTAGAAACTGTTTCCAAGATGGTAAGGTTGACAGTTTATTACTAAGTCTATTGTGCTGATCTGGGGCTACAACTCAGAAGAAATGAGATTCAGAGCTCCAGAAGTTTACTGCCCAGTAGGTAGACAGACAAGGAATCAGGCAATTATGAAGCAATCTGATAAGGGCGGTTCTCTTATCCCACTTTGATATAGCCTTCCACAGCATTCTGTAGCTTTCTCAGGTCCCGTGCAGCTAACAGATCACCAGAGGGAGCAAGGGACACTCTGCAGTGTGCTGTGTTGCCCAGCCAGGATGGGGGTGGGGTGGGGTAGGTGAATGAAGTGCTGTTTGACTTACAGCACCCACTCTCAGCTCATAGTGGGTGATCCAGGACGTGAGCCCTTGGTAAACTGAGAAGCACCCACAGCCTCTCGTCATGTGGGTGCTCGGTGAGTGATGAACACACACTAGAAGAGCGGCAAGATCAGGGTGCCGAGGAGCTGGGAACGACTGTGGGAGTCACAGAGGCTTGGGGGGAAGACGTGATATTTTAGCTGGAACTTACAGGAGGAATGTTGTTAACCAGTAAGGAAGGCCTGGAGTTGAGGCCGCTTGGTGCATCCTGAAGGAGCTGAACTGAGTACCTGGTAGAGCTTAGAGGTGCTGCTGCCCCTGAGTGCGTGTGCAAATCAGCAATCAGTATTATCTCAAGGTGAATAAATTATAAACGGTCCCCTGTCTAGGCCAACCAAGCAGAACAGAGACTTCCTCCAGGATGACCGAGTCTCCACTGGGCACAGGGCTGGGTTCGCTTTCACCTGAGGCTGTTAACCACCTGCCCAGCCACAGCCTCAGCCCTGGGAGGAGTGCAGGGCGGTCTCAAGAGCCCAGCTAGACTGCAAAGCCAGAGCAGAATCACAAAGAGCTTTGATAGCACCTGAAGGAGTGTGAACTTTGCTCTGTGGGCATTGATGAACTTTTGAAGAATTTTACCGTGGGAGTGACTCTCAGAGAAGTTTATTTAGCAGACATGAGCTCTGTTTCTGAGAAGGCGCGCGGCCAAATCACCTTCTGCAGGTACAGGAGCAAGCAGCAGAGACACAGCCCTGTCCTGGTGGGATCTACAGTTCAGTGCCGAGAGCAGGGACTGAGTGGGAGGGCCGGTAAGAGGCCACAAAGGAACCCGGAACTAGAGGACATGTCAAACCATCTGGCAGGGAAGACACGGCGATCCGTTTTCCAGAGGAGGAAATGGAAGACAGGGAGGTAATGAACTTGCCCAGGACGACCCAACTTCAAACTCACTTCCGTGTGATTCCAAATCCCACGCACTTGCGCTACTAAGGAAAGAATAAAATGTTGAATAATTCATTCTTACATAAAATTGAAACACAAATCTAGGAAAGACAAATCACTACTACTCCTAATCACCCTTTAATCTGCCTCCTTCCACCCCAGGCTTACACACACTCGTGAAACAAAACCTGATAAATGTCACTTTCCAGGAAATGTGGTCTAGAAAACAGAACGTGGTCAGGCTTAGCTTTAATCCCCACCCGGGTTTATCCAGACTAGTCAACTCCATCCCAGAAAAACATTCCACAGTCACATCTCACCTCTCAACTTAGCAGGACTCCTTGAGGGCTGGAGCCAGGCTTGGGGTCCCGGAGCTATAAAAAGCCAGTCTGACCGCCTGTTTTGAAACTTTCATGTTCAGGTTGGCAATTTTGCAAATTAACATCAGTCACCTCTCCTTTTCTTGAAGGTCTCTAGGGATGGGAACGCCACGCCTCCAAATTTCATAATCCCAATCAGCAAGATGTCCCCCTGGTTCAAACACTGTCATGTTGCTTTAACAGAAGACGGTCTCTGCGGGTCTCAGGTTCTAGATGGAGGTCAGAAACACGTGTTTCTTCTCCAAATGTGACAAACTCGTCTTACTCTTCATTTTTTTCTGTTTGTGCAAATATTCAATTCTCTTCTCTGACTTACTCCTTTCTTATTTCTCTTTTAAAAATAAAGAAGTAGGGATATGTACTTTAGGAAAGAGCGACCCATGGTTGCCACAATTCTCATGATTCATGAGGTCCTCCTTCTTGTTCCCTAGGGTTGCCTTGAACACCGAGTTAGTAAATGCTAAAGTGATTTGTTCCCTGGGGCAATACAGAGCTGGGTTCTTGAGAACTTCTGGGCATAATGTTTTCATTAGCCAGTCAATATATAACTCCGTTTTATGTGTGTTTCTGTTTAGAGACACATTATGTAACATATAATATATAAATACTGTTGATTCATTAACGCTCAACTCACAGCCAACAGCCCTATAATTCATGCCTCAACAAAGCCGATTTAGAATATGTATTTTTCTCGGTAAGACACATCAGCAGCTTCTCACACTGAGAGGCACTGCATAGAACTTCACCACTACACTCGGGGACCATTTTAAACAGAAAAGTCACACACACATACACACACACACACAGAACACAAAATGAGCACAAAGTAGATGACAAACTAACACATTTACAGTATGAGACCTGAAATAAGAAGGCAGAAAATCCCCTTGTTCAATCTCAGCTGGGAACATGCGTGTTGTCAGCCAGAGTTTTTCACCGCTGTGTGCATGTCCCTGAATCCCTCTGGAAGTGCCGCGACGATGGGTTTAGGCATTATGATGAATTTTAGCAGGTAGGCGAGCGGGCAGATAGCAGGACTCATGAACAACGATCCTGGACTCTGTTCTTCTCTGTTAAGTAACGGAGTCTGTTGCAGATGGTAGAAAGAAAGGGTGAGAGATTTTTTGTTGTTGTTGGAGACCTAAAAGATTTAAAAAAATGATTTGCCCAAGGCACGGCACCAAAACAGTAGTCAGCTGGAAATAAAATTGCTTACATCTCCAGTCATCTATCTGTAGCACTTTTCCTGGGAAAAAAATGACTTGTTAATCTGTGAGCTTTGTTACCATGTAAGTGTAATTGTGTTTTAATAAAAAGTAGATTTATAGCCAGACAAGGAGCCGTGAGGATCAGCAGCCCAGGACTGGCTGTGAGCTCTTGGCCTCGGAGGCTGGCCCTCCTCCTCCACCGCAGCGCTGACTTCCTGCCCTGGTGGGGTGACCCACCCCGCTGACCGGCAAGGCCTCCTAAAATTCCTTACTTGGAATTTTAACTGTAAAGACCAAAGACCCATCAAAACTCCAATTTGATTAATGGAAAGTCAAATCCGTGCTCGACAGAAAAAGCATGGATTTAAAGAAAGGAAAAAAAAAATAAAAACTGGTGGAAAAAGAAAGTCATATGCAGTCAAAATCTGTTCAAGACATTTTTAATTGTTGCTCCATATGCGTTTGCGGCTCAAGTTTGACAATTAAAAAATTACTTTTTTCTTCTACTAGAAATATAATTTGAATTCTGTGTTCCTCCAGGTCATGCTCTGAACAGAAGCAAAGTGAAAATATTTCAGTGGCTCCTTAGACCGCTGCTGCCAAAGAAAATACAAGTTGTATGAGCAGCTGGAGGTCAAGTCTATAAATGTATTTTATTAAACAGAAGGTGAACGGGTGAGATTTAAAGACACGGTAACCCTGAACTTGCTTTCTTGGAATAATATTCTTGTCTGAATTCTTCTTTTAGTTCTTACTCCAAAATGCCACTCAACAGACACACAAATGGTGACTACTTCTTTTTGGTAAGTTTCATGTCATGTATCAACTCGATCTATTCAGTGATGAATGTGGAATCCATCATCTACTAGTGATTTTGTAAGGCAGGTCAACATTATTGTCAGCATTTCCTGGCCCGGACCTAATCAAACAAGTTAAAAATAAAAAAAAAACAACAAAAAGAACAACCAACGATGAGCTTAAAAACCATAAAGAACTTTTAAGAAGGGTGGTCAAATGTTGACCTTTTCCCAAGAGAGAGCAGTTCTCCCCCTCTCTGTATAATTTTTTTAGCAAGTAACTTATGATGTATATATGTAACTCTGGTAGCACGACATAGTCTCTGCCCGTACATATATCTGACTCGGTCACCAGATGGGAAGTTCATTTATTTTTTTTAGTTATGGAAGTTTTTTTTTTTTTCATTAGACCATAAAATGTGCAGTACCAAATAAAGGTCATACGATTCCCAGGGGACATGACCGGAGTGCTCATAAAATTCCAAGAAGCCGAGTCAGATCTTTTCCAAAGGATGCAAGCAGCACTCCTCTAAAATCAGTCACTTGCAGAAGATCTTTCTTGGGCAAGAAGCTGGTGCCCATCTTTCATCCCTTTTCCCTTCCCCCAAGAGGAACTGTTTACATTATTAGAAGAAAAAAACGTATGAACTTCTTAATTAAAATGAAATTGTGTCTATTACGATGGAGTTGATCCTAATGGATTCTCTCACTCAAAAGGTGAAAGGAAAAATAAGATTGGGGCTCGAGGTGTGCTTTATGATCTGCAGCTCTTTGTGAGTCACGCATAGGATTTTAAAATTATTATTATTACTATTTTTGGATGAAAAGCCCTTGGGTTTAGCCTTCACAGCCATCCCAGAGTCAACAGAATGTTCTTGGAAAGACTTCTGGCAAACTTTCTTCTCCTTTTTCTCTGTTCTCATTAGTAGAAAGAGGGGGTAGGTCTCTTTCAGGAGGATTAAAAGGTCAGAGAGCTTGGCCAGGCAAGTCTACATAAGACTTTAGAAAGCTGTTATCAGAGGATCAGCCAGAAAACAATCTGGGAGCTAATCCTCTGGTTGAATCTGCAGAAAACCTGACAGATTTGGGAGGGCCTTTTTTCCCTCTCTCTCTCTTTACAGGGCATTTCTCAAAAACAAAACAAAACGAAAACCTCCTTTTTCCTTCATGTTTACCCCAGGTTATAAGACCTGACCCTGTCCCCTGCACCTCTCCCCTTTTCCTCTGGGTTTTTCTGTCTCTCAGTCCAGCCCTTCCCACTCTCTTCTTGTCCTGGTCTTTCTCTGACCTCAATCATGGTGGCTTGATTTTATCTAGGCTTTTCACTGACGGCCGTCCACCCTCTACCACAGCCCCTACTTTCACTAATACAGAAACTCTTCAGAGGGAAAACGAGACCCAACTTACAGAATACTAGTATTCAAGAGGAACTTTGAAATTATCTGGTCCACCTGCCTGCTTTCTCCACCGTTTATAAGTGAACAGAATTCCCAGAATGGCCCAAAGACACATGTCCAGTTAGTGCCTGAGCCAGGATAGGACTGGGGACAGCTCATTCTACATTGCCTCCTGATAGTGGCTGCAGATTGGCCACTCTCAGGCAGGAGTGTTGTTATTACCGTCGTCCTTTGGAATCTGAGGGGGATTAGTTCCGGAATCCCTGCAGATATCCAAATCCACAGATCCTCAAATCTCATATATAAAAAAATGTCACAGTGTTTGCACAAAACCTATACATGTAGTCCCTTCCGTGTGCTTAAATTGTCTCTAGATTACTTGTAACATCGAATGCGATGAAAATATTGTGTAAAAAGTTGTGCTCCACTGCCTAGGGAACAAGCACAAGAAGAAAGTGTGTAGATATGATCCAGAGGCAATTCTTTTTAAATATTTTCAATATGCAGATGTGGAACCCATGGTATGGAGGGCTGACTGTGTACAGCACTCACCCGATGGGCAAGCCTTCTGCTGTCATTATGGTGCCAGCTCAGTGAGACATGGTGGCATACATGCCGTCATGCTGTACAGGAGGAGGAGTGGACACTCACTGACATGAGAGTCCTGTGATCCATCCTCTGGCCACAGGCGTCGGTGGTCAGGGTGTTGCAAAGAGGAAGTGAGTTCTGCACCACCATCCCCCACCCCACCGCCGGGGCCAATGTCACAAGGACACCAGCTTCTGTTCCTCATCACTGCACTCTCTGAACTAGGGAACTCTAGTTTCTAGGGAACTGAGTGACATAGAAACAGTGGGGGCATAGAGTTCAAGTATAGGTGGGACAAGGGTTTACAAAGTGCTTATAGAGAAAGGGACCAAAGAAAGCCTTCATCTTTGCTGGGGCCCTTCCCACCTCCTCCTGAACTGGAAGCGCCTTTTGTAGCTTGTGCTTCTTGGTCACTGGTCTCAGAGGGCTGGAACCCACTCGGATATTTGCATCAGGTTGGTGCTTGGTGATGATGTTGAATGCACTTTGAGCTTTTTGCAGTTGGAAAAGCCTCCTGATATCAAACTTTAGAATAAAGCACCACCTTGTGGTCTGATGCATTTATTAACATAGCAAAATCAGAGCTGGAACCGGAAATGCTCCCTCAGCTGGCAGGAGAGCAGTCACGAATGGAACTGACCACCAGGTAGCTGACCAGGAGCAAGAGTCCCCACGGTCGGTGTCTTTCTGCTCCTTTTTGGATCACTTGGATCAGATATTAACGACACGCTTTTCTTTCTTTCTTACAAACCCAGGAGAAAATTTATTGAAATTAGGTTCACAAAAAATTTTGACTTTGTGAATTGTAAAGCAAAAAGTATGAAATATAATACAAAAATATAATGGATTCAGCCCTGCTTTAAAACATACTTTAAATTTTTTTTTTCGAATTAGTTATACATGACAGTAGAATGCACTTGGACACATCCTTCATAAATGAAATATAACTTCTCATTCTTCTGGTTGTACATGATATAGAATCACACTGCTTGCGTATTCATATATGCACTAGGGATGCCTTTTCATAGGGTGAGCCCCACATTTCCGACATTAATCTACTATACTGGTCATATGGCATAACCAATTTAAATCCTTTCACACCACAGGGAAATCGGTGTTCCTACTTCAACTTTATAAGTTGAGGAAACAGGCAGAGGTCCGGTCACGTGTAAGTAGCAAAGTGTGGACTGAAGGTCACCTCTCTGAAACAAAGTCTCTGCTCTTAACCACACTCTGCTGACCTTCAAGGAAAGACCAAGTCCAGGGTCCACTTCAGTCTCTCCTGGAAGATTTTGGCTCTGGGCTCCGCAGTAGACCAGAGCTGCTGGAATCCTACCTGGAAGGTATCTGTTTTTCAAGGTTGCACTGGTCAGGAAGGGCTACCCTCAGAGGTGGGCACTTTCTGGGTGCCTATCCACCTTCCAAGACAGCCAGAGGGTTAGTGAGTCATTTTGGCTTTTGAGAATGGGCCAGACAGCCAGCAACCTGGCCCTAAATCATTTCATGGAGAAGCAAAACCAGGAAGAGATCTCTCTGACAAATGTTCCCTGGGACAGTTATAGTGCCTTCTCGAACCATAACATATACATTAAGAAGCAATTATTTTATCACATAGATTGTTTCAAAGAGAGGGTTGGAATAGCTGTTTGACTTGTATATAAGGCAAGTGGTCATAATGTGAGTGAAATAACATCAGAAGGGAGAGCTTGACCCAGTCTTCATGCAGAGTCATTGAAAGTATATGTGAGCGAGCCATTTCCTTATTTCTGGGTCTCCAGTTTCTCATTTATCAAGTAGGGGTGGGGGGTTCATTAAAAGATAGGTGGTTTTAAAACAGTACAGTGCAGCTGGGTGGAAAATGTGAGTCGAGCACCTCAGCTTCTGGTTTCCTTAGAAAGTCGGCTCTGCCCGGGCTTCCTTCCTATTCTCAACTGAATCCTCTGCTAATTTTGGTATCAGAATGACTTGCACACAGTGCCGTTTGATAACGTTCTCTAATAACACTGATGTGGGGGAATACGCACCTCTGTTGGTCCAAAGGAGGTACGTCCACATAGATGCATGATCCCTTAGCCCCTTTCCATTCACCCAAAAGAAATATGAAGAATAATTTATAGAACTGTAAAACCAGGAAGCCCTGCTCTCGACTTTAGCCTTCCTCAGAGGGCGAGGATGTGACCCCAAGACTGCCTGTTCAGTTCAAGGCCTCTCCTATCTGTTTCCCTCCTGTGCGTGCTCTCTCTCTCTCTCTCTCTCAATTTCTTAATTTGGATATTTATTTATTTATTTTTATTTTGGTGGAGCCATTCCTTTAACACATAATCTACACTAGAGAAGACTCGAGAACAGAGCTGTCCCCTAAAACTCTCTGAACCACCACTGCAACTGCAATTTTGTGCTCTATACTGGCCACAGGTGGTGACTATTTGAGTATTTGAAATGTGCCTGGTGGGCTCAATGTTTACTCTGACTTAATTTTTTTGTTCATTTACTTTTAAATTTGAATAGACCCCTGTGGCTAGTGGCTAGTGGCTACCATCTTGGACAGTATCGTACACAAGTTTTTGTGTCAGACATAGTGGTTTCCCTAGGAAGCAGAGCATGTATCATAACAAAGCCATCCTCAACACTGATTTTGCAAGCAGACTTTTAAAAAGATTGTTTTGCTATGTTGTTGCTTTTGAAGACAGGATTTCATAAAAATACTGGTGAAATGTATTCTATCTTGGAGATGACTGAAAATCTTCTTAGTTAATTTGAATGGTAGAAAAAGAATCCCTGTTTCATTCCATGGGAATAAAACTTATTCCGTGGTCACAAGTAGGAAGAAAAATATTTTCTTACTCTGTAGATTTTTCTAGTCAATAATAGAACAAATATAAATGTACATTTTCTAATGACTTCTAGTTAATGAGTAATTGGGATGTTAAACACAGAGTAATAAAAATAGACTCCTTAAAAAGTATAACTGCATTTTTTGCATAAATGCATTTTTCCTAAAATATTTGATCGTGGAGGATGAAATTGGGGGGGGGAATAACTGGCAAAATTCTGAATACTTTATTATATAACTCCTATCTTGAGTAAGCTCAAGTAGCATTCCAAATATGTTTCCTATTAATTAGGTCAGTATTTCTTGACTGGAACAAAGATTGAGTAACATTATCCACACTTATCTCAAAATAGTTTTTTATCCTTGAAGAATATAAAGAGGTCTTTAAGTAGGCTATGGTCCTGAGCAATTGACAGGCTACAAGAGAAGACCAAAACATCTTACAAAATTATGAACAATTTCAAGAAACTCAAGAAGACCCATAGCTGTGCTTAAGAAATTTGTGAGTGACATCCAGTAAGCAAGAGAGTTTAATAAATTTAAAGCAGGATGAAGGAGTGGAAACTCCAGTGTTTTCCTCCTATCTTTTGCTACATGACTGAGCCTTTTGGACGGGGTCATTTGATGCCCTGCTGACACTGTGGTGCCCTTGTTTTATGTTGATGATATGCAGACCCTGTGTCGCATGGGAACAGAGTTGTCTTTGAAGAATGTTTCATCTCTACTCTTACCCTTGGTGCATAAAACCATCTCTACTCCAGAAGAGGCTCAACACTCCCCAAGGTTGAGTATTTCTCACATGCTCAAATACAAATCAACCTCTGGCCCTTAAAAAACCCCAAAGTGTCATAGGAACCCCAATGAAGTCCCTGCTTCTCTGTCTTTGTGATTTGTTTTTCATGGGGGTTTGGATTGGAGGGGATTGAGGTGTTCCATGGGAGTGTGACAGTACATTTGTGCTGTGACAGAAACCAGTCCATGTCAAAGCAAAGCCATTGCTCAAGTCCTGTGTCACAAGGCAGAAGTGGAGTCCTCCCTGGCCCACTGGGTTCCCACTCAAGTGGCTGCCGCAGGGGAGACATGCAGCTCCATAGGACAGGAAGTTCCATAGACTGGTGACCTCTGGAGCTGTGTGGAATTTGGTCAAGAACATTTGTGAGAGAGACACCAGACAACATGCACAGAGAGGAACCTTTTCCAGGGTTAGCCAATATAAATCCTCAGACTATCAGAAGTCCTCAGGAAGGAAAGCAAACCAGACTTCCCTGGAACCACCATTGTTGCAGCTGTGGTTAAAGGACACTTGACTCTTGTGGGAAGAGAAACTGAGAAATCTTACACTGAGATCAATTTGGCAACCTTGATATGAGGACATCAAAAAGTGTATGAGTCCATTTTCCATTGCTATGACAAAACAACTAAACCTAGATAATGTATTTAAAAAAAGGGGGGTTTATTTAGCTCACAGTTTTGAAGGCTGAAAGTCCAAAATTGAGCAACCCCATTTGTTTGGCTTCTGGTGAAGGCCTCATGGCAAATGTCATCCTGGAGTTAGCCCTTGTCATACATGTAAGGAGCCAGAGAGGGGCCAGTGACAAATCTTGTTGTTTTATCATAACTCACTATCATGGGAACTAACCAGGGTCCCACGGGAACTACCTGAATCCCTTCTGACCAATGACCTAACCACTACCCACTAAGCCCCACCTCTTAAAGGTACCTCCATCTCTCAGTGTCACCGTACTGAGCACCAAGTTCTAACATGCGAACCCCTGGGGGATACTCTCAAATCACATCCAAAGCATTGGAAAGCGTTAAATGAAGGACCAGGTGGGACCCTGGTGGGATCAGGAATGAAGCATTTCCTTTGGCTCTACTTGACCACAGCATCACAATTGCCCAGTGAAGAGAGTTAGAAATTAGATGAGATGCGGATTGTATGTTACTCGTGGATTGATGTATGAACATGTTCAGGGCCAATTGCTTGTATTTTATACAATCTGGATGGATTTAACTCTTCTGAACTGATCTTTTGGAAGTTGGTGTGCAATTCCAACTTTTAAAAACTTCTTCAGTGTGTCTAAATTAGACAGAGGCTTGGCAAGGCCTGTGGATACCAGTCCCTAGCACATGGCAGGCCTCCATTTGTGTTGGCCAAAGGACCCTGACCCTGCTTCTGTTATAATTCTGGGCCCAGAGCAGGCATATGTAGGACAGTGGCATCTCTTTCAGGCTGTTTGCTCCTCTCTGCCTGTGGTGAACGATACACTTTGCACACTAAATGTTCATTTCCCTAAATCCATTTAAACACACACATGGGCGTATAACAAGATGCTATTTATCTATAAATGTTCATGTTCCTCAATAATGAAGCCTCTGAATACTTGGTCATGTCCACCTAGAAGAAAAACTGGATGTCCTCAGCCCCTTGGCATCTAGGTATGGCAGAGTGACTAAGCTCTGGTCAGCAGGTATAGTTGGAGAGAGGAGAGTGTCCAGCTCCCTGGGCCGTGTCTTCAGTGGGTAGGGGTGGGTCCTTCTCCTGCTACCTGCCTCCTTCCTGCTGGTGGGAACTGGAATGTGATGGCTTGAGCTAGAAGGACCCATCTTGGGCCACAAGAAAGAAACTCTGCTGAAAACCAGTTGGAGCAATATCATAAGAAGAGCCCTGTGGGGAGTGGGGGCCGGGGATAGAGGACAGAGAGTGGGGACATGCTGGGCATTGAGGTTACTAAGTAAAATGAAACAGCTATCGGGCATAAATACTGTTTGGAGAAGATCTTTCTGCTTGCTTTTAAGCAGAAATGATCAAATTCAGATAGGAGCCTGGAAGAGCTTTTGACCTGTGAATGTCTCCAGAAGGACAGATGCTCCCGAGTATCTCAGCCAAGGAAATATGTCATGGAGGAGAGCCACAGACAACAGGGGATACAAAAGTCCCCCCCAGTAGGCAGAATGAGGGTCACTAGAAACGTATATATTTTGTTCTTTTCTTTCTGTCCATTGGGACCTGATCATTTTGAGGGACAAGTGACTACCATGTGTCTCTTTCATTTCTTCTGAGTGGCAGAAATGTTGATTTGTGGTTTATCCTGTTCTAGCATCCTCTTGGACTGTATCTGATAACTTCTATGTCTTATGGGCTGCCCAAGAACCTGAGTAGCCAGCCACACTCAAGCCTGATGGAAGACCACTGCGTATTACCCAGCAATCTTGAACTTGGAAATCAGATGCATGACTTGGATGGGACTTTGGGATTCTTTCTCCAGGGGGAGGAGGTTGAGTTATTTTAAATATGGAAATAAGGTACACATAGATACATGAGTAGCCAAAGGGGAAATGGAGTTGTTTTCCAATATCTGCTCTTCCTTTCTACCTCCCGGAAGAGTCAAGGACCATAAGTAGCATTGTTGTGCACAACTTTAGGAGGTGTCCCCAAGAAGATAGAATGTAGCTGTATTTAGCCTGACTGTTTATTTTTTTTATTTCTGTATCCTGCTGCCTGGAATGCAGATGTGATGGGTGGTGTTGGATCCTGTTGTGTTCTGAGGATGTTGGAAAATCAAGGTAGAAAGTCTTGGGTGTCCTGGCTCTGATGGAGCCATCAGCTCAGTCCTGGACCCTCCACATTCACCTGAAAGTGCACACAGATTTCCACTAAGTTAAAAGCCACCTTCATTCTGAATTTTCAATCATGGTTGGGCCCGATCTCAACTGTTCTAGGAAGAAAATTTGTGCAAAATTTAGGATGTACATTTATAATCAGGCCCCTTCAGAGGTCATGGTGGGACAGACAACTCAAGGGAAAATTCATTTTTATAATTGTTTCTTTGTTGAGAGAGGCATTGGTACAAGGTAGTTTCTTCAGGCCCCAAACTAGCTTTTGAAAGCCATTTGCAAAAAAGCAAAACCCTGTTTTTGTTTGATGAGGTGGCTCATTGCTCTGTGTAAAGTGGACCTCAGATGCAATTGTGCACCTGTTTCCTTCAGAAATGAAATGTGCTTTAGAATTGAAACCAGTGTTTTTCTTCTCTTACTCATTTTTGCAGGAGACAACCACATGAATAACACTTTTTTTGAAGACTCCATCGCTGTTTCTTGAGAATCTTTCTTGCATTCTCTAGAAAGGGCTTTATCTTAAGCAACTCTTGCAAGTTGCATCAACATGCATGTCAAATACAAATTTAAATTCAATACACCAAAAAGAGCCAAGGTGTGGTGGAGGAAATTTCTCCTGAAACAGCCACCTGTGTACTATGGAAAAAATGGGCTGCTCCTATCTTTACTGCTTTCCCATAAAAGGCTTGAGAGAGGGACGTTCAACCGCCACCCCCGTGAGGTAATAGAGAATGCATTAATGCAATTTAACTGGAATGAGGAAGGGAAAGATTGAACTTTAAAAGAATTTCCTCAACAGCATATTTGTCCTGACAGCAAAGTTGTCCCTGAAACACAGGCAAGCGGCCCCAGCAACCCCCATCCATCTACTCCAGGGGTAGGTTGGTTCCAATCCTGCCTCTATCACGTCTTTGCTTTGTGACCTTGGGCACCTTATTTTACCTCTCGGTTTCTCGGTCACTCATCTACATAGCAGGGATGTAGATGCACCTATCTCACGGGGTTGATGTGTCACATGCAAATGTGTGGTCAGGAGTCTCCCACAGTAGACAGCAAATGTCAGTGCAAGGCTAAAACCTGCTTTTTAAGGGGAGTTTTTTTTTTTTTTTCCTTAAGTTGTAGTTGGACATAATACCTTTATTTTATTTACTTATTTTTATGTGGTGCTGAGGATCAAACCCTTTGCACACGAGAGGTGAGCGCTCTACCGCTGAGGTACAACCCTAGTCCCTTAGGGGAGTTAATGAAGTGCTCCTTAAACGGAGTGGACTGAGGCTCATCTGTGAATCTCCACCTTGCCTCTCACTGACCACTTGACCTTGAATCTCTGTTCACCTTGAGAACTTGCTCTGGCTCTGTCTGCCTCTGACTGTCCATGCTTTGACTACACTGCCTTCCCACGTCTCCAGCCTTCGGTGTGGCCTGTACGGAATAGTTCTTCTGTCTAGAATTGTCTGTGTTGACCTTGTGAAGGTTATTTCTTATTCTCTCAGACCAAGTGCAGGTCCCTGCTTTATCTGTACCTTGCCTGTAGAGCACTCGCAGTTGTGGAGATGTGTTCATTTTTATAATTGTTTCTTTGTTGAGAGATTATGAGCTCTAGGAAGGGCTAAGAGGTCTGTGTCTGTCAAGCCCATGTCTATACCAGGGCCTGGTTCAGGGCAGACGCTCCATACCATCTGCTGAATGAATACCTCCACAAATACAGTGAATGTGAGAAGAATTTCCCCTTCTGCTGATTTTGTAAACTCGGTTGTTTTTGAAGGCTGACTGTGTTTCGTTTATTTTTGCGCCTCAAATAGTCTAACACAGCACCTAGCAATTAGCAACTCAGTGAATTTGTCAGGTGAATGAGTAAATTATATGATAGCAATTCTAATCTAGTTCTTCACGAAAATGTAGTATTCCGATCTGAATATAGATACCATGATCTCTTCAGAAAGCTTTTTGTTGAATATAACCAAATCTGTATGAATATTGTCTTTTTTCTCTTGCAGCTAAGAAGAAAGTTTTAACTTACTTGTGGTGGAGATGCTATCTTTTATGTTAGAAATTTACCTCCTACAAAACATGAGCTAAGAAGTGATTGTGAAGTATTTTGATCTCAGAATTCCTTTACGCTCATCAAAATTATTGAGGATCCCAACAAACTTTGGTTTATGTGAGTTATATTTATTACATTAGAACATAAAAATTTTAAAAATTAAAACATTTGTTTAAAATAACAATAATAAACTCAACACACATTAAAAAAACCGATTTTTTAATGAAATTAATGACATTTTCCTAAAGGATCTTTTGACCAAGCATGATTTTGGCAGGTAAGGCAATGCATTAATTATTTGGAAAATATTGGTTCATTGAGTGAATATGGACCTTCCAAATATTGCTATACTATAGTTTTTTGTTGTTTTTTTTTTTTTTTTTGTCAAAAAGCAGTTGTTAATACCATTGATTGCAATAGCAAAGTCTTTAACGCATCAGGAAATTTCCAGGTTTATATTAGCACATGCAATTTCTCCACAATTCTAAGTTTTGCTTGAAAGTTCAAGTTCAGTCTTTTTTTTTTTTTAAGATGTCGATGGACCTTTATTTTATTCACTTATTTATATGTGGTGCTGAGAATCAAACCCAGTGCCTCACACATGCTAGACAAGCACTCTACCACTGAGCCACAACCCCGGCCCTCAAGTTTAATCTTTAGCAACACATTATATGTCATTTTCCTTGAAGTGACAAACTCTGTTCAATCTCAAGGAAAAGCCTGTCAAATAGCAGAAGCTAAATAATGATAGTTTGCTGTTCATTGTTTTTCAGGGGAAAAAAAAAGGTATTCCTTAAAAAAAATGGCTACTTCATTTTGCAATTCAAAACAACTGTACACATGTTCAAGTATTCAGTTGGTGCTTTATGCATTCTTCCACTTCATCATCTAGAATATTGATAAGATATGGAGTCAAAGGATGAGATTTTTCTGAAGTTAGTTACTATTCCTGTTTCATTCAGTGACTTTACAAAGCCATTGTCACCCCGATTGTCGGCCAGCATGTGGTATGAAGAATACAAGGACCATTGGTTCCACATTGAGCTTTTGCCTTCATTAATACTAAGGACACAGCTAATTTATCCGTATCTACTGTTGAATTATTGCACAGGTTAACACAGAGGAAAGGGCAAATGACATCTTAGTGAGCTTTTTTAAACAAAATTTTCAACTCCATGGACTTGCAAATGGATCTCAGAGCTAACCTGGGGTCCACAGACCACACTTTGAGATATGCTGTTGTACGGTATTCTACTATTAAATGAAGACTGATTGGCATCTCATGGATAACACACAGGACAACCCGTTCCTTTAAGCATCTTTCCTTATATCTCCTACTCCACCAGGAATGAATAAATCAAGAGCCCAATGTAACAAAAGTTTGTGATAACTGAGCTTTCGATGCACCAATATCTTCCAAATAATTATGAGTGTAAAAGAGAAATCTCAAAATGTTTTTTAAAAAATTCTACCCTGGAAACATTTCAGAATTTAAGAGGTGGCAATAACTGCAATAAATAAATACAGAAAGCACTTTCCGCAGCTCTTTTCCCTAAAGGTTTATCATGTATCATATTATTTTAACATTAAAACATCTCTGGGATACAGTGGACCAGGACTTGATATCATTCCCATTTGACAGGTGAGGAAACCGAGAAGCAGGTGATAGGGTGTACCACGGTTACCTAGGAAACGGGAGGAGAACTAGGGCAACCTCCCTCAGGGTCTTCTTCGACGTCACCTTGTGTCACTTGGCCTCCTCACGCGCATTTCCTCTTAACAGAAAGACGAGATTCCAATGAGCTCTGTCATTTTGGAAATCCCTAGGGTGATATTTTCTGAATAACTGAAACCCAAACGGAAAGAGTTGAGTTCTGAGCTTTTCTGCCTTCCATTTCTGCTAATAGGTGGAAATTCACAAAAAGGAAGAAATTCTCTCAGCCCGGGGGCCACATCACTTGCTAAATTTAGAATTCCAGATTACAGAAACACCCTCGAATGACAGCGCCTCCCACCCCTGGTGCTCCGGAGGCTCTCATTGTGAAAGTACACACACACACTTTTCCTTCCCCTTTAGAACCAGAGGGGAAATTTGGCGCAGGGCTCTGTGGCCACTGGCCTGTCTGTCAAGAGAGGGGCTGTTATTTAGAGATTTAGGCGGAATGTGTTGAAGGGAAAGAGGATGTAGGTGGGGATAGATCAGGAGCTAAACACAAGGGAAATATGATCCCTATGTGCTGTCAAAGTAGAAGCAGTTTTTAAAACACCATGTCTGCACTTACCAGCCTTTTACAGGTAACAGAATCTTCTCCACGCGTCACCAGTGAGTAATTGCCATAACAATGCTGTATTTATGTGACCCATATTTTACCTCCCAAAGGTGGGGGAAGATCCTTAAGGAAACACATTTTCCTTCCAGGGTGTGCAGAGAAGAGCAAGATGTCTCCCTCACCCTCTTCCTAGTCCGAGGGTTCCCTTCTTTTTAAAATTGTTTTTGCACTTTTCTTCTTATTGTTTCCATCACGCCCTCTGCTTTTGACATCCCAACACAGGATTTCAATGGAGGGCTCAGGTGAAGTGTTTCTGAATGCAGTGAGTGGGCTGACCCAAGCCACCTGGCGTGGGCAGAGGGCAGAATCTAAGACCTCCTCTGCACCCACATCTCAGGGTCCAAGAGAGATAACAAGAACACTCACGGCCCAGATGAAATCACTTCTTCACATTGAAAACAATTTGCCTGGGTGGGAAACCATATTCTCAGACAGTCATTTGCCTAAGACTTGCATGACATGGTTCCTCTGTGCCAAGAATATCAATTGGCTCAAAAGTCCCTCTCCCAAGGGCCCTCGGTGATATGCCGGGCATGCTCATACAAGCAGGTCACATTTGTTTGGGGAGAGTGTAAATGTCAAGGCTGAATATTGGCATTAATTGTCCATTGTTGTGATTTTTCCACCCTTTTGATCCTGATGTTTCTAGCTTTACACTTCTCGGTTTAGAAGTGTAGGATTTAGGGTGGAAAATATTGTAAACTCTGGGGCAGGAGAGAACACTGAACAGAGGGCCACAAGTTCTGGGCTCCACTCTACATTGTCATTTATTGGCTTAGACTAAGCCACTAACCTTTCTCCACCTCTGTTATTTTTGTTATACTAGAGTTATTGATTTCCCGAAAATCATATGATTAAGGCCTGTAACTTTTGATGGCATCAGGTTTGATTAAGACATGTTTCCACAGATTTGGCAAATGGACTTTGCTTATTGGCTTTGTTTACTTGGCTATTCGGGTGAAACTGTAGCAGACATGCATACTTGAGGTGTTGATAGATCAAATATGAAGACTGAATTTGGGGGTTTCAAGTTTAATCCCCTACTGCTAATTTTTTTTGAAAGACTGATGCAATAGTCTTCTAATTATTTAGCATGATGTTTAAAATGATTAGACACAAATGAGACGAAATTCATCTATCAGTCTTTCTTAATAATGTTTCTAGAAATAATCCTAAGAGATTGTTAGGATACAATTCTGGCCAGGTGCATAGGCATGCGCCTTAATCCCAGCAGCTCAGGAGGCTGAGGCAGGAGGATTGCAAGTTCAAAGCCAGTCTCAGAAACTTAGTGAGGCCCTAAGCAAATCAGTGAAACCCTGTCTTTATATAAAATTTTAAAAAGGCCTTGGTATGTGGCTTAGTGGTTAGGTGTTCCTAGGTTCAATCTCCCCGCCCTCCGCAAAAGGATACAAATTTTGACCCAGGAGGTTTTGAGGAGAGCCCCAGATTCTGAATTCTGAATCGCTCAGTTAATATTGATGCTTTTGCTCCACGAACCAGGTTTGGATAGACTGAAAGATAAAGCATCTCATTTTCTCCATGTGTAACATAATACATAAGATTTAGTGGTTGCTTTATTTTGTAATCTATAAGCATTCCTTTCCAAAAAAATGACTCAAAACCCTACACTTTGAAGAACTGCATTATAAGGACTGTTTGGTGATCTGAGCAGCAAGTGGTTGACATAAATGTGTGCTTAATACATATTGATTGAAAGTGGATCTTCAGCGACGGATAGCAAATGTCTTCCCGTGATGGAGAATGATATATTCCTCTGTAGGGGTCCAGAATTCTGTGCATTAGAGAGGACAAAGTCAATGTATCAGGGCCAGCGAGAAGGCATAGCTCATCTGATTCTAGAACACAGCTCCTTCCTACATAGCCCCTCGGGTTGTATAAGCGATTGGTGTAGGATATTGTAAGGGAGATTTCTTCCATCGTTTTATGACTGGGTACCTCTGGGAGTGACAGGAAGGCACTGAAAAATTTGGCAAGAGTTGGGAAAACTGGAATACTTATTTGCAAGACTTGCTAAGTATGTGGGTGTGCTATTGTTTATTTCACTGAGATTTATGACAGGCAAATTCCTCCTGTTGATTATGCCTCCCTGTCCCACTTGGGGTTGATTTTAGGGTTGTTTTGATCATACCTTTCTCTCCCAGACCTGAGAGACTGCCAGGCCCAGGCTTACCTGTGGGTGAAACAAGGAAATTCCCAGGGGTCAAGGGGAGGCTGAAACTCTCGCATGAAGCAAGATTTTGTACTTTCAGATTATGTGCAAATACATCAACACACATATGTATATGTGTATGTGTATTGAGTAAGAGATTGCAACTGGGAAATAAAATCTAAATTCATGAGAATTCTTGACTTTTTAAAAAAGAGATCCACCCACCCTGCTCTTACTGAGCCATATCCCTCAGAGGGATAGAGGAGAAATCAAATCAAACACTGTAACACAAAAAGTTATAGTGTTCATGGAGTGTGAGCAATAATGTGGTGTCACATTTGTTGTTGATGGCTACGTTGGAGAAAAGTAGTGCCCCCTCTTTTCTGTATGTTGCTTAGATGTTTCTCTCTCTCTCTCTCTCTCTCTCTCTCTCTCTCTCTCTCTCTCTCTCGGAATTGATACTTTATCAACAAGGTATATATATATATATATATATATATATATCTGTCACTGTTACCAGTGTTAAAAGTAGCTAAAAGTTTGGCAGGATACCTGACTTGGAGCAGGTAGTCTTCAAAACAAATTTGTTCAACTCTTTACCTAAATAATTCAAGATTTCAAAAAAGTCTCAGAATACCTGACACTGGGCAAATTTTTTTGCCAGTATCAGTAAGTACAGATTTTATGACTGCTTAAACTTTGCTCTGTTCCACGGAAGAAACTTGGGGTAAGACTCAGTATGAAAAATTTCATGCTGCATAACCTGCGGAAAAAAACTATTCATGCAACCTGTGTATAAAGGAACCTGTTTATAAAGCTGTTTTAAAAAGGGGGGGGGGAAGGATTCCAAGTTGCAAATTCAGCAATTAGAAACATATCTAGTGCCCTCTGTGTCCAACTTGCTTTTTACTATAAAAGTACTCTTTTAAGAGAAAAGAAAATTATTCATTTAAAAGGTTCCTGTTGAAAGCTATTTTTTTTAGGGAGATAAGAGTTAAAGAATGAAGCTGATTTCCCTCTTTGGAAAGGAAGTCGAGGGTTTCCTAAGCATAAATTTTAGTGCCTCTTGGCTAAAATGTTTGCATGTACCAACCAGAGGTTATCCACACATTCATTACCTATAATACTGTCCAAATAAATAATGAAACCCAGCAAGTCATTTCTGCTTAGCTGCTGGAACATAGATTAAGCCATCCTTACTGAAACTGGAAGGTTTGCATAAATCTGGTGTTGCTATGACAGGATACCTGAGACAGGGTCATTTATATAATAAAATGAGAAACTTATTTTTTCATAGTTCTGAAGGCTTGGAGGTCAAGATCAAGGGGATAAAATCTGGAGAGGACCTGCCACATCATCACATGGAAGAAGGGCAAAGAGGGTGAGAGAAAGGCAGGGGAAGAGGTTGAACTCATCCTTTTATAGGGAATCCACTCCAGCCCTAAGGACATTAATGTATTTATGAGGTTAGAGCCCTCAACTCTAATGAGCTCTTTGAGTTCTCCTATCTTAATACTGCTACCTTGAGGGTTAAATTCCCAACACATACCTTTGGAGGACACATATAAGTCACAGCACTCTGGCTAGGAAAAATGCCTCTAAAGTTACTATTAGTACAACAGAGAGGAATATTGAGTTGGCAGAGGACACAGACCGATGAGACTGGGGAGACACCAACCCAGCTGCCCTGCCTCTAAGTTAGACCTCAGGTGGAACTGTTATGGGGCACCTCCCAATACTGACATGTAATTCAAAATTTACAAAAATAAAAAGTTATAAGAATAAAAAGTGAAACAAAAGGCCACTAAAGGATCAGCTGAATCGAATCCAACAAAACCCCAGTGAGCTGCTTCATTATTTTATCATTTCATAAAATGTGTTGGGTCAGTGGTAGATTTATCCCTAACAGGAATATTGCAAAGACTTAAACAACAAAAACAACACATGATCTAGATCCTGTTGGAAAGTTGATAAAGCCAATTATCACACTAATTGGTCTGGATGGATATCTCTCCAAATTAAGGTGTCACTCAAGAAGAGACTTGGTCACGGTGGCTTTTCCAAGCACAGGAATGAAAGCTGGCTGTCCTGATTTCTCTTAAATTGCATCACTGTCAGTTAAATTTGAGATTGGCGGTCAGAGGGAGAAAGTGTGGTACAGTTTTAAGTCGGCCTAAACCTCCTTTATGCCTCCTCCATGGATGGCTTCACACCTGCAATCAACCACATGCTCTGCAAAATGCGGGTCTGTAGAAATGAGCAAAGGTGTCCCCAAGGAGCTTCCAAGGTAAATGACAAAGAAAACGTAACCTGCCTATGTCCAAAACAAAGAGAAGCAGAAAAAAAAAGGTCACCTGTGAAGGAACTTAAAGCCAACCAATTGCAGAATATTACATCAAGACTCAAAATCCAGGACAATGGAGCAAATTATGGAATTACACAGGGAAAGCTTGTGGTCAAAACACATTCTACGTGTAGCCTCTCTGGTGAATATCAGAAAATGCACTCCCACATGTTCTTTCTTTCTTTCTTTAATAATTTTATTTGTAGATGGACACAATACCTTTATTTTGTGTATTTTAGTTTTATGTGGTGCTGGGGATCGAACCCAGGGCCTCACACATGCTAGACAAGAGCTCTACCACCGAGCTACAACCCCAGCCCCCCCCCCCACACACACATGTGCTTTCGGGGGGAGCAAAGCTAGCATGCAGATTATAGCATACTAGGATTGGAGTAAAGTTAGCTTAAATGGTGTAAGAAACAGCCTATCAATGAGCAATGAAATTAGTAATTGAAAACTGCACACTGTCTGAAAAGGTGGAGAGGACACACAGAATGAAAAAAAATAGTAATTTTTTTTAGCAATAATTATCAGATTCTTCTTATAGACTAGATTCTACTCTAGTCAGTGAGATTATATCAATACATTAAAGAGTTAATAATTAAGTCAAATACAAGCTTTGCTTTTATAGTCATTCCATTCTACAGCAGCATCAGAAAATAAACAGGGTAAGACAAATAAAATGTGCAGAATAAAAGCCCACAATAGCAATGATTTGGGTATACCACAGATTTTATAACAAAAAAATCAGATTATGGATATAAAAGGATTGGAAAAATGAGTAAGGGAGGGATAAATTCCTTATTCTAATGTCAAAGAGAGAATAAGGAAGGTCTGATAAGCTCAGGGTGTTTACACATATGTATACACACAAAGCTAAAGGGCAGAAAATTATCTCCCAAATAAAATTAGAAGTCGAAGTAAGCAGCAATAAATAAGACAGAGAGAGTAATTCATAACAATAATAATTTTAAACCAGAATATCCATGGTCCAGCTCTTCTTTGGATTCAGTTTCTACCCTTGCTTTCCAAAATTCAGAGCCTGCCTCATGGCCCCAAAGCCAAGCCTGAAACCTGGGCCTCTTTCTCTCTCCCCTCCCCTCCCCCATACACAGAATCCACCAGGCACCATGTTTGGCTTTTCCATCTCCCAAGTCCATCTTAATCCATCTCCTCCCTTTCATGCTTGCTGACACTTGGTCATTCAGGATATCACCTCCTCTAGCCTGGGTTTTTATGTTGACACAAGGTCTTGCTAAGTTACTGAGATGGGCCTTGAACTTGTGATCCTCTTGCCTCAGCCTCCCAAGTCGCTGGGGTTACAGGTGTGCGCCACAGCACACGGCTCCCCTACGGTCATCTTTACAGTTGGTTACTGATGATTTCTCCAGACTGGTAAGTCTCTTGTTGCTTAGCACAGACTGTCTTCCTCTGCCTGTGTCCTCTCCTCTCCTTCCATCTCCCTTGCCTGGCCAATTCCTGCTCTGAGCTGAGACACCTCTTCCTCTTAACAAATCCCTCCTGACTCCCGATGCTGCTAAAGCCAGTTGAGTTCTTATTCTAAGTGTTCCAATGGAGCCTTGAGCTTTAGAGCACCTTCCCCCTTCATCATGACAGCTTCTTGATAGGCCTGCAACGCAAACTAGATTGCAGACCTCATAAAGCAGTGGACCATACCCCAGGTCAAAGATCTGCCTGGAAGGTATTCTATTATTAAATAATAATTTTATGGGTTTTTTTTTTTTGGTACCAGGGATTGAATCCAAGGGCGCTTTAACACTGAACCACATCCCAGCCCTTTTTAGTATTTTATTTAGAGATAAGTGCTCACTGAGTTGCTTAGAGCCTTGCTGAGTTGCTGAGGCTGGCTTTGAACTTGTGATCCTCCTGCCTCAGCCTCTGGAACGGATTACAGGTGAGTGCCACCACTCAGGGCAAGAAATATTTTTAAAGACAAATTTAACCTAGGAATTTAAAAGAGAGGATAATTAAGTGAGCCAAATGAAATCAACAAAATAGCTCAACCAAAATAAAGCAAAATAATAAAGCAGAAAGCAGAAAAATGAAATTTCTTTCAAAGGACACAAATATAATACACAGAACAGATTGGTGGCAAACAACTGAGAGAAAAATAAGAACAGATATCCAAGATATTTAAAATTATGCTTATGGTACACTTAACATTTCCTGGGTGAGTATGAATAACCAAAGGTGTCTTAATAATTAAGAAGTCTATAATAACTGTAGAAGAATTTGAAAAAGTTCTCAGATCATTACTTGAAAGAAAACAAAAGACAGTCCGCTGGACAGCTTTACAACCTTCACATTTTTCAGGAGCAGATAACTTATTTTAGATGAATTTTTTTACATGGAACAGAACAAGACCAAAAAAAAAAAAACCCATCAAATTCATTTTGTAAAATGAATTGATTCTGCTTCAAACAGTGGAATGTATTACACAACACTGCTGAGTTGTTGAATCTTATCTTTGAATGTAACTGCAAAAATCTTTAAAATGATTACCATCCAAATACAAAAGCACCTTCATAAGTCTTCTACCATATCAGAGTAGGGTTATTCCTGGAATTCCAGAGTGGCTTAATGAGGGAAATAAATTAGCATCTCAAATCAATGGATCTAATGGTAAAAAAAAAAAAAATTATAAAGCTCGTAAAACCAATACAATACCATTCTGGATAATGAGTCTTTGAAAACTCGAATGCAAAGAATATTTACTCAAATTGCTAATGAATATCTGCTGGCTAAAGAGCAGAGTGCTATCTCTCATTAAAACCAGAAACAAGACCAGGAAGTTTAATATTACCATCATAATTTATAAAAATACTCTGAACATCAATTTTGGCTTATCATTGACCCAAATCTATCAGTATGTTTTTGCATTAATTTGGGCTGTGGAAGACTGAAGAGAAAAATGCCTACTTCAGTGCATTTCTGGCATCTCTAAGATTATCTGTCCAGAGATCATTTGATTATAGAAAGTACCATCGTATCTATTTGGTGGTGATTGACAGTTACGATTGATACAAGCCCTATGAAAGTTTTATTTTTGTAGTTTCAAATGTGAAATATTAGCAATTTGAATATTAATTTATATTCAAATAAATATAAATTAATATTTAATTTATATTTATTTGAATATAATAAATATTATATATTATTATATAATATAAGTTATAATAGTATAACTTATAAGTTACTCTAATACAAGTATTGAGAGAGTGTGTGTTTGCTAAATATCTTAGGACAATATATCTGAGGGGAAAGCAGGAATGTTTCTTAGGTGAGTCAGATTATTGCAGGTATATGGAAAGGACGTACCTGCATCTAAGTTTGACTTCTCTTCTCCAGATGCTTAGGAAACAGGGTCTCTCCTAAAAAAGTGAGCACTAGAAATAAGACTGCTTGGCACTTGAACCCCAAATCTTCCCATTCCTAGGAGGAGCCAACAAGCTAATCACAAAGAGACAACAACTAGGTCCGTGGTGCTCTGTGTGGGCTCAGCCCCAGGTTACATCCAGCTGTGACCAGGGAAAGCATGTGTCTATCCCAGAGGCCAAGAGAATGCATACAAAATTGCCAGCATTCTCCCCACCAGCTCCACTGGGCCCTAAAAGACGCTGGCTGAAGTTCACTTGAGTCTGTGACCTGGCAAAGTTTATAAAAATGAAGTTTTATTAAAAAAATCAAAAATAATAGAATAATACAACTACTATGAGTATTTCCGGTCTTGTGTAGGAATGCTTTCTATCTCGTGAAGTTGTGTTAAAAAAAGAATGTCAACACCCCGCCTGGGAATTTCATGAGGAGTAAAACTCTAACATTGTGTCAGCAACAATCTCAGTAATTTATATTTGATTTAGTGAAGAGAATGAACAAAGAGTGTAGAAGGAAAATGAGACCCAAAAGCACTTGGGAAGTTGCTAGGGCATCATGCTAACTTCAAAAGAAGACTTCATGAGAATGTTCTAAGAAGATAATCCTTTATACCTCAGAGTCTCCGAAGACTAAATACTTTACTGAAAACCTTATTGAAATGACTGTTGCGGACTGGCAAAGATGTTCAGCCGTTGAAGAGGAAGATTTATTCAGATTTGTGCAATCTCTGATCCTAGGTGCTGATTTTCTTTTTTGTGTACATAGTATTTAAAGATGTTTTTCTTCATTTTTCCTATGCACAAAATGTTCGTGAGAGCTGGTAGAGTACAGAGTAAAGTACGTGCTTAGCATGCATGAGGGCTTGGCTCGACCTCCAGGAAGAACAAGAAGAGTTTTGACATTGGTAAATGTATCTTGTTGGTATAGTCTGGATTGGAAATGTCTCCCAAGAGCCCATGTGTTAAGGACTTTGTCCCCAGCTCATGTCACTCTGGGGTTGGTGGAACTTTTAAGAGGTGGGACATAGAGGGAGATTAGGTCATTGAGGGTGTGCCTTTCAAGGAGATAGGGGACATGATCTCTTTCTCTCTCATTTTCACTTCCTGACCACCATGAGTCAGTCTCTCTCTCTCTCTCTTTCTCTCTCTCTCTTTCTCTCTCTCTCTTTCTCTTTCTCTCTCTCTCTCTCTCTTTCACACTTGCTCCCCATCATGAGCTACTGCCTTGCCACAGGCCCAAAAGCAACAGGGTCAACCGACCATGGACTGAAACTATGAGCCAAAATAAACCTTTCTCCTTGTTAAGTTGATTACCTTAGGTATTTTGTTACAGTAATGGGAAACGACTGCATGTGTATAGTCATTGGAACAAATAGAACCCACTAGAAATCTTTTTGACAGAACAATAGCTTTGTGCTGAAGGAGATGCGTTTCTATTTTATCTACTGCCGCAGTCTGGCTGCAGCAAAATAACCGGGGGGTGACGAACAACTTGTGTAGATTGATACAGCAGGAGTGGGAGCCGTTTATTGCAGGACAGGAGCAGTATATATACATTCCACACAGCTTATCTAATTAGCATAAACTAGATACATCAGTCAACCAATAAGGAATCTCCACACTTAATGGCTCGCTGGTGTTACTTCACAAACCACTCCCTCTGGCATTTTGCCAGGCGCCATCCTGACTTGTTTACAGACGCTAACAATCTACTCATTGAGGGACTTGGGGGCACAATCTACCAAAATTGCCTCCCTGGAGAAGAAGGATCCCAGGACTCTTCCCTGATTCTTTGAGTGAAGATTAACCACAGGAGATTTGGAATGGCTCACCATGTTTTAGCAAGGTGGGAAGCCGCTGTTCCACGTGAGGCGGGTGAAGGAACAACAGGAACCCTCAATGCTATGTGTCCTGGTCTAGAAGGAGGTTTCACTCACCAACGTTTTTTCCAGAGAAATTAGTTTGGAACTATTTGGAACCTACTCAAGAAATATTCAAAATGATGAGACTTAGGAGCGCAAAGACTTCTTACATGACTTTTGCTATGTAAAAATGCTCCTAGTGTTCTGCTCCAGAAAAAAAAAAAAAAGCAACCACACTGCAATTCACATACAGGCAGTCAGAGTTGAGATGCGGATGGGAAAACCAGGAATCGGTGTCCTGAAAGCTGATTACGATCCATTGCATCATTCTAGTTGCAGAGAGCATGGACATCATGTGAGCAAGTGATTTATGTGAGTGTGAAATATATCAGAAGTTCAAGTCTGAGTGCAAGTTCGACTCTTAGGGGTGACTCTGAACGTATCCAGAGAGCATCTCATTCCAACAGGGCACACCTTCACTTGGTGAGGTTAGGTCAGTGACGCTGTCTCCACTGACATCTTCAAGGCTGGAGTGTTTTTTTTCAATAATCTTACACATTTGGCAATGAGTTTATTGAATATTTGGCTGAAGAAATGATTCAGAATGAAAATAGAACTGGGGTAAAAAATATTTGAATATATCTGATCACCAAATTCACAATGTATTATTAAAAGAAACTAAAGATATTTCAGGGCAGGCATGTTGCTGACTCTTTATAGTTGGCATCCTAGAAGGCAAGCGTCCCTAACAAAATGTCCCTGTATGTCACGTGAAATATTTTTAAGATGTTTGTTTAAACACGAAAAGATTTCTTCATCTTACAAAGAATTTCCATAGAAAACAACTTTGTTAAATGTTTTGAGTTTCATTTTAAAAGTACATAAATGAATTTTTGTAATGACAAAAATACACATACTAAAGAATATACAATAGCAAGAATTTATTTTGAAATTTAAAAGCTGGCAACCAAACCCAAAATATCTAGGGCTAAAAGTGTAGCTCAGTGGTTGTGAGCTTGCCTAGCATGCACGAAGTTTCAATCCCCAGAACCATTAAAAAAAAAAAAAAGAAAGAAAAGAAAAGAAAAAGGGGCCAAGGTCCGTGGCACCCAACTGTAATCCCAGTGACTCAAGAGGCTGAGGCAGGAGGATTACAAGTTTAAGGCCAGCCTCAGCAATTTATCAAGGCCTTCAGCAACTTAAGGCTGGAGTTTTTTTGTAAACGTGCCTTTCAAAGTGCCTTGCAGGTAGGGAGGAAGGAAAGATTGTGAGCAACGTCTCAATCTGAAGCACCTGACTTGGTACAGCTAGCCAGAAAATCTCTCTCCACTCCACCAATCTTGAGGAAACCAAGCATTCATTTAGTGTCACCCATGTGTGGCAAGTCAGTGGCCAGTGGGGCTGAAGAATGACCAGTCCTCAAGCATAATGTCAAATTTTAAAAACTAGGATATGAAAATATTTTGTTTTATTTTATTTTTTATTTGTTCTAATTAGTTATACATAATAGTAGAACACATTCCGACACACCATACATAAATGGAGTGTACCTGCTCATTCTTCTGGTTGTACATGATATGGAATCACACTGGTCGTGTAGTCATATATGTACATGGGGTAATAATGTCCGATTCATTCCACTGTCCTTCCTACTCTCATATCCCTCCCCTCCCTTCATTCCCCTCTGTCTAATCCAAAGTAACTCTGTTCTTACCTAGAGCTGCCCCCCCACTTATTGTGAATTAGCATCTGCATATCAGAGAAAACATCCAGCCTTTGGTTTTCTGGGTTTGGCTTATTTCATTTAGCATGATATTCTCCAGCTCTATCTATTTACTGGCAAATGCCATAATTTCATTCTTCTTTAAGGCTGAGTAATATTCCATTTTGTCATTTTGAATATATATACCACATTTTCTTTATCCAGTCATCTGTTGAAGGGCACCTAGATTGGTTCCATAGTTCAGCTATTGTCAGCTGATCTTCTATAAACATCGATGTGGCTACATCACTGTAGTATGCTGATTTTAAGGCCTTTGGGTATATATACAAGGAGTGGGATACCTGGGTCAACTGGTGGTTCCAGTCCAAGTTCTCTGAGGAATCTCCATACTGCTTTCCATAATGGTTGCACCAATTTGTAGTCCCACCAGCAATGTGCACCTTTCCCCCCCACATCCTCACCAACATTTATTGTTGCTTATATTTTTGGTAATTAGGCTACTAAAATTTTTAACGATAAAATTATATGGGTGCTCTTCAGCTGACAGTGGCGTCATATTCATCTGAAAATGTCATGAATCATAAATGCAGTGAACGCCCCAATCTGTGTGACCTCTGAACTCAGCAGCACAGCACAATGCAGAATCTGGTGGCTTCCCGTCTTCATTGCAGGTCAACTGGGAGCCATAGCTCTGCAGGGGCCCAGCATTGCCTGGGGGGGCTGGGTCTCCCATCTCCAGCCTGGAGACAGACCTGAACTCAAAATTCCACATACAACTCCCACTCAATACATACTGCTTTTCTGCCATTGTAACATCACAATATAGTAAGTCGAACCATTGTGAATCGAGGACTGTCTGTAATGCTAATTATAACCAATAATTTAGATGAATTTTGTATTCCTACAGTTTACTCTATGTTGGTGATATGTAGCTTTGCACATGAGTTTGTCTAAGTATTAATTTTTAATATTTGGCCTTTCGATATTTCTCCACAATGGGAGTCAGAGCCCCAATACTTAACAGGACCTTGGAACTACTGCTTTATGCATTGAATCATGGAAATGAAGTATAATTCCTGAAGGAGAGAAGATAAAATGATTAGTGTTTGTACATGATATGATTATAATGTTAGCAAAACTATGAGCATCAACTGAATTGTCCTTGGAGTTAATGGGAGATCATTAGCAATCTAATACTTGAGCAGTTTAGAGTATTAAGAAGATTCAAGCACTTAGAAACATAACATAATTTATGAGTGAGATAGATTCACATTGTAAAGATGTAAATACTTCTCAATTAGTTTGTAGATTTAACAAGCTGCATGTCACAATTCCAGTGGAATTTATTCTGCAGCTTAATGGAAAAGGTCCAAAGATTATCGGGAGGAGTAAGTGGCTAAGAATTTTTTAAAACAATGAAAGCAATGGGAAGATAATTGCTTTTTCAGATGTAAACTACATTATGAAGTAGCATGATGAAATCGTGGAATTTTACTGAAAGAAATAAAAAGGTAAATTTCAAACAGAAGAGAGTGTCAGAAAGAGATCCCAGACCTATGGAGAAAGGATAAGTTTTCTTATAAATATTATAAAGAAAATTCACTCTTTGGGGGAAGCAATTAAGAGCCTTCTTGTTCTCACATACCATTAATTGAATTAATATTTAAGAAGAGCTTTCTGTAATAGTCCCTGAAACAGAGTGTCTATTGTATAGATAAAGCACATAGACACCCAGACAAATTTTAAAACTAAATGTAAAGAAATTAAACTTTAGAAATTTAAAAAATGCTTTAACTGATTTGGGGAAGAAGAAAAATGTAAAGATTGATATATTTGGCTATATTTCATCCCACACCAGAAATAAAACACAAAGCAAACAACAAACTGGGTGAAATATAGCAAACATGGTCGGCAAATATATAAAAAGTTCTTACAAATCAATAAGAAAGTCAGTAACTTGTCCTGATAAACTACATGAATAGAAAAAAGATAAAAGAAATGAAATACCATAACTTTCTAATTTATGAAAGTATTACTTATTCAGAGTAACACAAAGTTGAAACATTGATGAAGACCTCAAATAATCTTTATATTTTAGAATGCCATTACATTTTCTTCATCAAAGTTAAAGCGCTCCTGGTAAAGAGATCCTCATAATGAAAATCAATCAGCTTTCTTACCTTCTCCATACCATCAGTTCAACACTGACAGCAAGTTTCTAAACTCTCATATTTACCTGAATATCTCTGAGTAATAAGCTTAAGTGGCTTCCTATTCAATCAGTCTTTTACCTGAGGAACTGCTTTCTGAAATGACAAATGACATGTCAGCTCTCCAACACACCTTCCTCTCGGTCCTGTCCTACCCAGAACTATATCACTTTTAAATTATTACATGGTTATGACCATGCACATATGTTTTCCTGCAAGACCCAGTAATGTTTTACCATTATATGTCTTTTATGGCTTTTTGTCCCCCAAGGCTCTGGGGTTTCTGATTGCTTTTATTTTTTTATAGCACTAATTGTCTTTATCATTTTGGTTTTAAAATAGTTCTCCTATCAGGTGTGCTAGCAATTTCTCTCCTGGACTTAGACCACTGTCCCATAATCTTAGATCTTTCTGCTCCAATCTGGGATGGTTGTTCTGCAGAGATCTGTTGAGCTGATTGCATGTGGAGAAGGGTGTGGTGGGACATTCAAACACCACGGCTGGAATGTGACTTGTTGAACCTCTCCACGCGGCAAGTTGTCTGCTTTTTAGATTTACGTGCAAGGATAATCACTGTGATGATGTTTATGTGCAAGAATAGAGGAAACTTGAGTGCTTGGTTGTGAGTTGTTACTAGGCCATGGAGTGCAGAAAGCCTCTGACTTAATGATAGCTCCATAAGCACTGGACATTCAGTAGACACCACTCTTTAAATTAGTAGAAATCACACTTAGAATTTTTGAATTTTTTTTTTTTTGTCCTGGGGATTGAACTCAGGGACACTTGACGCCTGAGCCACATCCCCAGCCCTATTTTGTATTTCATTTAGAGACAGGGTCTCACTGAGTTGCT
This sequence comes from Marmota marmota marmota, assembly GCF_001458135.2. Taxonomy (NCBI): domain Eukaryota; kingdom Metazoa; phylum Chordata; class Mammalia; order Rodentia; family Sciuridae; genus Marmota; species Marmota marmota. Next base: position 8,573,351 of record NW_025999913.1, read on the forward strand.
TAGCACCTCGCTTTTGCTGAGGCTGGGTTTGAGCTGACCATCCTCCTGCCTCAGCCTCCTGAGCCGCTGGGATTACAGGCATGCGCCACCACATCTGGCTCCATACTGTGAATTTTGAATTTGGATGTTTTTTGGGCTAATGATATCTTGATCTGGATCTTCTCTGACCTGACCTGTCCCCATGGTGTGATCCTCCCCTGAGACAAGAGACTGGGCAGCAGCATGCTCCTGGGGAAGCAGTCAGTACTCCATAGTGTTCTGTATTCAGTGAATTGCATGAGATATTATGACTGTATTATAAGACTGACTTTGTTCTGATGATTTTGTTCAACTATAAGCTAATGTAAGTGTTCTAAGCATTTTGAAGGCAGGTGAGGCCAGGCTATCGTGTATGATAGGTTAGGAAGATTATATGCCTTCCTGACTGATGATATCTTCAACATATAATAGATTTCTTGGGACATGAACCCCTTGTAAATCCAGGAGCTCCTGTACTCTGTATTCATTCAACCATGGGTAGAGCACTTTTTGAAGTTTGCTTTGGGGAAACTACTCACAGAGAAAAATAGCTATTTTCATGCAGCTAAAACTGAAGTGTAGTAAGAGAGCCACATGTCAGTCAAGCAGCTGAATGGAATTGCACATATGGAGGAGACGTTGACTGAGCAAATGGGTCAGAGCTTTCAAAGTGATTCGCAAATCCAAGAATCCAAGCTTGTTGAATTATTGACCAGAGCATGGCTGCTTACACTGGCCACCCTAAGCAGTATGCATGCCCCAGATGGGCGGCAGGGCCTTTATTCTTCAATGTAGTGATGGTACTGGTGCTCACGAGCAATGAGAAAGAGGAGAGCAGCGAATGAATGGGTATCAGGCGTTAGGCAGGGACGTGAACCTGATCACTGTGACCAGCACGGCCGTGAATTCAGAAAACCTGGAGGGACAATGGGGGATGGAGAAAAGATAATCAGACACACTTAGAAAAAAAGCTGGGGCCACCTGGGACATCATTCCCGGATGGAGGATAAATGACCCACAGTTAGCTCAGCATGTTTATTATGGAAGTTTTATCATCAAAAGGTTATTTATAGAAAAGTTTCAGCAAAGCCCATAGGACCTCAAAGTAGCAGTGAAACTTGGGAGACACCAAGGTTATCTTGGTGTGCCCAGAATTTTCTATTTCTGGGAGTTGATACCTGAGCTCAAGGTCCTGACTGATAACAGTTTTGCGTCATTTTTAAGGAGCTAGGCATCACCATAGCAATCGAGTGACCTTGACCTGCACCTTTGCACAGGAAATTCGCAGCACTACGCAGGCAACCACGGGGCAATCAGAGACCATGATTCAGATCACCGCTCTCCACACCTGATAATGCAGGGAAGAGGTAGGTACTGTTGGGAAAATGCTGGAAGTTCAACCAGGGGCCATGGGGTACCTGCCCTGCCAAAGTAATGAGCCAAGAATGTGGGGGGAAGTAGTCTCACCTTGCATATAACCAGGGATGCTATGTCATCAGGGGAAATCCAGGTTTCACCTGGGATGGGGCAGGGGATGGTGCATGAAGACAAGTTTCCAGACTTCTGAAATCCTCTTGGCAGTAGACCAGGGCTTCCAGATGTGTGGTGGCCGGGGTTAAGAAAGGTCAAAAGGGGAAGGATGAGCCACAGAGGGCCCAAATGGCTCCAAATCAAACAAGAATGGGCCACGAGAATCTCGCTGGGCCTTTAGGTCTCCACGGGATGAAATATTCTGGAGGTTGAGGGATAGAAAGGAAGGATGTTGATGAGACGGGTGGGATGAAGCCGGCAGCCCCAGTGTTTCAATTGAAACTTGGGAATGAACTTGGGAAAATTCCTCCACAAACCATTGCTGCATCTGCTTCTGGGTCCACCTAATTGCCTTAGGCCTGTGGGGATTCTTGTGCTTGATTTCAGGCATGGATAATGTCAATGTTGGGGAAAACCCTCTGGCTAAGTAATGTGAGAATGAGGCGTAGGCTGGATGGGTTTAGATTGTTTGTTGATTAAAGTAACAGCTGGATGTGAGGAGCTCTAAGGGTTAGGTGAATAAAGACTGAACATCTGGCAGTGGCTAAGAGATCTGGGATAGGCCGCATGCCCTGCAAGAACATATGGTTCCTACAGGGACATTTTGGGACTGTGAGATCCTGGCTGAGTTTCGACTCAGGCTGGACCAAGACATAGATCTAGCTCCCTGGCAGAATGGAAGTCAGTCCTTTGCTGAGCCAAAAACCTGCCAGAAATGGCTCTGACTGTGGACTCACGGACGGGGCAAGAGGAAATAAGGACCAGGAAGACCAAAAGAAGAAATAGGAAAGACAGTCGCTTTCGAAGCAGACACACAATAGGTTTCAATTGACCGGCTGGGTATTTTTGTTTTTCTTGGTTCTCCAAATGTTTATTGCTAACCCCGGGCACGACTCAATGTGGGCTGAGTTAGGGGAGATGAGCATGTCTCCATGTGATGTCCTATTTATGGGTAATCATGACGAATCCTGGTGCACAATCCTCCTTGGAGTAGAAGATATAACTGAGAAAAGCTAGCACTGCATCTTCTATTCATTTGCGTTTTCCATATTTCCTTGTCCCGATTTTTGAGAAATGGCTCATGTAGAGAATAGAATATTCCCACAAATTCTGACAAAGACCACTTACTTCGAGGACTTGCTCGGAAGCCAGCTCCTGACCTTATTCCAGCTTTCTACGCTTGAGTTTCTGAATTTCACCTGCTAAATATGCCATTGTGACAATGTAGCTTGACCAGTCTTCAAGGAAAAAAAAATATCATTTTATAACACATGCCAACAGTCACACACCTAGCAAGACCCCGGGGGAAGCAATTCAAAAGAATCTCATCCAAAGGGTGCCCAGACGCAAATTGTTGTTGGAGAACAACATCACAGCCGGGATCTGGCCATTGCTCCTGCCTTCATCCAGGGTGTGGGTCAGGCACAGAGCAGCCTGGTTATTCACGCCCCTCCTGGGGTCTGCAGAGCAGCTTCTGTCTTCCTCACGGTCTTTCCTCCCCTTCCATCATCAGTTCTCACGGAGAAACCTGTCATCGCCATAAATCAGCTTGGACACTATTGATACTTGGCCTGAAGTTACACAAACACTGTCGGGTCTTGGAAGAGAGGGTTAAATGGATGATTCTGGATCTCTTTCATGAGAATTACAGCCTCCTTGCATTTCTGGCTGTGTGTTTTTCTTTTTCTGAGAAGCTTCTTAATTTTAGCATCAGAATTTTCTTTCTCCTTTCCAGTTATTATTTAAAAAGAAAGGAAGGAATGTGTCTCCTAGAAATAGTCTTTGTAGGACTAGGGATGTAGTCCAGTGGTACACTGCTTATCCACCCCATGGAAGGCCATGGGTTTAATCCTAAAAATACAGAGAGAAAGAGAGAGAGAGAGAGAGAGAGAGAGAGAGAGAGAGAGAGAGAGAGAAGAGAGAGAGAGAGAGAGATTTTATATATATTGTATATATTGTCTTTGTGAACTGACCTTTGCATTTTAAATGGTCAGTTCTGTTGTCTTGATTTCTAAAGTTAATAGAAAAAGGACAGGGATGATATAGGTCTCACTTTTCTTAACCTGGGTTTGAGGTCATGAGCTATTTTTCTTTTACACTTCATCAAAACATTGAATGTTATTTCCACTGAGAAATAAAACGTCCTTCTTCCCATGGAACCTATACCTATTTTACTGATTTCACTCAAGGGATTCTAATGAGTGAAGAATACAGAGTATTTCCTAACAAAATTAATTTGCATGCAAGCTCTGCAAATAGTGCAAATGTTCTCATCTTTCCTATGACTAGCTCTTTGCTCATCAAGATTCCAATGGCTTTAGTGACAGAAGAAACTCAGGCACTTGTAATGCAGTTAGGAGCAAGAGGTCATGATGAGGAATTTGGAGTTTGACTCCATAGCTCCAGCAACCGTATAAACCTGAAAAAGTTTATTCATCTTGTTGAGCTTCTGAGTGTGTAGGTGAGTGTTGGAGATGTGAACAGGTAGGTTTCAAGTAAGAGTCTTGAAGGGAAAGGAGATCCATTTTTTTCCCAAAAATGATGGCAGAATATTGTATTAGTCAACTTTCTGTTACTGTGACAAAATACCTGAGATATAAGGAGGAAAGTTTTATTTTGGTTCACATTTTAGTCCATGGTTGGTTAGCTCCATTGCTTTTGGGCCTGGAGCAAGGAAATGCGTCATGGTGGGAGTGTGTAGTGGAGGAAAGTGCTGACCTGATAGCAGCTAGGAGGGAAAGAGAGGAAAGGGGCTGGGGATGCAATGTCCGCTTCAAGGGCATGCCCACAATGACCTAACTTCCTCTCATGAGGCCCCGCTTCCTCCAGGTTCCCCTATCTCCCAATTGTGCCACAGGCTGGAGACCAAGCATTCAGCTCATGAGCCTTAGGGGGACATTCAAGATTCAACCTACAATCCATGTATAAGAGAAATATTATGTGAGCGTCTTGATAACTTCAGCGATCAGGTAAGTAAAGAGAATTGGAAAGAGAGTTTTCTAGATAGAAAGCATTGGCATAAGAGGGTCCTCTGAGCTGGAAGATGAGGAGAACTAGAGATGGGCTGCAGAGTCCTGAAGAAAGGAAGAGATGACTAAGGCAGTCTTCTCTATTTGTTCACACATATTAACAGTAGCATCTTTTTATAAGAATTGATAAATCATAGAGGGCTTGATTTCTTAACTGGGGATTTCCATTATGAACGACACCTTCGATTTTATTACTTTCTATTTATTTCAAGAGACAAATCCAATACACAGGACACAAGAAGACAAAAATGGGCTATACGACGTAGGCTGATTATAAGTGCAAGAGACCTGCACAAATTGGAATGGAGTATGGGGCAGGCTCCAAGGAGGAAGTCAGGCATGGGGGAAGTTTCTAGATGCCAATAGCAATGAGAGGTCTTGATGTTAGGCCTGACCAAGTTGAAGGCAATTTTGTACTATGCTTGTTTGATGCCAAGCAAGCTGCCTGACATGTTATGAGTCCTGAATTTGTAGAGTGAATGGAAATGGGCTAAACTGTGTATCCTCAAATTCATATGTGGAACCCACAACCCTCACTACCATATTTGTGACTCTATTCGAGATAGGATCTTCAAAGAAGTGATGAAGGTAAACCAGGGTTCCTAGGATGGGACCTAATCCAGTGGCTAGTCCTTATAAGAAGAAGACATTAATACACAGAGAGACACCAGACATGGGCACGCATTGGAAGACAGAGAGAGAGATGGCGGCCAACTACATGCCAAAGAAGAGGCTTCTGAGAAAAATAACCCTGCTGGCATCTTGATCTTGGACTTCTAATTTCTATAACTGTGAGAAATTAAATTAAGCCACCCAATCTGCCTTACTCTGTTGTGGCAGCCCTACCCAAGAAACAGACTCCTCTTCTTGTTCCACTGTCCCTTCTGATGACAAGAATGTCTTTGTTCTACCTGTTGTTTATTGCCGTGGTAGCAACTCAGTTCTTAAAGTCCTGCATGACTAAGTTATGGGGAGAGGAGAAAATCAAGTTGGATAAATAGACGGCATACCTGGATGGGGAAGCGAAATAAAAGTCCAAACAAAAAATACAGGTGAGATGGCGAAAGGTTGCTATGAAGCAAGGTGGAGGGAGCCCTCCCTGCTTCTCCAGTGACTCAGAGACCGGTCACTGAATTTTCCCCTGAGAACCCACGAGGACCTGAAGAGGGTGCAGAAAGCTCCAGGGGCCAGGATGGTTCATCCTTTCAGATTCAGGGCAGCAGGTGAGGCGGAGGCATGAGGCACAGAGGCTGGAATTTGGGTGTTGGTTAGGGAAATAAGGAGACCATAGGAAGGGCTTTGGAAAGGGAGAATTAATCATGTGCCTGCCTCTCTCATCGTCATCCATGCAGAAATGAGTTCTGAACCAACATGAAGGGGAAAAAAAGAGCTAATAAGTAATGATCATACTGTTTTGGGAATGTGTGTCGAAGACAGTCTTGAAAGGGAAAAAAATAAATGGAGCAGATATCCCAAAGGTTCTAAATTGAAAGCCAGATGGGGCCAAAGGGAGTTTTGGGGAAAAGAGAAAGGGTGTAGAGGAGAGCAGAAAAGAAGAAGGCAGTGGGAGTGGTGGATTCCAGCTGTTAGTAATTGCCCCTGGATTGTTCTCCTGAGCTAAAGGCCTCAGGCATGAAAGACGCAGCCCAAGATCCCCAGGCTCTCCCATCCAGTGATGAGCACTGTCAAGTGGATTGTGAAGACAGTGCGGTGTTGCAAGAGCTAAGACAGGACCCATGGAGCACAAGGAAGGATACCTTGCTGGGTGCTGGGAGGAAGGGGTGTGGTTTAGAGGTGACCCCTGAAGAGGTGATGTTCAAGCCAAGTAGAGAGTTGGGGGTTAGGCAAGTAAAGAAACAAGTGCAAGTTCATTTCAGGCACAAATGTATACGATGGGACAGCATCATTCGTTTATTTAACCACAGGTGAGGAGGGCCTTACAGCTGGGTATAAAACAGCATTTCTGAAACTTACTTTTTTTCTCAGTAATAGAGAGGGGTCCACAGTGTCCCTCTCAGAACTTAATAGGTATCCCTTGTTTTAATAATGTAAATTGATATATGATATTATGAATCAAACAGACCACTTATGTATATTCACAAATGACTACAATGAATATAATTTAAGACAACACCAACTTCAGCAATGTATTTTTTTAAGAGATATGTTTAAACATTGGTGAGCCATGCAGCTAGATTTTTTTTAATATATATTTTTTAAATTTTTTGTTGGAAAATTTCTTGATTCTAATAACAAGAGCTCAGGGGACTACAAATTTCAGGGGACTGAACTGATATCTCAATTCATCAGACAATAGGAAACACATTAGTGAACTCCTATGGTCCAAGTGATTTTTTTTGTACTATCCTGAACTTCAGTAAGTGCCTTCCTGCGAGGTCTTCTAGAAAATTGAAACCATGAAAAAAGTCTCTCTGTATGAAAAATGAAATAAAAAGAATCATCAACTCAAAAGGGAAGTGTGAAGCGATCACATAACCAAAGAGCCATCTCTGTTAAAAACAGCTCTGAGCAGGAGTGGCGTGGGGGTGGGGGTGGGGATGGGTTACTAAATAGAAAGTAGATTCTTTTTCTTAAGCATGTGTTGTACTTGGCTTTCATTTCATCTGAATGAAATTTTATCAGTGACCTTTGCTTGGTCTTCACTGTTATCAAATAGTCACACACATACACATACACAACCAAATTTGCCCTTAGGAGCAGTTATTTGGTGCATATAAATTTTTTTTAGTTGTAAATGGACATAATACCTTTATTTTATTTATTTATATTTATGTGGTGCTGAGGATTGAACCCAGTGCCTCACACATGCGAGGCAAGTGCTCTACCACTGAGCCACAGCCACAGCCCTTATTTGGTGCATTTTTTATTGCAAGTAAATGATCTGCATTCTGCCTGGTCAATTATTAACATGCACGCTGTACCATGGCCAGCTAAAATGGATGTTTGAGATAAAAATACTTCTAAGAGATTTTGTTTACATATATGTAAGTACTAAAATTTGAAGAAGCGAGAGGCAATTAGTGACTTAAGACCCTTTTAATAATGCTCTTCGACTTCTTTGCAGGTGCCATCCATGGGACTGACTGACTGAAAGAGCAAGTTGGTTGAACACAGGCAAAATGATGTCATCAATCACATCAACCAGGCATATATATCATATCATGGGATATATATATATATCATATATATCATATCATGGGATATATATATCATATCATATCAACCAGGCATATATATCATATCATGGGAAGTCCTCAGCAAAAGGAGATGGCTCTCTGATGGAACAAGTTGCCATTTATTTTAAAATTCTTATTTGTGCTTCTCCCCCAACTAGAATATAAGAATACGGGAATAGGGACCCTACTGTTTCCCGTTGGCTAGATTTAGAATATTCTCTGATCCCTCACAGGCACTCCATACTCTGGGCCAGGTGCTTTCAAACCTTGTCTCACTTGACTTTCATCAGAGCTGCTCAGGTCTCCCATTGGCCTCCTGGGGACAGAGAGACTAACTCTCCAAGGACAAATATCCTGTGTCAGCCATGGCATTGGATCCAGGCCTTCAAACTTCAATTTCAAGAGTGCTTTCTTACTTACCTTGGATTTAGGGCACAGTTCTGGATCAATTCCTTCGTGAGAGGACTGGACCCTGGCTGTTGGAAAACTTACTGACTTCTTCTTTCTGTTAGTATTACCCTCCAAAGACCCAAGCTACGAACTCCATAAGTTACTAGTGGCTTGCCTTTCAGACATCCCTCAGTATTTAGGGATATCACAGGTCATCATGCAAATTTAATAAAAACTTCTCTCCCAACTGTAATTCCAGTGGTACCCACAGGGTCCCTCAAAGGACTCCTGCTCCAAATGGGCATCTCACCCGGCTGTTTGCTGCAGGTAGATTCTCTTCCTCCTGTCACATGGGCAGGCAGAAAGCAATGTCCTGATGAGTCCTTTTTGGCTCCAAAGCCTTTTCTCTCTCAGGAGACAGGAGAGGGACCGGATAGTCTTGGCAGGGATTCTTGAAGGGAGAGACTTGGCCTGGCTACACATATTTCTATTGTTATAAAGTCCTGATTAAAACAGACATCTTTCACGTGACACAGCAGATCTGTAGTCTTTTTTTTTTCCTCTACTGTAACCAAAACTTACTTTTCCCCCAACCATCAGACTTGAGCTTGCAGGTAATAACCTATTTTTATATATTTATATGATATTTTAGCATATTTAATGTAATGGTTTTCACTATATTTATATATAAGCGTTAAATCGATTACTTTCTACCTAAGAAGCTCTCAGGTAAACACTTTTGGGAAGGTTAAGTGAATGCTATTTTTAGAAAGCTGATTGGGGCTATTAAAGGGCAGGAGGCTTCAATCTAAATTTTCCTCCTCAGTTAAGTTAGCTGGTTAGATTGCAAAGTGAGGGTTTTTAGAGAGAAGGGCAGGGTGTGTGTGTGCATGGGGGCCTGTCTGTAGGTGAAAAACAAGAGACCTCATGCACAGGAGTTGCGCTATTTATGCAAAGATGCTGGTAGTTTCAGAGCAATATCTAGGAAGGAGAATTTCCATCCAGTAGGCATTTTCTAACAGGGGAAAGAAAAAGGGACTAGGGTAGACCTTGTGCTGGGAACTTGAATACACTCAATTTGCATCTGAACATGTTTTACTGAGTACCTTCTAAAAAAGCAAGTTACTGTGCAGAATCTGGGAAAACAAAGATGAATAAAGTGCATTCCCTTTACACCCAGGAATTTACAGTCTGGAAGGTGAGGCAGGTGAACAACTGGTGATCATAACCGGGTGTGATAAGTGTTATGCAAGAAGGCAGTGCAGAGTTACTAGGCAGGAGCGCTTAGGAGGGGCATCTCCACTTTTGTCTTAGCCAAAGGGTGACATGGCTTAATACAGGAAGCCAGACCAGGCTTGGTACACATATAGGTGGAGGAGTTTTAGGGAAGGTTTCTCTAAAGGAGTGTCCTGCATGCTAGGTTTTCAAACATCAATGTGGAAATACAGGGGCAGCCTCGTCGTAGGCAGAGGAAAAAGCCTATAGAAAAAGCTCCTAGAGGCAAGGTCAAGAACTTGGATTACACATGGAAGCCAGGCTATTTCAGAGTTCAGATTCATTTTAATGGCTGTGGGAAATTGGTGAAGAATTTAAAGTATGAGGACAAACAGAATTAGCTTTGCATTTTATAAAGATACATCTGTCAGTATTTTGAATATAGACATATAATTATTATTTTTTTTTTTGGACATTTGTTGATTCAGAATGATAAGGAATGAGGGACAGGGTCTTTGTAATAAGTAGACATGCACATGATCTCCTGATTATTATATTGGTTGCCAATCGAATTCTCTTCCTCAGAACCTGCTCTTGGAATATCTGTCTAGTAAGTTCCACAGTTAGCTGATTTAAGTTCATTTTCTTGCCACGCGGAGCACAGATTTTGGAGAAAGTGAGTCTGGGGACAGGAAACCAGCATGCGTTTGTCTGAGCAACCCGAGGAGTGGAAATGTTCCTAGGGACACAGTTGATAAGGTTGGGAAAGAGGGTGGAAGAGGCACGGGGGTCAAGGATGGCTTGCTGACTTATGGCTTGGGCAACTAGGGCTGGTGGTGAAATAGCCACTAACAGTCATTGAGCACCAACCATGTGCCTGTGCTGTCCTACAGGGTTGACAAACGTAGACTCATTTTTAGTTCTGACAGCCAAAGAACTTCTCTTTTGCACATTTATAGATGAGGAAATGGAAACATAAAGATTAGGAATTTGCCTAAGGTTTACACAATTAGTAAGGAATGGATTTGGGAGTTGTCAGTTCATAAAGGTCTTGGCGAGAAAGAAAAGAAAAGAAAAATTAACCAGAGGGCCTTTGCTGAGTGAAGAAAGAAAAGGGCTGGGGACAGAGCCCAGGGAAATTCCAAGGGACTGAGTTGGATCAGCCTCACAGGTTGGAGACCTCAGAAGACAATGGCATGGGAGATGCCAAGGGCCTCCAGGTCGGGACTCCACCTGTGCTTTCCAGATGAGGAAATGGAACCCGGGGCACGGAGGAGCGGAGACGCACTGTAGCCCTAGACGCTGTTCCCTTCCCATGACTCCGTGGCCCCTTTGTGACTAAGGCATCAGCTGGAGTATAAGCCTATCGTTTTTATTTTTCTGTTTTGCCTCCTGATGACCTTTGATGATGAGGAATGAAGGACTGAGATTTGGTTGTGAATTAAAACTCAGGTTATGTCCTTATTTTATGCTGGGTGTAAGTCTAATTTCCTATGAAATCTTTTACTGGAACATTTAATGAGTTAGGAAATTTCTTGACTTAAACCATAGCTCCTCTTTCTTCATCGATAAGAACTAACTAGAAAGTAGCAAGGAGGGGAAGTGGGAGACCTCAATTATCCCCCCAAAGTCACCTGCTAGTAAACCTGGGTGGCTGATACCCTGTGAATTATTCACAGTCCTTGTCAGGGGAACCTTACTGAATATTTTCCCTGGATCAAAATTCAGCAGATCACACCAGTTTTCAGGGATCTTTCCTCTTCCCAGGTTGCTAGGTAGCTAGACACTCCCTTTCAGTCGGTTGAACTATGTCAATCCTGGAAGATTCTGGAAATCTGTTTTCTGCATCCTTGTCCTGACAACATAGTGGGGAGGGGGCAGCTCCTGAGCCCCCGACGGTCTTTACCCCTTGATATTTGGCCACTCTCCCAGCTGAAGCCAGTCTCAGCCACATAAGCTACTTTATACCACTCATACCCTACATTTCCTTTTTCTTCAAAAAGGAAGGAAATGAATATTTCCTACATTTTAAATCCTCTTACAAAAGCCAACCTGAGTCCTTTATAAAATTGAGCATTCAGCTTATTTTTGGAAAGAGGAGTACTTTTCCTCCTGGATTTTTACAGTTTTGTCTTTTCCCTTATCTCTGGCAATGCTTCAGCTGAGCCCCCAGTTCAGTCACCGGAAGTCCATGGTGGTTCTAAAACCTGCTTGCATAGACCTTCACATATATGTCCATTTTTATTCATCTGTTTACACATTTGCCTGTCTCTTCCATTACCTTGAAGATCTGAGGAGATCAGATTTAGATCTTTTTTATACACCATTGCAAATCCTGTTTCTATTTTAAGTTCAGCGCTCCTTCTATGATAGCCAGGTGGAGAGAGTAGTTCCGACCCACAGCCGTGGCCCTAGAAGAGGAGAGAGGAAGGTGTGGAGATTTGTCCACCCCTGAAGCCGACCAGAGATGGAAATGTTAGGTAGCGAGTTTGAGGGGCGGGGCCAGGGCCTTCAGGAGGATGTGTTGGAAACTAGAAGATAAACTGCTGAGATGGAGGAGAAGGTTGGCTATGAGTCAAGACAGGAGCTGAAGGAAATTGTGACATAAATGGAAAGATGGAAGCAGGGGCCAAACCGTCAGAAGCCGATCAGGTTGAGGGCTGGTTCTGGACAGATTTTGCTGAATCAGGGTTTCTGGGAACAGATTTCCTTTTATCAACCATTTTTTTCATGCTTTTACTCTGCAAGAGCCATGGGCTTCCTTGTATGTTCATTTTTTTTTTCAGGCAAATGCCAGTGGGAATATTTACACTGAATAGGAAAATTGTCTAGTGTAATAAAAATGATCAGAACCTTAAATGAAACTCTGACTTATTATTCCTTCCAGTAGTCAAAGAGAGAAAATCTAGAATGAAGGCAGACAGGCACCACAGATTCTCAGAAGGTAAATTACTAAATTTACAGCAAAACCTAGGTGTCAACCTCCAAAGACTGTCAAGAAGAAATGTGCTCGAGAAACATGGAAAGCTAAAAAATATGATAAAACAAAAAGTATGATTTTAAGCAACCTGATCCAAACCAATTTTAGTGAAGAAAGAGAGTTCTGTAACCAAATAATAGAAAAGAAAAGCGAGTCTCTACAGTGAGTTGAAGCTTGCAAAAATATCTAAGCAGAACAATAAAATGGTTTTTAAAATCTACAGTCTCAATGAAGATAAGCAGCATTAACCCTACTTTTTTCCAGACTGATGTAACTTTTAATAATATAAAATTATGGGCTGGGCTTGTGGCTCAGTGGTAGGTAGATTGCTTGCCCGGCACGTGTGAGGCACTGGGTTCGATTCTCAGCACCACATAAAAATCAATAAATAAAACAAAAGTATTGTGTCCATCTACAACTAAAAAGAAAAAATTTTTTAAAGTTAATAATGTAAAATTACAAGACCAGGAGAGAAAACTTTCTCTTTTTAATTCTATAATCCCTTGGTCTTACTATTAGCAAGTTCTTTTGTTAGTAATAACTTCATACTGCAGAAAATGCTTTTACAGATGCTATTTTATTTAAAATTGTTGACTATTTTGCTCAAGATGCTGCCATAAAATGGAAAAATCTAAATTCTTTATTCTATACCTTCTCTCCTAAGGCATTTCAGTGCTTGAATTTACACATGGTAAGTTTGGCATCTCTTCAATCCTAATAGAAGGTTTCTATAGTAGATTGAACAAAGAAACACTTGCAGTCAGTTTAAGTGGAAAGGGACTTTTTTCCCCCTTAGTCATTGTTTTTAAAATTACATTCATAAACTACAATCATGTCATCGGACGTGTCCGTCAATGACAAACACCTGAATGATGGGCAATGCCCTATTCCCAGGTGAGTTTTCACATGCAGGTTTGTGTAGCTACTCTCTGATGTCTGCCCAGTCATGAGATCACAAGAGGACACATTTCTTAGAAGGCTTCTTGTTCAGTTGCATGTGACTCTACATTTTTTCCACTGCCCATTTCAATTTCCACATCTTCAGCTGCAGTTAGGAAGATCTGATGTGCTCAGTCTCAGAATCACATCTTTCTGATGATCTAATCCTTCTTCTTTCAGACATCTGGGTAGAAGGTCCATGATGTTTCTGGTTGGTTTGTTTGTTTGACTCTTCAAATTGAGGATCTGGGCCATTAATTATGATTTCGATATTAGGTCTCTTCTTTCTGTTGACATCCAAAAATATCCCTTGCATAACCCTGTTCTTCCTCTGCCTCTCTTTGCACTTGTCTTAGAGTCAGCCTTTGATGGTGTGTTGCTTTTTCCTTATTATCTGGATCTCTGACTTGAAAAGACATGTGTAAATCTCTGTACATGTATCTAACTAAACTTTTCCGGTCGACAGGGTTGTCTCCATGCTCGGACACACAACCTCAACTAAACACTATTATTTAGGCATCTGAGATAAATAGCACATGATATTTTCTCATTTTGTAGTAGAAAAAAAGGCAGAAAGAACCAGAGAAGGAGAGCATTAGAGAAGGCTAAGTGTCCTGTGTGTCTGAGAGAAAGGTTGATGGCCAAAGGGCTGCCTAAGGAGAGCTAGTTCATTTTGAGTTGGAACATCTGTATTTGGACAGTGTCATTATTAAGAGTTTCACTTTCCTAAGAGTTGAGCATTTTCATAATTGGACATTCTGGCTAAACCCCCTAGTTTGTCCACTTTCCCTAGTGAAGTTCTAGTTTTCAAATATGTGATTTTCCTCCTGTTTCTAAGTAATTGGGTAATGCCTACTCTCAAGACAGCAATCCTCTCTAGAAGGGAAGAGAGCCCTTAGGGGGGGAAAAACACTGAGAATTTATTATTTCATGATCATTCATTTTTTTAAAAATTATTTTGTATCAGAGTTTTAAGCCAATAGCAAACCATCTTTACTTTAAAGAAATACAATAAGTATAGATAGAAAGTATAGAAAATAATTTCTTTCTATCAAGAAAGAAATTTAAAAGGATAATTGCAGTTAGAATGTCCTAGGTATTTTCTGGTCAACTTTTGAAAGCAAGAAAGAAAATCCATGTCTAGTTTTACATAAATAGGAGAAAATGCCAAGCTATCAAAGAGCCGAGGTAGGGGTTGTTTGGAAATCTCGGCATGAACTGGGGACCTGTGCTCTTTGTCCCATTTTGTGGGGCACAAGTCATCATAAAGTGGCAAAATGCTTTCTGAAAGGGGGGAGGAGTATGGGAGAGAGTTGGGAAAAAATGAATCTGCTCGGGCAGAGACCTGGTCATTAGTCCAAAAAGATAGTTTCTTCTAGATAATGTACAAAAATAGAATGGACATTGGGGGAGAAAGAACAGTCAGAAAGAAACAAAGCTGTAAAAATGTTTTATCTAGAAAATGTTGGCCCTCCCTAATCTTGAAACAAGTTTGAAAAAAAAAAAGAAGTCTAACTAAGCTGCTTCACAGTTCATGAGATCTTTCCCACTTTGTAGAAAGGTTCTGTGCTCTCCATAGACATCATGAGCCCCAGTCCTCTCCATTTCCTTCTTCCCTCATCTCTCACAGGCCAAGAAGGAAGATGGCGGAGGAGGGCCCAGGATTCCCTGCCTGTCTCTTGCCCTTCCTCCTTCCTCTCTTCTACCTCTTCCTCCTTATTTTAAACCAACTCTCCAATGTTTGCCCATCCCACGTGGCCTAACATTCCGTCATAGACAGATTCCCCTTATAGTCATTTATTTTATGCCATTTCCCTTATTCTCACATTTCTCTAAAATAAATCCACATAATAAGGTTATAACAAACACAGCGTCATCACTCTCCATTCTTTGCTCTTGTGAATCATATGTAGTAGAAAAGAAAGTATTCTCTGTCTTTTTTGACCACCCCTGGTGAAAACTATTCTCAGTGAAATACCAGTAATCAATAAATGTTAAATAGCATTAGTGCAAAGCATGAAAGAGGTTTTAAGCTTCACAGAAAAAAATAAATTTAAGACATCAATTTCCCAGAAAATTATTCTCATAGCCACACCCAAAGGATTTTTTTCCCCCTCCATCAAAAGAACAAATGGAAAAAAGTGGAAATGCCAAATCAAACAAAACCCTCAGTGTTAAATGTATTTTGGAGCTTGTGGAATTAAATTTGCATTTTAAAATGAATCCAAATGCCCTTTTGAAAAATAATTTGCTTTTCTCCAATTTTTTTTCCCTATAATGACAACCAGTAAAATTATTCCTTTCTTTTTGGCAGCATATTTATATTTGGAAAAGATGGGTTATTTGAAGAGAAATTTGTGTTTACCAAATTATAGTTTAAAGAAAATTGTTGTTTGCGTTACGTGCAGATAAGGCATCAGGTAGAAATAATAAAACTACTCTTGTATTAAATTTGTTCTCATGCAAGGAAGAGACAGGAAGAAATGTGGAAAGCCAGAGAAGTTTTCTAAAACTCTAGAGTGTTTTCTCTGCCCCTGCAAATAACTGAGTCAAAAAAGGAGAGTTTCAAAATGTGGGAATAATTTTAACTCATTAATATTTTCTAATACAAATAAAATCCAGACTTTTTCATGGCGACATAGTCCACACAATGGGCTGTCACAATAATTTGAGTTTATGTGCTGGGAAGGAGCTCCTCGTGGAACAGTGGCTTATTTTTACCATCTTTTTTTTTTCTTTCTGTGCCCTGGGGTCATCCTTAGGCACTGAGAACCACAGGGAAAGCTGTGCTGTGTAGACACGGCCCATGTTACTGGCACTCGTGGAGATCTTAGCCACGCCTGTGATCTTTCTCTATCAGCCATCTGTTCTCACTCAAAACTCTAAGGCCCGTAACCGAATCATCCTGTTAAAATTCTCTGTCCTTTCTTTTTTCTTTTTAGTTGTTAATAGACTTTTATTTGATTCATTTATTCACAGGTGGTGCTGAGAATCCAACCCAGTGCCTCACACATGCAAGGCAAGTGCTCGACCCCTGAGCCACAGCCCCAGGCCTCTCTGCCCCTTCTTACCCATTTCCTGTACTTTCCCATGACAACTAAATACTTTTAGCATTGAAGACCACCCCCCTCTCGACCATGTTGCCTTTCTCCTGGTGTTTTATTTTTTTTTTATTTGGAGTTATTTTAAGTTGCTGAGGGTCCCACTAAATTGCTCAGGCTGGTCTTGAACTTGCAATCCTCTTGCCTCAGCCTCCAGAGAGGCTGGGATTACAGGCTTGTGCCACCAGATCTGGCTCTCCTAGTGGTTTTTATTAATGCTCTAGCAGTCAATCGATTTATGAAATCTATCTTACCTTCATCTTGGAAGATTCAATGTACCTAGAACTACTTTTGGCACCCAAGGGCCACTCAGTAAACACATATGCATGAGAAACTGAACAAAAGCGTTTTCCCATTTTAAATTCCTAATATGAAAAATAAATTTCTTTCTACCATTCTAGGGTAGCTCTTTAATTTTAATAGGACACCAAAAGCTTTTGATTGCATAAAGTTTGAGAGAGATGGAGGATTTCTTGCTTATTTTTTGTTGCCTAATATGTCAAATAAACTTTTAAGGAAGCAAACAATGATGAAATAGTATTGTAAGAAGGGTTCTGACTCCAGTGGATTAACTTATTCAGTGGAGGTATCCTACTGAAGGCCATCCCATGCATTTGTCTTGGGAAGAGATACAGATAGCCCTTATGTTGATATGAAATCCACCCTTCGGAATGAGTTCCTCTTACCCTTCTTTCTTAGTTCTTTTTCTCTAGCTAGAACATGATACCTGAGACTGGGCTGATTTATAAAGAATAAGTCCTAGTTGAGCTCACAGTTCTGGAGGCTGGGAAGACCAAGAGTGTCGGGCAGTGTCTGCTGGGCTTCTGGGGCTCCAACTCCAACTCATGGCAAAAAGTGTGAGAGCAACTGGGCATGTGCTGAAGAGATAAAACTCCAGTGACAGCTGTCTTTACAACCACTCTGTCCCACTCCTTTACGAAAGACATGAATCCCACTTAACGACCTTATCACCTCCCAAAGGCCCCATCTCCCAACACCACCGTAATGGCAAGCGAATTTCCATTATGAGTTTCAGAAGGGACAAACCATCAAGCCATAGCACTTGGATTCCAAACCTCAGATTTTACCAAGTGATTTCACTCCATGGGGTCTTCCTTTTGTCCCTTTAGATCCAAATGTCATAAATGATGTAAAAGGAAAATTAGAAAAAGATGGAGAGTCAGCTACTGGCTGTCACATTTTTTGTGTGTGTGTATCGTGAAATGCTATTATTACTTTTCCATTTCAACCTATGGGTTCGTGTGTGTGAGTGTTTGCGTGTGTGTGTGTGTGTGTATGTGTGTGTGTGTATATGTATCAGTGCAAAAACTGGGACAGGATGCTTAGATTTAGAATAGAGGGTGGAAAGTAAGATAGGGGACAGTAGCTGAAACATTAATGGTGAATAGAGGTCTGGACATACTCTTTGAACTGAACACTTGGTATCTGTTGTTGTCCTATGGATGAGTGTCAAGGAAGTGGAGTTACCTACGTTATATGTTTTTAAAATGCATCGTCACAGTTCCTGTGCTAAATCAACTGTTAGTTTTTGTCCTGCAGGGAGAAACTATGTTTGTTTCTGCTCCTGGAGGTGTGAATGTGTCATAGACATAATGAGTGTGATGCACAACTTTTCACAAGAGCCGTACACAAAGAAGAAATGTAACACAGTCACCAAGGCATGACCCATCCAGGACAAGTGGCTTGCATAGCCTTCCCTGGCCTCCTGCTAAGCGAGTTCCCATTCCCTGTCCCACTGTCAAGCAACCTCCCAGGTATTCTCTTTGCTGAGCAAAATGCAACATCTCACACCAAATTTATTGGCTTGGCAGAGTTGCAAATTTAATTACGCAAAAGTGGAGGCTGAAGAGCGCTAAAAACAGTACACTTTGATACTGTGTAGTATCTGTATTTGGGGCTCAGGGTGTTTTATTTATAGATATCTATTAATACATAGCCAGAGATACAGAAAGAAATACATAAAAAATAACTTTATCAAATAGTTTCTAGCATTCAAGTGTAACATCAAAAGCAAGAAAGGCAACAGCAAACTGTTCTCCTGGGGGGAAAAAAAAACACCATCTTTGTAGCTTCTTCCCTCCCTTCCTGTCCTTTTCCTCTCAGCGGGTGGCTGGCTGCAAAGAGCTTTTTCCTTGGTGTTTAATTGGGGGAGCGCAGTAAAGGCATCTCCATATTTATAAAAACCTCCATATTTATTCCTTTGTCCAGCTCTTTCGCTCCCCCCTCTTCTTCCTGCCTCTCTAATAATGCCTTAAGTGCAGTATCTAGCTTGTAAAACTGGTTTGCTGGGGTTCTCCTCCCTCCCCTTGATTCTTGGGAAAATTTTTCGCTGGGAAGTTGCGTGGTCCTGCTACAGCCGCCTTCTCTGGGCCTGAGTGAGGTTTCCCTTCTTCCTAGAGGACAGGAGAAGTGGGTGCTGCTGCCACAGGTAGAAACGCGGACAGAGGCTGCAGATGCCACCCCCTTGGCCTCAAGGCGCGGGCGTGCTCACACAGACAGACACCTCCACGACTCGGGATTCAAAACATGGGAGCAAGATTATACTTGGAAAGATTACACTTCCAGGTCTGAGATCCTGCACTTTTATTTACAGGTGTCCTTTTACAGACCAAGACCAAGTTGGGGACAGATCGCTGCCCAGTCGTTGATTTTCTAGTTCCAACACCTTCACAGGGTGACTGGACAAGAGGGAGGGCGGGCGGTGGGAAGGCGCTTGGGGAGGTTTTGCTTCACTTGTGCACCTGATGATCACGCATGCCCGGCGCCTGAGGGGGCAGCCCCGGCGAGGTGGGGACAAGGCGGGGCAGGGAGCGGGGCTCCCAGCAGTGGTAGCCCAGGCTGGACCCAGGATGCCTGTGAGGGCGGGGGCGGTGGTTTCCGGGGAGGGACTGAAGACAGGTTGGTCCTGACTGTTGCCAGTGTTTGGTCAAATATGCCAGCAGGTTAAAAAAAAAAAAAAAAATTAGGTGTGTGTATGTTGGGGGTAGGGTGGAGGTGGGGGCGGGAATCCCTGCCAAGGCACAGTGCCAGCACTTTCTCCGCAGGGGAA